>NC_139962.1:47501375-47691375 GCF_963454915.1 Gymnoscopelus microlampas
CACGATGAAATGATTTGCCTGACAATTAATCGGCCAGTAAAATGTCATGATGGTGACATCCCTATAGTATGTAGATGTCACCAGACGTACCAGCAGGAGGAGATCTCTCATAGGCTGCATGGCTACACCAGACCAGTGTGTGCATGTTTAAGTGGATGCAGTGTGTGAGTGTGAGTGTATGCATAGCAACTGTATCAATCTGCTCTGTGTGTGTGTGTGTGTGCGTGTGTGTGACGTGTGCGTGTGCGTGACGTGTGCGTGTGTGTGTGTGTGTGTGTGTGTGTGCGCGTGTGCGCATGTGTGCGTGTGCGTGCGTGTTACATACTGTATACTGTCTTGTACACACTGTGTGTGTTTGTGTGACTGGTTGTGGTGAAACAGGAATGGTCTGAATGTTGTTCTTCTGTTTGACATTTGTTATTAATTTGTTTTTCCAAATATTGTTTATTATAAAACAAGGGGATGATTTCACCATATTCGTCTCGGGGGTTTTCCTGGCTCTGTGTGTGTGTGTGTGTGTGTGTGTGTGTGTGTGTGTGTGTGTGTGTGTGTGTGTGTGTGTGTGTGTGTGTGTGTGTGTGTGTGTGTGTGTGTGTGTGTGTGTGTGTGTGTGTGTGTGTGTGTGTGTGTGTGTGTGTGTGTGTGTGTGTGTGTGTGTGTGTGTGCGGTATCCAGTGAATTAAAGGGGCAGTGTTTTAACTGTTCTGTGCCAGAGGGTGACTTAATGCTTCTCTCTTCTCTCGTGATGATCTTTCATGATAATCTCATGGGTGAAGTGAAGTGAAGGGGGGGTGTTCACATCTGTTTGTGTGCAAATGTGGGAGAGAGATGAAACGACTAATGAGGTAATGAAGTGTTTTGTCAGACCTGCCCTGCTGTGAAAGTATTTCATATAACTGCTCAGTTGGCTCACTGGTTGTGATTGGGGAGGGATTGAACGCCTTGCTCAGTAGGCTATAGCACCTTGACAGCAGTGTTAAAGGGGCTACACCATGAATTTCTTTTTTTTGTTGGGGGGGGGGGGGCGGGGGGTATTTTTTGGGCTCCCTAGTGTCTCTTGTACCCCATAAAATATTTATTTTTAACATTCAGTCATTCATTCTCATTTCAGAGATTTTCAGAATGGGCGTGTCTGAACAGGCCATCTCAGAATGGCAATGCAAGTGACATCACTTGCATTTCTACCCATGTATTTTGACAGACAGAATTGCTCAGTAGCACCCCTCTGCCCAAAAGGACGTTTTGGTATTGCAGCTGAAAGTGCTTTATAAGCCAGAGAGAAGTTAAGTTGGAATGAGTATATCTGAGGCTTGATTTAGGCTCAAACCTTTTGAAAAACGTTTGAGGGACATAAACAATATGATATTAAATATTATTATTATTTTTTTAATTCATGGTGTAGACCCTTTAATTTCATCGACTAAAACTACTCCGAAAATAGCCGATCTACAAGCTCCAAGATCGGCTCCCTGTGTATTTTCGTCTTCCTGTGTATCCCGCACAGTGGTTTGGTCCATTCCCATTGGAAACAGTTGAAGCAGCGTTGCCAAGTCTGCTTATTATAAGGGCTTATTCTGAGCTTGTTTTCATAGTCCTGGTTGCTTGTTTCTCTTGCAAAATCTGGCAACACTGCTGGTACCATGTACTGTATAGAGCGCACCTCTGTATTTTGTTTTGGTTTGCTGTTTCAAAGAGTTAAAAAGTTATTTGTTTATTGTCCTTAAAGAGTGTAAAGCCCCTTGGACGATTACACTACTACTACTACAACAATTACTTTTCACAGTGTTACTGTTACCAGCATAGTAGGTTTAGGCCGCTATGCCAATCTTTCTATTGATAATAAATGCTCATTATTTGTGCACTGACGTTGTCTGCAGGCGTTCTGTACGCTGTACAGTAAATATCAACATACAACAATAGCCCAGTTACACAAACCAAAATAGTCTAAATAACCTTTAGTTAACTTTATAGCCTCATATCCTTAACTTGTCTTTGAGCCCCATGCTGTGCAGTGGTTCTGTGTGTTATTGTCATATAATTTGAATTCATGTACACTATCAATGCTTCAATTGCTATAACCCCCCAGTTAAACAGACGTGGGCAATCAGGCATGTTCATGTGTTTGTTGTTAAGCAAGTACAGTAAAGCATGCATGCAGCTATGACTAGGGTTGGTCAACGGGGACACCGCGCAAAGACACCTGTCTTAATATTTTGAGGAAATTGAAGGCAAAAATATTAATCAATTAATCAATTCAAAAACATGTCCCCCCCTCCCCCCCAGGCTGTGGACAGATTTGTGCCCTTGGGCGATGGCAAGCAGAGGACATGAAAAGCTGCTAAGAGTGGCTTCTACAGCAACTGGGAGTGAAGTGCCTTGCTTCAAAATTATATAACTGTTTTTGTTTGTTTGTTTGTGTTAATTTCCAGCTCACAGTAGTGGTGTGTTGGTGCGCTACAGCGGCAGTCAGGCAGGGAGTCAAGTGAGTGAATTTGCTTCCCGCTCTCCCGCCTCGTCTCGGGGTTTCCGCGACAAATTGGAGTGGTCTTCCGAAATAGCAGCGAGGGCTGTAATTGAGGAGGAGGTAATGGTACGGTAGAGCTGCGTCCGCGGTCGCCTGGTTTACCCCCGTCTCTCTTAATTCCAGCCTGGTGCTGGGGAGCGTGGTTCCCCCTTGGCTCCCGTCACTGCACTGTGAGGGCTCTGTGGGCTCACGCACTGGAGCAATGACAGGCTGCTCATGGCCATGACCATGGTGGGGTGCAGTGCAGTGCACCTGCTGCTACTCTCTCTATAACCACCAGAAGAGAAATCAATAAGGGAATCTTTTATCCATCTCCACATTATTGAAGTTTATCATGACAGCTAGGAATGGAAACATAGTAGAGTAGAAACATGTAAGTATCCAAGTGCAAACCTCAAACTCTGTGAATACTGTATACAGCAGAGGTCTTCAACGCTTTTCAGGCCAAGGACTCTAGCCTGGAAGTATTCCACAGGTTTTTATTTATCTATGTTTTTCCTGGCTTTTCTGCTTTTACTGATAGTTCAAGTGAAGATGAATAGGATAGAGGAAGAGAGAGAAGGGGGAGAGGTACGCAGCAAAGGTCGTCGGGAACGGGACTCAAACCCAAGACGCACTGTCAGGCTGCATTTGAGCCTATATTTGGTATGTGCCTGGACCGCTTGGCCAGCGGGCTCCCCGGTTTTCTTTCTTAAGTGCCTATGGGATTTCTACAAGTGATGCTGCAGATTTGATTGCTTCATAGATTAGTTTGAGAGCACTATCATCAGTGTTGTGAAAATGGTTGATTTGTTTATCATTAAATTGACCAATAATATGTTGGATTCATGTTAATGTGTATCTTACGTATCTGTCCGTCTGTGTCCCCAGGGACAAGGAAAGAGAGAGCCTATTTCAGCCAATGCTGGGCAAGCTGTTTGCATCGTATTTTCTGCTTATACTGTATATACAGACAGACAGACAGACAGACAGACAGACCTCTTGGTTCGTGTGTGACGCCAGTCATGTGTCTGACATGTTAACTCTAGCAGAGCCTTTATTCATATGTGACATCTTTATAACTTCCACCTGCAGTGTCTGTGTGGGCTGTGTGATTATCACATACTCATCACCTGCTGGGTCCTCACTCTAGACTACAACAGCTGCTTATCATCAACATAGAAAGCGTCTGGACATGTAGAATCATACTGTACCTTGCACAGTAAAATCCTTGCGTTTATTTGAATGGATACATCAACACTGAGGATTTTACTGTGGGTTTCTTATGTGCAATTACCTACTGCCTACTGTAAATACTAATGCACATACTTTCACTTTTTCTACAGGTGTGACATGTCTTTTGATTATAGCCTGTATGACGCACATGCTTTCCTTTCTGTCTCTGCACCTCTGGACACGTTTTATGGAAACAATGATGGTCAAGAAATGCCTGTCTGTATGAGGTGCCAAGAGACAAAACACAAAGTTAGTAAAGAACAAAGGGACAGATGTTTATATGTATTTTATCCTCAAGTTCCATTTAGATGTTTGAGCAGGGAGTCATCACAGTATGGAATTGAACATACAGTACAGGACTCAACCCCCGACGGACACACACATATGCAACATTCACCCACACCCACCTGATCCTCAGTGTGTGTACATGCACGCACGCACGCACGCACGCACACACACGCGCACACACACACACACACACACACACACACACACACACACACGGTGGACCCCTCCTGTTGGACAAGTGAACATCGTCAATTCATGGGTCCTCTGTGACCCCTTGTGACCTCATCATTGTGTTACCCTCGGCAAGCGCAGGAAGGAACTCCCCGTCACTGACATCATAGGGCAGGGTGGGACAAGAGTTTTTGTCACATTACTCTTACATCTATCTACCATCTGGCTCACACTCTTAAGGAGGTTTTATTAGGGGCTCTAATCGATTTAATCGATTATGAAAAACCGGGAAAGCATCTGTGTCATTTTAGATTTCTTTGGCTATTCAAAAATAGCCAAAGAAATCAAAGCGTGGCATGAAGTGATACCCTATGAGCTTGTAGTCTGCTATTTTTGAAAATGTTTGCAAATCTTTAAAATATATATAATATTTTTAAAGCAGGGTCCGCGGCCAAATACATATCATTTTGGGGGTCCTTGACATGAAATAGTTTGAGCACCACTGATAAATAGCAACATACGTGTTTCAGAAAACTGTTAGGATTTAGAAGACATTTGTAGAATCGGCCTCAGGTCTTAATGGGTTAATCAAATAGTCGATTAGCAATCAATCCCTGAAGTGGGGGTTCAGCACCTTGACACATCGACAGGAAGCATTTTCTGCTGTTGGAATCGAACCTGTGACCTCCAGGTTACAGTTGAGTCTCTTTTTACATACATTATGTAAAATGTATGACAACAAAACAGGCTTACGCTCCTAACATTATGCACAGACCTATACTGATCTTTCTTTCTCTTTGATATTGTTGGTGTCGGACAGAATCATTGTATCTCCATATTCCATCTTTAATTTCTTTCATAAATGCCCTATTTTATACTTTGTTTTAGAAATATTGAACCAATGAAAAGTATTAACAAGAGATTGTGACTAAATAATATTGCACAGGATCAATTGGAACTCAGGTTATTTTTTCCATTTCCTGAAAAAATCAGTTTTCTGCCCGACGGCGACAATAATATACTGTAGGAAAGGGAGAAATACGTTGGTGGGATAAGAGAGAGAGAGATGAGATGAAAGTAGGAGAGGAAAGCGTGGGTCTGTCCACTGAGGTCAGTGGGACTGCACAAATCACTGTCAAGACGAGGGAAGACAGACAGACACACAGACCACTGCAGTTCCACATCAAAGGATACTGGAACTCCTACTGACCAATTAAGGGTCTTTCTGAGGTCACCCGACAGCCACCCACCCCTCTCCTCATCTTCTTCCTTCTCCCCCTTCTCATCAGAGACTACAAAGGCAGAGCATTCAACTTGATTATTTATCTACTTAAAGCCTATATTCTTTGTTGACCGGGGTCCCTCAGGGCTTAATACTTGGTCCCCTCCTTACACCATATCTTTTCACCGATATGCATCTTTCAAGTCTGGTTTTGTGCTTGTGGAATGGTTGAAAAGGAATAGAATAGAAAGTCCTGCTCCTCCCGACCAACACTCCCAGCTGACAGGTGCCGCCGTAGGTGTACGTGTAATGATAAATATCACACTCCCCGCCCAGCTTGGCTTCCCTTCCCCGAACATGGGCCAATTGTGTTCATATTGACACTTGATGAAGCCGGATGCACCGCGGTGGATTTGTACCCACAGACGTTGCGGTGATGAGCTGCTACTTTACCTCTGCATTATTTGTTTTAATTGGTAGGCTACTATTTTTGTAAATAGACTTTCTCTTATTCCACCTAAACAATCCACTAAGATATGTTTCTGAAAACATTTTGAGGTGAGAAATAGGCAACGCCTAGTTTGACAGTTTGATGTGACGTTGCTGAGCTAGGCACACGCAGACTTGCACAGAACATACACGGTGGGACACGGGATGAGAAGCAGCTTTCACCTCCGTCTAATCCCCATGCTGTGCTGTGGATTCCTCCCTTGTCACAGAATGGCTTTCTTGACATGGAGCATAGGGTAATTTAGTTGACCACTTGGATCCTAGATGATGATGATGTCACCAGCAACACTGTGCAAACACACTATAAAGATGCTTCCAATCATATTTGAAAGGCAGAGTAAGTGTGTGTGTGTGTGGGTGTGTGTGTGTGTGTGTGTGTGTGTGTGTGTGTGTGTGTGTGTGTGAGTGCGACCATACGTGCACGTCTGTATGTGTATTCCTGTTACTGAAATACGTGGCATGGAAATTATAAACCCATGTCAGCTACATAACTTAAGATCTACAAAGTTCCGTTTTTATGGATTCATGAACTTAAAGTTGTAGTTTGCAAAAGGCAGCTATTCAACACATCTCAACAGAGCATTCAGCCATTATGCCTACAGTGACCCCAATCCCCTTCCCCTGTGTGTTGAAGGCAATGAGGCTCAAGTGTTTGACTTTACATCCATTCACACTATGCAGCTCTGCGCGCGATAGCAGGAGTAAAGACATAGTAAAATAATCAAAAGCCAAACCGAAAATGATTCACTTATGAACCCGACCGAAAAACCCACTGACCACTCACTCAGCACTAGTAGGTTGGCCTAGAGGCCACGTAGGGGGTGGTAAGGTAATGTAATACAAGAATGCAGCTGTAGGTGGGTTTAACACTAGAATCCTGACTGTTAAAGGGGGCATGAAACCCTTGGCTGATGTTGTAGTTTTTTTTGCCAGTTCAGGTTAAAAACTACTGCTGGGTAAAAAAAAACATGGTGGCTGGCTAGAAAGTAACACAGCTGCAGCAAATACAATTAATCATGGGTGTGTTAGATAGGTGTGCCCAGAGCCATGGCTGTGCCAATGTGCAAGCATAGACAGTAGTCAACAGGTGTGTCAGTGCACATTGACGCACCTAAACTAACACGCCCATCATTAATTTGATTAGCTGCAGCTGTGTTGCTTACATCACGGTGTACTGTAAAGGTCAGTCTCATGCAGGATGTCGTTTTTAACTTGAACTGGAAAACAAACTACAACATTAGCCTAGGGTTTCGTCCCCCTTTAATTTAGGGATAGTTCACCCCCAAAATTACTTTTTTTCTATCGATTAGTCACCCCATGGAGACTTGAATTCATGGATATGTTTTAGTTTTTGTCACATTCTTAAGCCAATCATTTGATGACCGGCAGCGGTTCCGGTGGTAACCGCCTTCCATTCCGACATCCCACTACTCCGACTACGTGGCTTCCGCGTGCGGTTAGGGTTAGGGTTAGGTATAGGGTTAGTAACCGTCGGAAAGCCGACATGTCGGAAAGCCGACATGTAACCGGTTCCGGTAGGAGACACAAAGAGTCTCCTTTGTGTCTCTTACCGGAACCGCTGCCTACCGGTCCGCTGGTCATCAAATTATTGGCTTAGGAATGTGACACGGGGGGACTAATCGATAGAAAAACATATTTTTTGGGGGGTGAACTATCTCTTTAACTCTTGAGTGTGTACAAATTTAACCAAATTTAACCTTTTACAGGTCCATTTGTTTTCATTTATACACACAGACCCTGACTTAACTGTGTATTAGCTCTATATGCTGTAGTTCTAGATTGCACGTCATCCAGGATGGACGCCAGGAGAACATAGGTCACAGCTGCTCCTCATCCACCATGATGAAGTGGCTCCAGAGAGCCAATCACACTGGAGACACAGTGGAATACACGGCTGACGTGTGTTTGGGACGGAGCTGGCCGTATCGTATCGTATGCCCCGTGGCCTGGAAGCCTCACAGCACTTTGAAAGGAGCTCTCATTATGGAGCCATGAGTTCAGCTTTTTGCCTTCTGCTCAGCTGGAACCGGTTTACCTCATGAATAAA
This sequence comes from Gymnoscopelus microlampas, assembly GCF_963454915.1. Classification (NCBI taxonomy): domain Eukaryota; kingdom Metazoa; phylum Chordata; class Actinopteri; order Myctophiformes; family Myctophidae; genus Gymnoscopelus; species Gymnoscopelus microlampas. The sequence continues at coordinate 47,509,374 of NC_139962.1, forward strand.
ATCATGAATGAAAAAAAATAAGCAAGAGGGCAGCGAGGGGACAGAGGTAGTAGTAAATTCAGCGCCGTCCCAAAATGGCTGGCTGTCCCTGCGAGAGCTGTTGTGTAGGCGAACTGACGATTGATTGATATTCGTGGAGTTATCGTTATGTGTCTGTTTGACAGCGGACCGCCTGATGTCTGACCAGAAATAATGGTTTTATGCGTGTAGCTGTTAGAACCAGAGGCGTGGGGTTTAACTGTGTCAGGGCAATTCACACCGTGCCGGGTTAGGGAAAAGAAATATACTCCAGGCGCCCTTCTTGGCCGGCTGAACTTTGCAGCACTCATTGTATTCATAGCAGTGGAAACTCCATAGAGCTACCGCACTCTCCTGTCAAATGTTCATCTTTCACAATGCAAGTGTTTCGATCACCTCACGTGAACCCCAGCGGCCCTGTTCTTCATCGTTTACAATGCAAGTGTTACGATCACCTCGTATGAACCCTAACGTCCCTATTCAGAGGCGAACATTTGCAGCAAATAAGCCAATCTACAAGCTCACGACACGTCACATTGCAACCACTTGTCAGCTTGTACATCAGCTATTTTCGACAAAGAGATTTTTTGTGTAGAGGGAAAAAAGGAGGGGGCCTAGTGTAGACCCCTGGGGGACCCGGGTCAACTAAATATAAAGTTGACTGGGGTCCCCCAGGTCAATATATAGTGGTTCAAATAAAAAACATTTAAGATACATGAACAAAGTAAAAGTGTTCAGCACATGTGACCCATACATAATACACCGCACCCATTACTTTACATTAGTCGTTGAAAACAACAGTCCCACTCCCTGCCAGAGTTGTTCATTGGTGATGTGTACAGTACATACTGTACATTATCTATTACTCACTTGACAGTAATCTGTACTTTCCTACTAATCAGCTAATAATGTTGTTTCAGTGTCAGTGCAGTCAGCCATTAGTCTTGGCAGTCAGCCACTAGTCTTTCTAGGACAGTCGTGATATCTACCTGTAAGTTCATTGCATAGGCGCATGTTATTTCATTCTTTGGCCATCCCCATGTTGCCAGAGGCAGTGACACAAATACACTACCTCCTCCTCTCTGGGGTATCTTTCTTAAGTCTAGTTCAGACAAAAGATTTGCGACGAGAAGAAACCGCTTCAAGTCCCATTTTATACTGCTGTCGTGCACCGAAAATAGCTGATCTACAAGCTCACAATGCGTTGTGGATGTGATGTATTGTGAGCTGCTTTGTGTCTGTTTTTGTGTCTGTTGACACAGAGGTTTCTTCAGAACATAACAACCCCCAGACAGCAAGCATAGATCAGCATCTGATCCCCAGAGCTCCACTATCTCTCTTTCATTCAATCAAAAGTCAATCTGTTGATGATTCTCTCTTAATCATGTCCTCACTCTGTCTCTATTTCTCACAGTCTTTCACTCTCTCTTGGTCTCTATCTATCTTATAATCTCTTTCTCTCCCTCTTGTAACGTCCAGCTCTTTGTTTCTCTGTTGCCCTTCTCTGTTTTTTCCATTCAGTTTTAATAAATGCATACTTGCGCAAAATTTACGATATTGCGAAATTGTCCAGATAAAGATCAACATTGTGTGTGTGTGTGTGTGTGTGTGTGTGTGTGTGTGTGTGTGTGTGTGTGTGTGTGTGGCTGCGCACGTATGTGCGTGCATGTGTGTGGTGCACATTTCATTAGTTCAACAAAGTATAATATCTATTCTTTTCTCTTTCCCCCTCTGTGCCTCCATCACTTAACACTGCCCACCTCGTCTCTCTCTCTCTCTCTCTCTCTCTCTCTCTCTCTGTCTCTCTGTCTTTCTCTCTCATATCACAGATGCCACTCAGAGATAACAGCCACAGTACAGTCTAGAGATGTACAGTACAATAGTGTTGGGTTACGGGATCACTGTGCTGAGTGGAGCCTGTGAGATGAGTGGTGTCTGGATCAGACACAGTGTTAGATGGGGGGTGGGGGGTGGGGGGGGGGGGGGGGGTCAAAGTGATAACAGGGGGTGCCGTTACATGAGCTCAAACAACCCTGAGACATGATGGGGACAGACAGAGACAGAAAGAGAACGCAGAGGGAACACACATACACCAGTCTCACCCAGATTAAGACGATACTACAGTTATTGAAATGGCCAAGAAAACACTGTCATATGACTTCCAAAACCAGCATAAGGTCTTAGTAATCAGAGTACACAAAACCTGGTTCGGATGACAGATTTGTTTGCCCGGTCTGCTTTGCCACATTTCCTCTGGGTTCCTTATCCATTCTGGGTTCTTTATCCATCTGTATGTATGTATTATGTATACATACATAATATACATACTACCCAATGTAAAAAAAACGTAATCAGCTTAACAACGTACTGTAAGCCCTACATGTATATACTTTGTTGTAGGACGAATAGCGAAAATAGCCAGTCTACAAGCTCACAGTAGAGAGACAGACAGTGAGAGAGAGCCAGAGACAGACACCTATGAAATGGTCTGCTACAAGCATCATTTTCAATTCCAATGTCTTTTCCTGATGTGTCTGTATCTCTGAAGCACACACACACACACACACACACACACACACACACACACACACACACACACACACACACACACACACACACACGGCCCCCTTGGGTAGGAGGCGTGAGGAGGAAGGATGTTGGACCGGCTGACCGGGCAGACACAGGAAGTGAAGTAGAGTTGAGGGTCGCTGATAGACGTGCTGATTGAGCAATTAGAAGACAAAAGAAAACAACAGTGAATCAGACACTCTGACCCTGTGATTTGAGGTCCTGTACACCTGTGTGTGTGTGTGTGTGTGTGTGTGTGTGTGTGTGTGTGTGTGTGTGTGTGTGTGTGTGTGTGTGTGTGTGTGTGTGTGTGTGTGTGTGTGTGTGTGTGTGTGCGCGTGCGCGTACAGTATGTCCGGGTTCTTTATTTTGGCAAACAGTCGTCTCCGTAGAGCCATTACACCAACTCAGACATTTTTTTCTTCACTTCTCCCTCTCTCTCTCTCACTCTCTATTCCCTTAACCCCCTACCTCTTCCCCCCCCCCTCTCTCTCTCTCTCTCTCTGGCTAGGAGTACTCCCTAATGATTCCAGATGATGTATTTCTTTTAGATGTGATGAAAAAAGAAGAGAGTGTTTGTGTGTGTGTGTGTGTGTGTGTGTGTGTGTGTGTGTGTGTGTGTGTGTGCGTGTGTGTGTGTGCGTGTGTGCTCGCGCATGCGCGCTTGCGTGCGCACGTGCATGTGTGTAGGAGGGGTATTCTGACATCATGACAGATATTTGGAGCGATCATGGCACACTGGTTAATTGTTTACTAAACGGAGAAGGAATCATTGGTATGCTCACAAGTCTGTCTGTTTGTCTCTCTGTCTGTCTCCCATTTTATTCTCCATATCTCTCTTTTTCTCTCATCCCGGCTACCTCATTCTCTTCTTTCTCCCTGCCATCCCTCTCTCTCTCTCTCCCTCTCACCGTGTTTTTTTTTCTTCTTCTGCTCCTTTTCCGATCCCACCTCTCTCTCGGAGCCAGCTGAGAGGTTGTGCAAGTTGACGAAACATTGACGATTTGAGCGTCTGTGAGAAGGAGAAACGCATCCGTAACAGATGGACGAGGAATGCGAATTGCCCGCATTTGGCTTGTGACGCTGTAAAAGGCTGAGAGATTTAACTGGAAAATGCAGAGCAGGCCCCCCAACAAGCAGAAACAGACCCACAGAGAGAGACAGAGAGACTCTGCCATACAGCCTCATACCAGATGCAAGCGTGCCATAGACTCAGCGACCCCAAATTTGTCAGCTTTACTATTGTGTGTGAGTTGTGTATTGTGGTCGTTGGGGGTTGTGTATTGTGGTATGATGATGCATAATAGATTTTTTTGGCAGTGCACTGTACATTAAGAGCGACACACACAAGCATTCACATGCCTGCACGCATATGTGTACCGATAATATTTCACTCATTTTCATTCTTTTTAAACTATTCTACTATTCAAAAAATAGCTGATCTGCTATTTTTTGAAGAATGTTCTCCTCTCTTATGTTGGTTCCCTGGCACAACATCCTTTCGAATGGGTGTCTGCGGCCAAATACGTATCAATTTAGGGGTCCTTTGACATGAAAATGCTTAAGAAACACTGATATATTGTATATGTGAATGCACTCACTTACAGACATACTTCTAACTTCTATGCTAACTTCAATGCTCACATATTATGTGCAACTGGGTACATAACATGACCCTTTTCCTCATGAGGACGAGATGTCATCATAAGGTCAAATTTGTGGGGACTTTTGGTCCCCGCAAGGATGGTTATGGTTATACATGACATAAACGCACGCACGCACGCACACACGCACGCACGCACGCACGCACTTACACACACACACACACACACACACACACACACACACACACACACACACACACACACACACACACACACACACACACACTGGTGTATACACAGAAGAGTCATGTGTCCCAGTGGGTGGCCGTGCTGTGGTGTGTGTGTGTGTGTGTGTGTGTGTGTGTGTGTGTGTGTGTGTGTGTGTGTGTGTGTGTGTGTGTGTGTGTGTGTGTGTGTGTTCTTGCTGACGTAAAGCAGTGTAGACAGGCTGAGGTGGAGTGCTGTGGATGAGTTAACAGGGTGGAAACCCTAAACATCATCATGGTCATCTGAGATGCTGGAAGGAACATGACCACACCATGACTGATTCATGGACAACAATCTCCATTGTGAGCCACCATTTTCAGGGGCTCACAATGTACAGTATGGCTGCACAATTGATTATTTTCTTAGCGATTATTCTATCGATTATTTTATTTTTTTGATGAATCGAATAATCAAGAAATGGTATGTACGGCATCATGCAAAAATTGTGAAAATAGCAGATCCACAAGGTCACAATGTGTCGCATTGCGGCATTTTGTGGGTTTTTCATATAATGACTTGCCCAAAAAAGGGATTGATTATTAAGCCATTATGCTATTAATTTATCGATTATCAATTTATTTTAAATAATAGATTAAATCAATTAGTTCGATTAACTATTGCAGCCCTAGATATAACCAGGATATTGTACATTATGTCTATGATCAGTTATGTCAACCATTTAATGTAACCACTGCTGTCCTTGTTTATGGAAAACATAAAAAAAAAAATCTAAATCTTTCTTTAAATGTTGAAAAGAGCAGATCAGATGTGTCACGATGATTCTGGTGGCAATGCTGGCCACCAGAATCTTTTTTTTTTTTTTACAAATACAGTGCAATGAAAATAACACTTCCCAAAATCAATACTTTATTTAAAGAGGATTTTCCAATATATATCCAACACGTTACATTATAACTGTGGCACTGTGGAAAGTTAACGAAGTGATTTGAAAAATTATCCTCTTGGATGTCATCAGAAATCTAATCAAACAGTTTTAGATAACAAATACACTTCCCAAAGTAAAAAATACCAACAACTGAACTCAGCAGTCATGGCATTCTTTTAAGTAATGTATTTTTTCCAACCAAACCTACATATTCCAGCATTAGAGACAGACAATCAAGGGATTTTCCCAGAATCGCTTGGCACAGGGCTTAGCCGTGTCCTATGTCAGATTCCATACTGATAACTTCTTCCAGATTGGGAATAAATATCGTTGCTGTCGGGAAACCTTGTATCTCCGTTTTCGTTTTGCAAATTAACGCTCTACTTTGTCGTAATAGAGACTGCAAAAGTAGTTGAAAAAAGCCAACCTTACAAGCTCACAGCTTGTACGTGCTAGGGGTGTTTGTTGGTTTTATAAATATGCAATCAATGAAAAGCATTAACAACAGCTTCTGGACTAAATAATAACTACATTGAATCCATTTGGAACACATGTTCAATTATTTTTTCCATTTAGTAATGCTTTTGGACATACAAGGTTTCCATCCGACAGCAACAATATTTTGGAGTGCAACACCACCAGCCCCAAGCTTATGGTCCGGTGCTGCTTAAACACCAACCTCGTGATGACTAGGCCCAAATCCAAGGCTCTGCAAGGGAAAGAGACCAGGCTGATAAATAAACATGCCTTCTACCATTTCATGAATAATCACACACATCCTCTGGGATAATTGGTGTGCACTCTGGGACCATCTGTTTACCAGCAGAGAGAAAGTGTGTGTGTGTGTGTGTGTGTGTGTGTGTGTGTGTGTGTGTGTGTGTGTGTGTGTGTGTGTGTGTGTGTGTGTGTGTGTGTGTGTGTGTGTGTGTGTGTGTGTGTGTGTGTGTGTGTGTGTGTGTGTGTGTGTGTGTGTGTCTGTGTGTTTATGGTCTATTTAGTTCTGTGACATAGTATGCATGATGTCATATATGCTTTACCGCATGGCATACCCCCTCATAACGTAGATACAGTATGTATCTACTGTATCTATACATCTATCTATGCGTCTGTCTTTCTATGTCTATATCTAGCGCATGTACACACCTTTTTGGGCCTATCTTTGTGCTTGGGTGTATGTATGCTAACGTGTCTGCTAGGCCCACACACACACACACACACACACACACACACACACACACACACACACACACACACACACACACACACACACACACACACACACACACACACCATAAATCGACACACCGCTGCGCTCCTCCAGGTGCAGCCTGCAGCTGCTTCAATCTGACAGCTCACAGGTGTCAAAGGTCAGCTGTTATTCTGGCCCCAGGCTGTTGGCGGGGTCATGCGGGGTTAGGCTTCCCTCAGAGGAAGTGCTTCCAGGTCAGTCAGTCATGTAAGCAGAGAACAGAGGCATGCAGCTCAGCCTGTAGAGCCCATAGGAGGCCACACGCACCACAGCCTGTCTACTGTACATCTGAAGATAGAGGGCCAGGCGTTACCTTAATGGAATCATCTTGAGCAGTGGTTCTCAAAGTGGGGTCCGCAGTCCGGGGACCCGCAGGGGTAGTTAATGTAGCATCACAATCAGTTTAACCACTTTAACCCTATTTTATACCTCGGCTATTCAAGCTGCGATGCGAAGCTTTGTGAGATTATAGATCTGCTATTTTGAAAATATTTGAAAATATTTGAAAAATCTTGAAAATATTTGAAAAATCTTGAAAACATTTAGAAAAACACAAATGTTCTCTTCTGGGGATACCTGGCACAAAATATTTTCAGATGGGGGTCCACGGCCAAATGTGTACTAATTTGCGTACTAAAGGTTCTTGACACTAAAAGGTTTGAGAACCACTGATCTGGTTGACACTGTCAGAATTAAAATAATGTTGCTGTGTGTACCCATTCATTCAGACTTTCTGGTACAGTAACACTTGGAAACACATTTGGAAAGAAACTCACTGGCAATTACTATGACATGCCCACAATAGGAACGCTTTAAGTACTGATTTAGAGCCCTGCGGTTTGCATGTGGGATCATGTACTGTATACAGTACAGGGTCATGAAGACTCATCAGCCTAAAGACCTCTATAAGTAAGTTCATTGCAAATAAAAAATAAGAACAGCTACCATATTTTATGCAAATGATGAGGTATGGTTAGAAAAGACGAACGGAAGTGGCCAATTTTTCTTTTTTTTTTTACAAATGTTTTAATGTTCCAAGTCGGAAGTCAGTTAAACTGACTTCCAACTTGCAGACAAACTCTTAACAAGGGCTTGTTTATTGGACAAGGTTCCAGAGTAGGTTCAGGTTTTTAGTTAGGATAGAAAGGATAGTGGGTTTTAGGTCAGTTGTAATTTGTCATGTCTGAAATAATGTGTTTATTTATTGTACATTGTACATGACTGTCATGTTATGAGATGTAAGTTACTAGAAGTTCGGGCCGCTACGCGGCCCGAACGTCTAGCGCGACGCGTCGTCCACTTGGCAGTGCCCCATGACAGGCACCTCACAGTGTGAGAGAGAGTTTTGTGCTCCCTTAAATCCACGGCAGGCTTTGAAAATACCCACTTCACAGTCACCTCTGCAATGACCCAAACCCACTTTGTGATTACTCACACCTGGCATGGCAGACCTGTGAGCAGTGTGCAGTGGTGTACAATGTTAAAAGAGAGACCAAATGGCAGGAGATGAAGTGAGCAGTTTATTGGTGTAAAAGGTGTATACGAATGAAATGGTGTGAAAGACAGTGGCGACGTCGTCAGGCCCACAGGTTGTCATGGCAGAGCCTGCAGAATGGGAGAAAAGGCGAAGGCAGGAGTCAAGCACACAATGTGAGACGTCCACCATGGATCATGTGAGAGTGAAGACAGTGATGTTTGTGTGAAGTTGTAGGCATTGTTAGTAATGTAGAGCAATCAGAAACGACACATGGAAGAATGCGACAGCCTTACCTCAGTGGGGAAGAAGCACTTTTGTGAAAACCACGTTTTCAGTGACGTTTTCAGTGTGGTTTTCCTGCTGGTGTATGGCATACTTCAGGGCTGCTGGGTCACCGGTTCTTGAACTGGCAACATAGAGCTGTCCGTGAGTGAAGACAGGGGATCGAAGCCAGACCCCAACTGTTGTAAGTGTTTGCCCTTGTGATTTGTTGATGGTGGTGGCGAAAGCAGTGCGGACTGGAAACTGTCGCCTGGCCCAGTCAAAAGTGAAAAGTCCAGCATCAGGAATGAACTTTATTCGAGGGATGAGGACCTCCTTTTGCGTGGCTGCTATTTTGCACAGCAGCAGCTTGTTGTTGAGGGTCCTCTGGAATAAGAGTTTTGTCCCATTGCAGAGTCCGTCTTTGGGGCTGATGTTGCGGAGTAGCATCAAAGGCATGCCAGGCTTGAGGGTGATGATGTGCCTGGGAAATCCATGGGGGCAGAGGGTGTTTAGATATTCCACGTTGAAGCGCATTGCGTCTTGGTCGTGTTCCAGGGTGTCAGCACTGCTGAGCTTGGTGGAGGTACCTGGCATCCAGGTCTCCATGATGTCATTGATGGTGTCGACTTCCCTGTTGGTAGGGGCAAGCAGTGATCTGCCATCCATCCACCCAGTGTTAGTGAAGTTGTTGGGCAAGTCAGGGAAGATGGTGTTGCAGAACTCCTTCATGGAGTTCTCCTCTGCTGTGTTGTCAAGGGCGGTGTTGGCTTGAATGTGGAAACACATGTCCTCGGGGATGGAGACGAAGTTGTTGTCATCATTGGCTGTGCCATCGCCAATGCTGAGAGTCCACTTGTCGAACTCCTCCAGGCGTGGGTCACCACTGGCATTTACTTATAGTTTGCAGATATACATTACGTGGCGTAAGTGGCGTGTGAGAAGACAGAGTGGAATGAGTACCTTTGTCGGGTGAAGTTGTCGTCATTGTGGTGGAGAGAGTTCCTTCGTGGGGTGAAGTGGTGGTCATTTTGGCGGCGTGGGTTGTGTTGAGGATGGAAGCCGTCGAACTGGTGTGATCTGACGGCATCCTAGAATTTATAGGTAGGATGTGATGTCATGCTGACGTCGGTAGGATGTGATGTCATGCTGACGTCACACTGGCGTTGTGTCCATATTCGGGACGACCGTCTCATCGTGTCGTGAGATTACGTCACACTGGCGTTGTGTCCATATTCGGGACGACCGTCTCATCGTCATCGTCGTCTTGGTAACAGGTTGGTTTGTTGTGATGATGTAGTGTAAAGTTTTGGCGCATAGGATGTGATGTCATGCTGACGTCGGTAGGATGTGATGTCATGCTGACGTCACACTGGCGTTGTGTCCATATTCGGGACGACCGTCTCATCGTGTCGTGAGATTACGTCACACTGGCGTTGTGTCCATATTCGGGACGACCGTCTCATCGTCGTCTTGGTAACAGGTTGGTTTGTTGTGATGATGTAGTGTAAAGTTTCAGACAGACAGTAAGAGTGATGCAGTGTTGCATCACTCTTATACATACATACATACAACGGACAACCGACATGGCGCAGGATTCAAATTGTAAGGTAGATGTGTAAGAGGACCACAATGGAAATAAGTCCTGGACTTTGTTGTCATTTCCTCGAATTGTTTTAACTTGTGTTCCGACTTTTCAACTAAACTAAACTAAACTAAACTAAACTAAACTAAACTAAACTAAACTAAACTAAACTAAACTAAACTAAACGTTCTTAGACCATTTATATTAATGGTCAATAATTAAATTAACATAGTGACCTTTACTGCTGTCACCTTGCCCAGTAGTAATCATTTTGATCTCTGTTGCGTGTGTCTACATTCTATGGTCAGATACAATTATCAGGTCCAACTGTTTTCACAACGTCAACTGATGTGAAATGTGCCAAATTAGCTGGTTCATTTTTTGTGCTATTGGAAACGGGTGAATAGAAATTTCCCATGGCATTAGGAAACTAGGAATCATAAATCAAACGTTTCACATCTTGTAACATTTGTCAACAGTGGTTCTTCTTACTAATCCAAAGATGACACTGGTTCTAATTAATGTGTCCCCCGGATCACATTGTTTTATCTTGATTCCATAAAATTGTGAAATCCGTCAGGCTAGCTGCTAGGCCAACACCAGTCGGAAACTAACGGCTAATTTATGTCGCTTCGTACAATGCCGCTGTGGACCGAAAGTAATAAATAATGTGTTGCATCCGCGACATGTTGTGAACGTTTAGATCGGCTATTTTCGGCCCACAACACCGTTGTACTGCAATGTATATCGGGCTTAATCCATTACGATATATCGTGGCACCAAATGCCGCGCTATGAGCTTGTAGATCTGCTATTTATTTTTTTATCTTGTGTGCAAATCTTTGAATATATGCTGTAGGCCTATGTGTTCTAAAGCAAACTGTTTTAGCTCCTATCTGTGTTTCTGGGGGTCCCTGGAACAACATGTTTTTGAGATGGGGGTCCGCGGCCAAATACATATCATTTTGGGGGTCCTTGACATGGAATAGTTGGAGCAACATTTTTAGATAATGTATTTGGCCCTCAAAATGTTTTGCTCCAGGGACCCCCAGGAGCAAATATTTGAGTTACAAATTAATTTGAATGGGTTAGTGGAGAAACATATTTGGTAACTCGCCATCACTCTGGAATATTGCTCTGTTTATCCTCCAGTTGTTGTGTCATCTCTGTGTGGTTGTTTGGGCAGATGCTGGGTCCAGGACCACTGTCTATAGAGTGTCCAGGTTCAGTATATCATTGCTGTTGGGTGGAAACCTTGTATGTCCAAAACCGTTACTTTTTCAATGGTTTCAATGTAGTTATCATTTAGTCACAAGTTCTTTGTTAATACTTTTCATTGGTTTAATATTATAAAACCCACAGACAGACTTAAAGCTGCACTGTAACTTTCCTCTTTTGAACCCGGTTTCCTGCGCAAGTGCTGAAATCTTTACCATTGAGCTAATAGAGCCTGCCTGTTTGCTCAGGGGATAAATTGAATCTTGACCATCAGTTAAAAATTTGTGTCAGATCCTGTGTCTAGGTGAGACGTGACCTTTGACACGATCTAAATGTCTCAATAGAAGAGCAGGGAGACAAAATACAACCAACCCAATTGTATAAGTTATATTGTGTAAACATACTACTCTACCATACAGATTGGACAACATTACATATTATTCCGATCATTACATATTATTACTGCTATTTTGCTACTTTCGTGTCACACTTTTGTATGACGAAATAGGGCATTCATTTATGAAAAAACATAAAAAGTTAAAATATAGAGATACAAGTTTTCTGCCCCACACCGACTATATTTGGTGAGTCATCGTCACTCTTGGCGTATTGCTGTGTTCAGTTGTTGTGTCATCTCTGTGTGGTTGTTTGTGTTGAAGCTGGGTCCAGGAGGACTGTCTGTCTATAGAGCATCCAGATTCAATATATATGATTTATTTGAGTTGGTGACACTGAGTCATCGCTCTCTCACACAGGGCCTGTCGAAACCTTGAGACCCAAGAAATACATTAAGGGAATGTGTGTGTGTGTGTGTGTGTGTGTGTGTGTGTGTGTGTGTGTGTGTGTGTGTGTGTGTGTGTGTGTGTGTGTGTGTGTGTGTGTGTCTTTCACGTACACAGACCACATACAAACAGAAAGTACATTCCAAGCGATCATCGATGACATCAGTACCATGAGTTTATCATTTCCAAATGTTTTCACAGAGAAACCTTTGTGTGTCACAACAGCAACACAACACAACACAACACAATGGTATGCTGACTCAAAACAATTCACTTTACAAGGATGAATGATGCAGCGTGGGAAATCCATTGGTCAGACATGACGGTTGACAGCTGTCCAGTGAATATGAAACACTTTCCAACAGAGGAGAATGTTACTGTTACTGCTACTTTCTTCACCTCTATTACTTGTAACAGTTTAGAGTAAAAGGAAAAGGGAGCATTGGAAGTAATGAGATTTGCACCTGTGTTGTCTTTCGTCATACCATTATAAATATTATTACCAAGTTTTGCCTCTAGAGGAGTTTGCTGGCTTTTCTGAAACACTTTCAACCTGGCGTCCCTATTTTAGGCCTGTCATAGGCGAATGTTTTTTTAAAATGTCACAATTGGATGTTAGACTATTTTCGCTATTGTTGCGTGACACAGTCATACGACAAAGTATAAAATAGGGCTTAAGTGATTAAGCCTGATTTACTTCATCATATGACAAAGCATAAATTAAGCATTATTGTTCTAATTCATTGCTTCCCTGTTCTTATCTTCTGCATTCGATCACAGCTGATAACTGGCTAAACCTCAAAGTGTTCAGCTTTCAAACAAATCATCAATGACAACACATTGACCTGAGGTTACGTCGTAATTTGATATGTAGGTCAGTGACCCCAGCTCTTATTGTACTGCCATTGTTTAGTGATCACAACAACCTTATGAAAAGAATATGCACACTCATTTCCTCATGAGAGTTACTAATACCACCGCTGACTCTTATAGCGAACACCTTATGACAGGAGTTTAGAATGGTACTGTAAACTTCCAGCGCCTACCACAGCCTCTTCTACTGTCCATTGATCTGCTGATCTCGGGGAAGAGATTTGGTGTTGAGGGAAAAAAGGACGGGGCTAGGGACAGACCCCTGGGGGACCTCGGTCAGCTGAAGCAAACAGGGTTTTTAACTCTTCCAAGCTGTTTCTCTGCTGTATTTTGAAATATATGGGAGTGGATTAGTGGTGTTTTTCCTCCACACTGAAGCATGAAAACCACACAAACCACAGAGAAATGTTTGACATTACCAAGTCATGCCATTATCATTATGAAAATCACTTTGGAATGTCAGCTTTCAAAATGTCTTGATACTTAAATTGATGCTTGGGGAGATGATACACTGCAGTGATGAGGTGACCTTGTATTTGCACATCAGGGTTTCGCATTCATCAACATTTTGCATGCAAACACATCTGCGTGTAAACCATGTGGTGTGTGTGCATCCACTGCAGACATGTGGCAAAGAGTCCATTCATCCACTTCTACTAGAATGTCCATAAACTTTGTCCTTCCCGGGATTTGAGCCGGCAACCGAATTGTCTACAGCTCAGCCAAGAAGCTCAGCTTTTCGGGGAGTTATATTGGGCTTATGTTATGAGTAGGCCTACTATTTGTCAACCAGTAGGGGTCCCACCCGACAGCAGGGTCTACATTTCTCAATGGAAGAGTATGGAGACCACCTCCAACCACTATTGTATTAACATACCATTTAAATTTGTTAAAATCATATTTTATTCATTCAAATAATTTCCAGATTGCAGCCCTAAAACCAGCTCTGACCATGCATAACTTTACAGTACAGAAGACAACAGTACACTGCGGTTGTATGTACTGTAGGGATGCATGCTATTGACATTTTCGCCAATATCCGATAACCGATTAATTGCATGGGTCAAATTAATCGATACCAATACCGATATTGCAGGTTTCCATTAGGGTTTACTTTACAGATAACTGTACAGAAAAAAATTTGCTTTCTTATTACCTGAATTATTTAGCCTTCTGATTAACACTGCACTCTGTTTCCAAGTGTCTGTTTTCACTATGGAGATGAGCACATACTAGTTCAAACAACTTGAATGTGAATAAAGTTTTTTCAATTTCTTTGCTTTTATTTGTTCTACAGGCAGACCCTTTTGATAGCTTCTTATTTTATTTGCCGCCTTCAACATCACAAAACAAGGCTTTTTTCAGCTTCACAACCTTCGATCAATACTCAACAGAATATTGGGATCATTTTGATGTCAGCCAATACCGATAACATGAACGATATATCATGCATCCCTAGTTATATCTTCTCTTAGAATCCCCCCCTGCTTGCCTAGGATGAGCTTACAGTATATAGCCATGGTATAACGTGATGGAATCCAGCCCAGTGCTGTTCTTCTGAAGCTGGTCTGGAGTCAGTTAATGCTTTGTTGTGTGTGATGTGAGCGAGGCCAGTCTGTTGTATGATCCTTCTGACGCACACTGTCTCATCTTTCATGAGGAGACGTTTTCTTTTCTTTCTTTTTTTGACAAAGATCATGTGATTCTCATTAAAAACAAGCTGACTGTAACTCTGAGAATAGCTTTTGAAAGGGAGTCACTGTACTCTCACTTTTTCTACACAGTAAAATCCTCAGTGTTAATATATCCGTTTGTACGGGTCCATGTGGTTCCATTTTGTTCTCTCTCTGGGTTAAAAGAACACTCAGGATTTTACAGTGTAGAGAAGAAGGCCCCGGGGTTCTTGGAATTGGACCATGGCATCAGAGAGGAGAGAAGTACCAGAGCTCTCAAATATTCATATAAATAAACTTTATGAGGTGCAAAGCAAAGACTAACATTCTCAACAGGGTTTCAGTAGCTTCCTCATCAGCTTTTGGTTGCAGCTGAAATAAAAAAGGCCCTTGTGCTCTTGTACCCTCCGATAAAAATAACTTTTCTTCATTGCAGACTGACAGATTGTCCAGAAATATGCTTTCATTCATCAAAGACAACGTTTGAGAAAATAGTTTTTCATGTCATTCTGAGTCGCTGGATCTGTCTTATAACCCTTCCAACAACAGAGCAGTGATGGCTGTGTTGGTATGTCACCTCTGGCCCGTGGAGAGGTCAGAGTAGTCTGTTATGACTCCCCAAATAGGGATTAATCATTAATCGATTAGTTTATTAAATAATTGATTATCAATCTTTTTAAATAATCGATAAAGTTGATGATTCGATTTGTTTGATTAACTGTTGCACCCCTAGTACTTATGAGGCCCAGAGGCATTCACAGCTCCACGCCTATTCTCCACCACAACAGAGCGATGTTGACCTGCCTTTATCCTAGCAGCTCATTCCGCTGCTGCGCTCCTCCTAAGCTGCTCATGACAGTCTGTGTGGGCTACACAGCGTTACACATGGATGAATTAACACTGAGGATTTTGGCTGTTCATATAAATATTTTAAAGATATTTTGTGGTGAACTTAAGGAAATGGCTTTGTCCTCCAAAACAACATACAATACAAGATACACTAACAGGTGTCTTACTGGGTCTGACAGAAATTATTCTATAGATGTGACAGTCAATCCAAAAGGCCTACAGGAACCACCGCGAAACCAAGATAGACAGACAGGTCCATTTGGTTCCATTTGTACACTCTCAGAGTTACCGTCTTTCCATTCGCAACCCCCTCAAGGAACCAAATGGTCCCTGGACCCCACTTTAAGAACCACACAGGAAAGGTTCCTGTGTCTCTGCAGAGTCCAGTCCTCTCCCAGCACCATGTGGTCCCTGTCCATTCACATGATGAATTCCTGCAGCATATTGAGACAGAAGGAAGGACGAGAGGGAGCTCATGTTAATGGCTCTCAGTTGCACAAGTCTTAAGTCTGCACATTAGAAACAGAAAGTCACATCTGTTATAGCTTCTCGACCGGTTTGAGACAGTGTGCTTGTATGTTCTTTGTTGTATTTGTCCCTTCATATTTTCAAAACTTTATCCATGAAAGGTTTTCTGAGCATGCTTTCTCTGTCGTGTTCCATATTCAAAATGTTGTTCACAAGTGGATGATGCTACCTAGTAAAAACACAGCCTTGTACCATAGTGACCACTGAGTATCTGTACAGGATTGGGCTGCTTTTAAAACACTTCAACATTGGATGTTTAACCACTTAAATCCTATATACTTTGTTGTACGTGAAATTGCGGCAAATGTCTGCCAAAGGTTTGCCTGTTTTTGACAAATGTTCACCAATTTCTTAAATGTTTAAAAAAAAAAAATTGACACTTGTCAAGTCCCACCCGTGGTCCGGCCCCTGTTCTCACCCATTGTTTGCTGTTGCTGCTTGGGTGGACAAAAATCCTCTCTCTCTATTCACTACCATAGAAAAAACGTGTTTTTCAGTTGCCTCGTATATTGATATTTAATGTTGTCAATTCTTATTCTTAACTTGGTCTCAGCAAAAAGGAACATCTGGGACACTAGGGTTCATGTGGTAAAGAAGGGGAGAGAGTGTACTTGTTTGTATGACAATTAATCATCAAGTAAAATGTCACGATGTTGATAACCCTATACATTACATGTGTCTAACATGTATGTGTCTCTGTCTCTGTGCTGTGAATCAGGAACTGGTGTGCGTACGTGGTGACAAAGACAGTCAGCTGTGTGGTGGAGGATGGGGTGGAGACATACGTGAAACCAGACTACCATCCATGTACCTGGGGCAACGTGCAGTGTTCACGTGTAGTCATGTGAGTATATACCCTACGTTTTACACGTTACTTTCATGACGTTTTGAAAATAACAGGCCTACAAGCTCACAACGCTTGTAGATCGGCTATTTTCAGCGGACTTATTTATGCTATGTTGACTAGTTTAGTTAGGGACTCCCTCAAGGACCCTTGGGGGTCCCCGGACCCCACCTTGAGAACCACTGCCGTAACACACACACACACACACACACACACACACACACACACACACACACACACACACACACACACAGACAGACAGACAGACAGACAGACAGACAGACAGACAGACAGACAGACAGACAGACAGACAGACAGACAGACAGACAGACAGACAGACAGACAGACAGACAGACAGACAGACAGACAGACAGACAGACAGACAGACAGACAGACAGACAGACAGACAGACAGACAGACAGACAGACAGACAGACAGACAGACAGACAGACAGACAGACAGACAGACAGACAGACAGACAGACAGACAGACAGACAGACAGACAGACAGACAGACACGCACGTACACACAACACACTCACACACCCACATACTCACACACAACACACTTATACGTTTACATGCACACATAAAGAGACATTGTACACACACATGCAGATACTGTGTTCAGGTGTGCGGGCACACATATGTAGAACATATGCACTACACACAGCCACTGTTAAATCCACACACACACACACACACACACACGCACACACACGCACACGCACACACACACACACACACACACACACACACACACACACACACACACACACACACACACACACACACACACACACACACACACACACACACGCACGCACACACGCACACGGGGTTCCATAAGTAATGAGACGTAGTTCCCTCCAAGCACCACAAACAGCGCACCACAGGAATGACTCCTGAGAACCTAGTGGAATACTAGCGATGCTCGTTTTTCATTTTTTCCCCCCATTCCATTCCACAGCCACCATAACCAGTTGTGTGTCTTCATTCTTTCTTTTTGTGTGCTCTCTCTCTCTCTCTCTCTCTCTTCATCTCTCACACTGTGTGTGGAATGAGCCCAGCCCACTGAGCCCAGAGACACACGCACCACTGTAAAGCATATTCCTGGGAAATGTGCGACGTCCTCTATAATGGGAAACCCAGAATATTCTGCCCTTCCATTTGGCTTCTCCAAGGGCTGGGCGATATGACTATTAGACCAGCGGTTTGCAACCCTTTTCATATCAAGGCCCATTATTAATTCTGCATTTTAGCCACGGATTCACCATTTGATGAGATGTAGACTCTCAGACCCAAGACTTTTGTTGTCGTTGGATACGATTTTGTCCACAATCCCATGCTGTATTGATGTGGTACCAATAGGAGAAGTAACAGGCAAACGCTGATCACAAATAACAATTCTTTAATTAAGTGAACAGATGTTTAACAATAATTTAGCTTCATTTTACACTCTCAAGAGTTAAAGATCAATAAGGGTCCACTGGTGGTCCCCGGACCACTGGTTGAGAACCACTGCTATAGACCAGCGGTTCTCAACCTTTTCTGGATCAGGGCCCACTTGAAATTCTCAAAAGCGTTCGCGGCCCACCCATCTGACCACTTAACGTGTTAAGTAGTCAGGCGGGTGGGCCGCATGCACTTTAAGAGCATGTGTGTTTACTGTTTTAATGACCAATCAATCGATTGTGTTGTTGGACCAATGGAACTAAACAACAACAAATGTTTTTTTTTAAGTTTTTCTTTAACCCCTTGAAAATGAGTTTTCTTTGTGACAACGATAAATAGGAACTCAACATATACTTAGTTTTTTATATGAATGTTATAATTATTATCATTAAAATCTTAGTGTTTTGACAATTGTTTGGGGCCCACTTGCAGTATCCCCAGGGCCACAGGTTGAGAATCACTGCTCTACCATACAGATTGGTCAAACGTTTTGCAGCTTTATTTGACCTACTGTATCTAATATCTATTCTGTAGCATCATTAACCAAAAATAGCAGATCTACGCATCGTAGATCTTGTGAGCTTGTACATCGGCTATTTTTGGCAAAGGTTTTAGTGTAGATGGAAGAAAGTGGTACAAGTACAGTTGCAACTCAGGTCGGTTTCAGTAAGACTAGAGGGTTGAAGTAGTTAACCCAAGACACAGGGATCAGCAGTAAAGTGCACATCAATTATATTTTTTATAGCAAACATTTGTAACTCAAATCTTTGCTTCAGGGGTCCCTATTACAAAATATTCTGAGATGGAGGTCCGTGGCCAACATACATCATTTTGGGGGTCCTTGACATGAAAAACTTTTAGAACCACTGATTTTTGTGATACTGATATTTTGTTCCAGGGCAGGGACCCACAGAAGCAAAGATTTGAATCAAAGATGTTTCAAAAATAGTAGATCTACAAGCTCATAGCGCACTCAGTGCCGTGCTATGAGCTTGTATATCTTATATTTTTGAATAGCCAAATTATAAAATAATGGTTATACTAAAATGACACAGATGCGTCCTCCGGTCTTTATGGCTCATTTTGGCTTTTTCAACCCCCCAAAACCACAAGGTCGATGACAAAATGACAGCACAACAGAAAAATATACTGAGTGGGGAGACATTCTGGTGGTTCAGCTGTAGTTGACGATCACTCACAGAGAAAGATCTTGACTCTGAACCCAATTTATTCTCTCTTTCTCTGTTAATTTACTGCATCTGAATTAACTCATTTCAAATTCAGTGTTATTCAGAAGTGTACAAATGAAACCAAATGCACAGTTTCATTTGTATAGTCTCAGAGTTAAATGTTTTATAAATGTTTGTAAAAAAGTTAAAGGTCTATATTCCGATTAATTCCGGAGTAATTGTTCCGTAACAGGTGTCTCGCAGAGTAAGCAGAAAGTAAGCAGAAAAATGCATTTTCAGGTTGGGATACCAATTATTTATTTATTTTAAGGAGAGATAACTCCAAAAACATAATTTAGCAGCTACAATTTAAAGTGTTCCAGGAAGAGAGTAAGAGTTCCATTTTTTTGTATCCTCGCTTCTAATTTCACTTGTTCACCCAGGAGTTCTCTCTGCTGATTGGATGAAATTGGTATCCCGACCTGAACATTTATTTTCTGGTTACTAATCAGCTGGAGAGATGGGAAGACCCCTGTTACTGAGAGAACACTCAGTAAGAAATATAAAAGCGGTCATCAGCTGGATGAAGCTGAAACTACAGTCCCCCAGGGGTCTATACTAGGCCCCCTCCTTTTTTTCCTTTACACCGAATATCTTCGCCGATCTGCTATTTTCGCCGAATGTTTGCCCCAGAATAAGGACGCTATAGGGTTCAAGTGGTTAAATAAACACTGAGGATACACTACATACAGTCATGGTTGGAATGTGGTTAATGATCTGCTGTACTGCCATCCCTTCAGTCCCTTTGGTTATTCACTGGCCTGACCTGAACAATAAACCTTTAAAGGAAAGCCTATACTGTACCTTCCTCCCATATACTGTACAGCCTTCACTGCCTTCCCATGAGAGTTTGGGGGAATGGAGCCGTGGGAGATGAAAGAGCTGTGTGTGTGTGTGTGTGTGTGTGTGTGTGTGTGTGTGTGTGTGTGTGTGTGTGTGTGTGTGTGTGTGTGTGTGTGTGTGTGTGTGTGTGTGTGTGTGTGTGTGTGTGTGTCACTGCTGTTCTGTCTGTTGCACAGCTGCTCTGCACATGTGTTTATGGAAGTGGGATTTAACTGCTGTAACTCGCACATACAGTAAAAGGTCACGATTATTGGACCTACAGTATGTGCGCGTGCGTGTGTGCGTGTGCTGGAGTGTGCTGGAGTGTTAAGGGATGCTGATAGGAATTCTTGGCATGGCATTACACACTGGGCATGTCCATTGTTTATATTAATACACTATTTATACTTTAGAATCTCCCTAACTTTACACCACAATGCATATATGGACAATTTCGCCAACAAATAAAAACTAGACTAAAATGTTTGTGAGGGACTAGTGGAGAAGAGATCCAGTAGAACTAAGACAAGTCATTTTATGGTTGTTTGCGCTCGGTGTTATGCTCTGAAAATAGCAGATCTACAAGCTCACCACCCGTCACACTGCACCGCGGTGTGAGCTTGTAGATCGGCTATTTTCAGCATGCAACCAAGTGTAAAATCAGCCATTACAACGCCATCAATGGAATTGTATTCAAAAGACTATGACTAAAATGAATCAAAATGAACTATCAAAATTTACACTGCCCCAGTCACTGGTAGGCTTGGTGCTGGTGGTGATTCCCTGTAACCTCAACGCTTTGTCTCACTGTGGCCTTACTGGCCTTAGAGCTTTGAGGCTGAGGATGTGATTTCAATACCAGACGTGGCTCATACACCCATTTGGAGAAAAAAAAGAACCTCAAATATTTCAACAAACAGAGAATCCATTTTCTACCTCACCGACGTACCAGTAGTTCCAGAGGTGCTAAAATCCACCCCAGACAAACCTATGAAAACATTCAAGGTCCTGTTGAATATTTGTAGACTTGGAGGGCCAATCTTAGTATGGTTAGGGGGTCCGAACAAAGCTGCTCTACTATGACTTTGTTTACATAATGATTTTTCTGGAATTATTTATTTTAATTTTATTAAAGAGATCTAGACTTAATGTTTGTAAATGATGTTAGCATTATGTCAGACAGACCTGTATCGTATCATTTGTTCCCACTAATCTGACTAATCTGAAAACTAATTTGAAGGGGCATCCCTTCAAAAAAACTACAGTGAGGTCAAAGTAGTTATAGTTGTGGGACGACAGCATATTAGCAATGATATTTGGACTACAGCTACACTACAGATGCTGGGTTTCATGTTTACCCATTGGCGAGTTAATTGGAACCACTAAATTGTTTTTCTTTGCACTCCATATATTTGACTATTTACCCTGTCTTTGTTGACCAGGGTTCATGCCATTTACTCTGATCTCACACTTGATGAGTCGCTTTGGATAAGAGTGTTGTTAAATGCCTAAATTGTAAATTGATTTGGGAATGTATCATAGTCTTTCCTCAATTGTCTGTCAGTAGTAATTTACTATACTGTAGGCTATTAACTCATTTTGGATAAAAAAAAACGTATTTTCGTGACTTTTTCTGCTGTACTGAACAATGCGCACGTCACAAATATTCAGACATGCATTTTGAGCGGCTTTTTGTGTTGACTTTCCGATCATTAGTGCTTTCCCACTGCTTTCACCACTGTTACTGATTCTCAAATTATTATTTTTATCAGAGTGTGTGCAAATGGAACCGAAACGAATGGACCCGTAAGGGCGGGTCCATTTGGTTCCATTATCACACTCTCAGACCATTTGGAACCTCCTCAAGGAACCCTGAGGGTCCCCCGACCACACTCTGAGAACCACTGACCTTAGACTATACGTCATTAAGCCCTACTTTAGCCGTGTTGAGCATGGATAGGTAGCCATGCCGAAAACCCAGGCGTGGGCACGGTTTAATCCATTCCACGCCGAACAGCACCGAACATGTGCATACAGTAGATGGAAATGCAATTGGAACAGTTCTGAACCATTCTCAGAACCGTTCTATATGCTGTGGAAAAGGCCCATTAGTGTCTCCCCTACACCGTCTCACTCTCAGCTCTTTATTTACCTTGTCTGTTCTATTAATGTCTAGTCTGACCGCTCTCCCTCAACACTATTGCTTCCATTCCGGGAATGTTATGTTCTGGACCAGCTTCAAAGGCGGAGCCGTGTGTAATTTTCATTTGACCCTAAAACCTGCACACTTAACTCTTACCCATAAATGCTAAATCACAAATCAAATAATCTACGTCTAAACCCTGACAAAGCTAATCCTTAAGTGTACATTAATTATCCCAAAACAGCATGATAAATGATTTTCACATTTCTTGTCCTTTTTTTTTATAATATTTTTTTACTTAGAACGGCAAACAACTGTTTATTACAGGAACTCTGTCGGGGCGTGCCAGACTCACACGTGCATGCAATCAGAGGCAGCAGTTTTTTCGTGTGTTTTGAAGTGAAGGTTATGAAGGATTTCACTCGGGTCTCAGGGATGAGATGATTGGGGTAAGACGAGATCAGCCCGGCATACCAGCCATGCCGGTGGAGGCTCTCACAACAGAGCGGCGAGACGAACACATGGCGCGGCCGTGGTGATTTACATGAGTTCTGGACAGAACGAGAGCAGATGATGATGAATTATTTGCTAACACGTTGTGGTCTGAGCAGTTTCCCCTGCTGTAAATGATTTGGTCAAGGTTTGGGTTGTGTTTGAATACCAATGACTAGAGTTACCTCACACCACCCTGCACATAGTCTGTCTGTGTTTACGCTTCATATCGTTTGCTGTCGGTTGGAAACCTTGTAAGTCCAAAACAGTTCCTTTTTTCTTATTATAAAAACAAAAACGATTCAAAATAGTAAAAATAGCCGATCTACAAGCTCACAACGCCTTTCATCGCAAGGCGTTGTGAGCTTGTAGATCGGCTATTTTCACTACTTTTGTGCGACACACTTGTATAATGAAGTAGGGCATTCATTTACACAAAAAAAGAAAACATAAAAAGTAGAAATATGGAGATACAAGGTTTTTGCTCGATAGCAACAAAATCCATTGCTCCAAGGTTAGCAACAAGCAAAAAAACAACAACTCAAAAACACCCTCAAAGGTACTACAATTATAAAGAACCACATAAGCCCTATACACTTAGTTGACCGGTCCGGGTACCCCAGGAACCTGTACTTGGCCCCCCTTCTTTTTTCTATTTACACCAAATCTGTTTGCTGGAAAAATCGACAAGCTCACAACACGTTGCGTTGCGACACATTGTGAGCTTGCTAGATGTGCTATTTTTGCTGAATGTTCGCCTATTACAGTATGTCATCATGCCCAGAATAGGGACGCTAGGGTTCGATGTGGTTCAATGTGGTTAAGCAGAAAACACTGGTTATTCTGGCTTTGTGGCCTGTAATGTCTCTGTTTGACCAGGGAAAATAAACAGCGGCTCTACAAACATAGGCCCTCGAATGGGAGAAATAATTCTCTCATTCGAACTCAAACTGCTACATTGTCACTAAAATCTAAAATAGAACAGGAGTAACGGGATACTATTGGACATCACAAAGCCTACTGTAATTACTTCAACCATCACTAGACGTATATTATTCAGAACGGCTCTTGAGCAGTACAAGTTCATCAAGGATAGTACCATGCTCCATCAAAAGCTATAACTGAAATTGTTGGATTGCTCAATCCATCGTTGCACAATGTAGATACAAGGTATCGGTGCACATCATCGCTTATTTTGCAAATGTTTATGTTGTTACTGCTGCTATAGAATAGAATACAGTATAATACAAGGTATCAGTTGCTATGGCTGCTATAGTATATATAAACAAGGTATCGGTACATAATTGTTATGCCTTATTTGCACATTTATTTGTGTTACGCTGATGTTGCTACTGCTGCTATAGAAACTCCTCATAAGGCTTATTCTTGTTGCTATAATTGTTATCGTCATGTTGATGTAGCACAGTATTTTGTGGACGTCACACACTTGAATTTCGCCGTTTGTATTGAGTAGTGACAAAGTCTTGATTCTCCCTGATATTAGACGTCGCAAAAACGGAACAATTGATCGATTGCATTGATCAATTTGTCAACGTATCGACAGATATGATTGATTGACTGCTATATCGATGTCCCCCTGCAGGTACCGTACGTACATGAGGCCCAAGTACAAGGTGGCCTACAAGATGGTGACAGAGATGGAGTGGAAGTGTTGCCATGGATACAGCGGAGAGGACTGTAACGAGGGTCCGGTCGGTGGCACTGGGACCCAGATAGAACCCTCCAGACCCAGACCCCGGCCCGGACAGGGAGGCAGTAGTGGTGGTGGGTACATCCCCATCCACATCACACTCACAATACCTTCTCTGGCCAAATGGGGTTGCTCACATACATAAAGACATCACTCAACATACACTAGATAGATAGACCTTTATTGATCCCGCAGGGGGAAAATCAGTCGCCAAGAGGCAGCAGAGCAGTTAGAGTTACAGAGTTACAGATACCAGAGTAAGAATAGTACTGTCGCATACAGCAATACAAAGGTAAGAAATAACATTACAGAAGCACCATCAATAATGAACAGCAATATACAATAGTATACACATATACAACTAGCCTGCACTATGCAGAACAAAACACAGGTTACAGTGTCCTCACAGTATCCTGTCCAAAACACAACCCAGTATGTAAGCAAAAGGTATACACACAATTTACCCCAATATAACACTGTAGCCTGCACTGCAGAAGAAAAACAAAAGGTGTTTGTTAAAAGGTAGATTTGTTCAATAAAAGGTGTCCCCCCGTCTCTCCAACTCTTTAATAAACAGAAAATATATTTTCAGATGTAAATTGCACATTTTCAACCAATCAGGAGAGAGTACCCCTTTATCAGCTTCAATTTTATATTGTTCCAGCTCTAATTTGACTGCTCATATCTTTGTGTAATTACTTACAATGTCACCTTGTTTATCCTGTATCCTGTAAGAGTTCTCTCTCCTCCTGATTGGATAACATTGGCATCCCGGTTCTCTGGGTTCCCTGGGGTAGTTCCAAATGGACCTTTACCGGTCTGCAACTCTGAGAGTGTACAAATGGAACCAAATGGAACCTTACGGGTCCATTTGGTTCCATTTGTACACTCTCAGAGTAAAGGGGGTCCTTGAAATGTAAAAGTTAGAGAATCTACCGATCTATATTTATAATGCTATCGTTGGTTGTGTGTGTGTGTGTGTGTGTGTGTGTGTGTGTGTGTGTGTGTGTGTGTGTGTGTGTGTGTGTGTGTGTAGGTGTGCATCCAGAACGAGGGGACAGTGACAAGATGAGACAGCTGGAGGAGAAGGTCCAGAGCCTGACCAGGGAGCTCCACAAGGTCCAGTCCACCATGAGGGGGATGAACGACCGCTTCACGGAGGAGATGAACAAACCGGGCGGTGGTGGTTCTGCTGGAAGGAACCCTGCTGACGCTGCCCAGCCGGCCATTACAGAGACCATCCACAGCATTCAGACCAAGCTAGACCAGCTGGATAACCGAACACAGGTCAGATGCCTTCCAGCGTTGCCATGTGCGCTTATTATAAGCGACTTTGGGCTTGTTTTTTTGTAAAGTTGCTTGTAAATATTGGTAGTTGCGGGGTTGCTGGTTTTTGGGCTTGTTTTCAAAGTGTAGTTGCTTATATTTGGGCTTGTTGTCTAATGTTGTTTAAACCAGTGGCTCTCAAACATTTTGATGCCAAGGACCCCCATGTATTTGTCCGCAGACCCCCATCTGCAAATATTTCGGCTATTTTCAAATAGCCGATGCATATCGGTTTATACTGTAAAGTGCTAATGTGGCCCATTAGTCGCTTCTTTTGGGCTTGTTTTCACAGACCTGGTTGCTTATTTCTCTCTCAAAATCTGGCATCGCTGATGCCTTCCCATTGTCTGTCTGTCTGTCTGTCTGTCTTTCTTTCTTTCTTTCTTTCTTTCCTGCATTTACGGGGTGCAGTGGTGGCTCTGCCAGTTAGTACGCTGACCAATGCATTACTGTAACTGCTTAAACCCTATATACTTCATTGACCATGTCCCCCAGGGCTGCTTGTAGATCTGCTATTTCATGCTGCTTGTTCATGTGGTTAAGAAATGCATCAGATAAAACGTGAAGTACCAGCAGCAGCATTCACGCTGAAAAGTGAGACAAGTCGAGTCGTGACAAAAAAACACACATCTGGTGTTATGTTGGTATACAATTAAAAACAGACTAGCTGTGTGCACAGCTCCTTATTGAAGAGAATCAAGGAGATCCCTTCTTGATTTCTCCTGTTAATCCATTAGTACCGGGAACGCATCTGTGTCATTTTTGGGGCGGTGTAGCCGCCCCCTATAAGTGAGTTTTGGACACCGACCAAAAGATTTGTATACCCCCTAACCCTTCCATTGTTAATGCAAATCGATACTTTTGCAAAGTCAGCCAATCACATTACAGCTAGTGTCATCACCACTAACTGTAATGTGATTGGCTGACTTTGCAAATTCAGGACTGTGATTGGCTAGCGAAACACATGACACATGTGCAGCCCTATGAATAGCAGTATGGACTTTAAAAAAAAATATTTATCTTTTTTTTAATGTGAGTCATGTTGTGATGACCACACACCGCCCACTTCACACTGGGTGTGATTTTTTTTATTTCTTTGGGCTATTGAAAAATAGCAGATGTACAAGCTCAAAGCTTGTAGATCTGCTATTTTTGGAACATCTCGAACATTATTTTGTGCAAATCTTTGAATATATATATATATATAACTCAAATTTTTGCTTCTGGGGGTCCCTGGAACAACATATTTTCAGATGGGCTATGAGCTTGTATATCTGCTATTTTTGAATAGCCAAAGTATAAAATAATGGTTTAAGTGGTTACACAGATGCGTTCCCGGTCTTTATGGGTTAAATCCAGACATGTGGCTGAAGTGGAGGACAGCAGAACTTGGGTGCAGCTCTGTATACACAGTGTTGCAAAGTGTTTCTGATAGTTTGTATTCTTACCCCTGTGTAGTGTCTGATATCATGCAGAACATTGGGTTCCAGGGAGCCCCAGCTGTCCTTGAGGGGGTCTCCAGCAAAATGAGGAACAGTTTAAACACTTAAAGCCCTATTTTATTTTTCAGCTATTTTCGAAAAACATTGACAAATCTCACGGGAGGGTCCCTGTCAGAAACTCTTTTCCGTGGCCAAATACATATCATTGAAATGAAAATGTTTGAGAACCACTGTCACTTAAGTATTGTCTGCATTGTCTCATTTGAGACAACCATCAGTTCCTAGTGCTGTACGTATGCATTATACTTTCCTTTCCTCTAACCCAGGCCCATGACAAGACTCTGGTCAGCATCAACAACCATCTGGTGAATGGGAAGGGCAACGATCTGGACGGCGAGCTTGGAGGAGGTGCTAAAGGAGGAGGAGGCGGGGGCTTCAACTCCCTGAAGGAGGAGATTCTGAGAGAGTTGGAAAGGAGGGTGTCTCTCTCCTGCTCTTCCTGCCAGGTAAGCGGTCCATCCAGCTTCAATGATAGTTTACATTTGAAATACCATGAAAGGCATGTTCGGTACTAAGAGCCAGCAATGCAATGACCAAACATGAATAGACATTAATAGCAGTCTATTAAAGCCTCACTATGTCACTTTTTTAAATGAATACATTTAAAGTTTGTCCATTCTGTATGGTAGAGTATGTTAATACAATATAACTTTTACAATTGAGGTGTTTTGTCTCCCTGCTCTTCTATTGAGACATTTAGATCGTGTTAAAGGTCATGTCTCACCTAGACACAGGATCTAACACAATTTTTGATGGTCAGGATTCAATTTATCCCCTGAGCAAGCAGGTCGACTATTAGCTCAATGGTAAAAATGTCAACACTTGCACAGGAAACCGGGTTCAAATCCGGGGTAGAAGAGGAAAGTTACATAGTGCAGCTTTAATGTAAGGACCTGCACATGATCATTTGGACACATTTTGTCAAATTTGCCCATAATAGGGATGTCTTTCTACATTTCCCAAAAGGAAATGCATGTATTAAATTCAGTCTGACCAGAATCAGGGACAAAGCATTATTGCTTATTATTGCCACCATTGCTAAAAATTAATGACCAAAAGGGGGATATCAAAAAAAAATCTCCCCATCCCCCCAAATCGAACCCTGAGTAAAATGTAAATCATTGCTGTCGGGCAGAAACCTCATATCTCCATATCTCAACTTGTTATGTTCTTTCATAAATGAATGCCCTACTTCATCATACAAGAGTGTCACACAAAAGTAGTGAAAATAGCAGATTGGCTATTTTAAATCTTAACAAATAAATAAAAAAAGAATAATAAAGTAACGGTTTTGGACTTACAAGGTTTCTACCTGACAGCAACGAAATTAAGCGTTTGTGAATAATGTCCCAACAGGCGGGCGTGGAGGACCTGAGCAGGCAGCAGCAGGAGGACCGCGAGCGGATCCGGGCTCTGGAGAAACAGCTGAGCGCCATGGACGCCCGCTACCACAGCAGGCTGGAGGGCATGAGGCGGGAGGTGGTGCGCTCGCAGGGCTGCTGCGACACCGTCACCGACCTCAAGAACCGAGTCACCGACGCCGAGCGCAAGATCAGCTCCGCCTCGGAGAACTACGACGCCATCCAGAACCGCCTGGATAAGGCGCTGGGCGGCGCGGGAGGTGCAGGAGGAGTTGGAGGTGGAGGTGGAAGAGGCCATGGTGGCAGCGGAGGTGGAGGCGGAGGTGTCGGTGGGGGTGGTGGTGGTGATGGTGGACGATTCACTGGCGGAGGTGGAGGGACAGGTAGGCCAATTATTAACTAATCACCTGATTGCTGTTGTTTGAGATGATCGCAATTATTTTTGCATAATCGTCAGAATCGTTCATGATATGAATTCATCTGTTGAAAAATATGCAGAAATAGCTGATCTACAAAATGAGCTTGCACGGTTCATCAGCTATTTCTGCAATTTCTTCTAAGTAAAATTATTAAATGCAAGGCCTGTTTTGGCCATAGCACCTTATTTATTTGTGATTATTGGCAACAGTCATTGGCATATTTATGTTATTTTGTCATATCTGCCCTGTGTTTTCAAAGCCTTACAGAAATGTAATTTTTGTAATTTTTTCAAAAACACAATTAACCCGTTAATCACAATCATTTGCACGACAATTAATCGTCAACCAACAATTTTCATGATTTGGTGACAACCCTCTAGGGACAGGCGGCAGCGGGAGGGACGCGGACGTGGTGACGGAGGACCGGCTGGACGGCCGGCTGAGGGACCTGGAGAGACGGGTGAACGGCACCATGCTGCGCACCGAGGAGAGCTGCTCCTATGTGGAGAGCGACTTGAAGGACTACTTCCACCGGGAGCTGGGAGACCTGCGGACCGTCTTCCTGGACCGCTTCGACGACCAGGCCTTCCGCATCGGCGACGTGGAGTCGGACGTGGAGCTGGTGAAGAAGCGCGTCGGCGACCACGACAAGAGGCTGGCGCGGCTGGAGAACGCCACGGCGCTCCTCAACTGGAGGACGGAGGAGTGCGGATGCGGGGGAGGAGGAGGAGGAGGAGGAGGGAGGGAAGGCGGGTCGGGAGGCGTCGGGGGCGGTAGCGGAGGAAGAGGCGACGGAGACAGAGGAGGCGCAGGGGGGACGGGAGGAAGAGGCGACGGAGACAGAGGAAGCGCAGGGGGGACGGGAGGAAGAGGCGACGGAGACAGAGGAGGCGCAGGGGGGACGGGAGGAAGAGGCGACGGAGACAGAGGAGGCGCAGGGGGGACGACGGGAGGAACCAGGAGGCCGGGGGCAGGAGGGACAGGCAGCAGGCTGCCGGGAGCGGGAGGCGACAACACAGAGAAGAGTCTGGAGTGGAGGGTGGTCGCCAACGAAGATCAGATCCATCGCTTCAACACGCACCTCAAAAACCTCTCCGTGTCCGGAGACTCTCTGCTGGACAAGGTGGACATCTCTTGTTAAAATCCTTTTTATTTATTAATCTACTGATTTTCATTAATCTACTGTTTGCCAGTGGCTCTCACTGCGGGTTCCAGGGACCCCCTTGGGTCCTTGAAGGTGCCCCCAGCTAAATAATTGATAGTTCGGAACCAAATAGACACTTGTGGGTCTGTAACTGAGAGTGTACAAATGGACCAAATTGGCCCTTATGGGTCCATTTGGTTCCATTTGTACACTCTCAGAGTAAAATGAACACAGACGATTTTACAGTGTAGATTGGGGTCCCAGAGATATAAGAATGGTATCACATGGGTCCCTAAAAGGTTGAGAATCACTGATCTACTATGTAAAAACTACACTGTGCCTCAGTAATCAATACAATCTAGCATTTTCTCATATCTTATCCTATTACGATTAAAGGTGGTCGACTTGAGCCACGACGTACGCAAGATCAAGGCGCTGACCGGAGACCACGGGGAGCACTTCAACCGCATCGTCACCGAGGTGGAGACACTGGGGCACGACTGCGAGCTGTGCGGCAGGATGGAGGACGAGCTGAAGAAGCTGAAGAACCACACCCAGCACACCCTGGACCGCTTCGGGAAACGCATAGACGCCATCGGCGGGGCGGGCAGGTCAGGCGGGACGGGCGGGGCAGCGGGCTCGGGGCCTCGGGGGGACTTCTGCTCCCAGACGTGCTCCACCCTGCAGGAGGAGGTGGTCCGGCTCAGGGGGGACGTGCAGAGATGTACGGGACAGTGTAAGATCATACTGGATACACCCACAGGTTAGTGATCTACGTCATCCTAGTTAGAATAGTCTGTCTGTCTGTCTGTCTGTCTGCCTGTCTGTCTGTCTGTCTGTCTGTCTGTCTGTCTGTCTGTCTGTCTGTCTGTCTGTCTGTCTGTCTGTCTGTCTGTCGGCCTGTCGGCCTGTCGGCCTGCCAACCTACTTTCATTGCTCTCTACATGAGTGTCACTCACTGTTCATTTGTGCTGTCTTATTAGTTTCCACGTCTTTGACATTTTCTCAAAGTTAAACTGGTGGGCTCTCTTACAGGAGGTGGAGCTGGTGGAGCTGGTGGTACCAGTGGTACCGGTGGCGTTCCGGGTAGAGAACCTGGGGGCGGACTGGACTCAGACAAGTCCCTGGACGGCCACAGCGTGATCGGCGGAACCCTGAACAACCACCAGCTGAAGTCGCTGCAGGGCGAGCTGTCGGACGTCATCCTGACCTTCAGCTCCATCAACGACACACTGAAAGGCCTGGAGCACACCGTGCACAAACACGGCAGCGTCATCACCGACCTAGGTACCGTACCGTACCGTACGCACACCGCTTCTTCAACTGTTTGGTATTGGTGGTTATTGTAGCCACCAGGCAGTAATCACATCTCACCAGCATCACAGCGCACAACGCAAACAACGCACACACGACGTGCGTGTGTGAGTTGTGTGTGTATTCAGCTCTCTCAACTCCCATCATTCTTATTCTCAGACGCCCTCGATCTAATGGTTCATTTAGTGAACCATTCTTTTTTTAAAGATTTTTTGGGGGCTTTTTCTGCCTTTATTGATAGGAAAGTACGCTGACAGGAAAGAGAGATGGGGGGGGGGGGGGGGGGGGCGGTGACACGCAGCAAAGGTCATCGAGATTGGGAGTTGAACTCGCGACACGCGGACAGGCTGGATTACCAGCCTATGTGGTATGCGCTTGGACCGCTAGGCCAGCGGGTGCCCCGCACTATTCTTTTTAGCCAGAACACTGTTCACTTTTCATACTTCATGCTCAGCATTGGTCACAGCTCTGTTTCTACAGCTGTGTGTGATCAAACTCCCTCCACCTCGGCAGTCTCCTCCTGTGCCATCCAAGTTAATTGTATGATTCTGTGGATTGTATGATGTTATCTGTGTATCTTAACTTGTGCCCTTGAAGGGTTCAATGTTATGTTCTGCAATAACTCTGTATCTTATGCTCTGCTTCCTGAACAAGTTCCTGGGCAACTGGACAAGTTAGTGATATCAGATTCTGTGTCATGCTTACGCAGATAATCTGTAGTATCGCAGGAGAGTCACACTGCTAAATGGTTAATTCTGATGAAAGTGTCTAACTGAAATGCTATGATGCAATGTGATGAGAGTGAAGATGAAAATGAGAATAAGATAACCAATAGTACCCACCTCGCACTGCTGCACACACAGGAAACACCAAGGACAAGATCATCACCGAGCTGGACAAGATCCAGCAGGAAGTGACGGAGCACATCGAGGAGAGCCGCGACCGCCTGGAGGGGATGGACAGGGACGTGCGGCGCTTCGAGAGCACCCTGGTGGTGGAGATGGGAGACTGCAAGCGCTCAGGGGACGGCCTGGAGAAGAGACTGTCCAAGCTGGAGGGAGTGTGTGGCCGACTGGACGGCGTTTCGGACTCCCTGCAGAAGATCAAAGACGGTACGGGGCATATAGAATTCAGTTGTGATTTCCTTTAGCCTGGTTTTGGATCAGAAGTTCCTGGGTTGGATTTGATGAAAATGTTTCAAAAGGTTTTCAATTAAAAAAATCTAAAGTAGTGAGAATAGCATCTTCAAGTTCACGACACATCATAATGCGACATGTTGTGAGCTTGTAGCTCGGTACCGTTGCTATTTTTCCAAATTTGTAATAAAAAAAAGAAAGAAAAACAAAATGGTTGCCTATAATGACATGCCCAAAATAGGGATGGCCAGGTTTTGGGTGGTTAAAGATGTAATAGTCTGGGAGAAAAAGACTTGCACTCTACAAAAACTTTGAAGGAAGACTCCGTAGGCGTCGACAGAGACTAAGAAAATATATTTTTTATTTATTTTAACAAGCTCATAAAGTGCTCTGTGCTCAAAGTGAAAGGTGCCAAAAAGCAGAAAACTGTTCGGTCATAGATCCTTCGTCAGCGCTCACAGACAGTTGGCAGCTCAGGTGGATCAGGGTCAGGGTCAGCAAGGCCACTAATAAAAGACATCGCCACGGTGATGGTGGGGCGTGGACATAACATTACAAATCTTTGAGCACAGAGCACTTTATGCGCATGTTCAAATACATTTTTGTGTCTTTTTCTGCCAGTTTTCCTTTATGTTTTTGAGACCACCGCTGGATAATAGTGCGTCTAACATGCTTGACTCCGCAAGACAAAACAGTAATGAATGGGTGATGATGAAGCAGGGCTGAGCGATTAAAATCAATATCACAATTATTTCAAACTGATAAACATTGATTTATTATTTATATATATATAACTTTTTTGCCTCGATTTTGATATTTAAGAAATACAAAAACGTGCTTCTTTCTATTCGATTAATGCTAAATTAAGTCAGTTATTATTGGTTAAACATTTTGGTTTTTATATATTGATATTAAAAAAATCGGTTAATTGCCCAGCCCTATGACGAAACAGCGGTTTATTGAATACTTGAATCAGGTTTGAACAAGCACGTGTCGGGGCTGTGGAGCTGTGTGAGCGGTCTGAACAACACGGTGGTCACACACGGAGGCCTCATCGACTACATCCAGACCACCCAGATGGATGGCGTCCATGGCAAGATCAAGAGCCTCAACTCCTCAGTCAACTACATCCTCAAAGAGCTGCATGGCCTCTCAGAGCAAGACCTGACCGGCAAGTCACCTACTCCATTACATTCCATTCTATTTTATTCTATTCTATTCCAGTGATCCTCAACCTCTTTCATTTGAAGGAGCGCCAGTTTGATTATGCTCCCTTTGGTAAAAAATAATTTAATCTCTGGGACCTCAATCTACAACACTGTACTTGTGGACAAATGGTCCCATTAGTACACTCTCAGAGTTACAGACCCGTAAGGGTCCATTTAGACCTCTGGTGGTCCCCGGACCCGACGGTGAGAAACAGGGTTCTATTCTATTCTATTCTTTGAGACACGTACAGGTATTTGGAGGGCGTGGCCAAATACGGCCATTGTCTTGCATGCAAACAACACAGGTGTGTATTGTGAGACGGATTGCATATACAGCGCCATCTTCTGCCAGGTCTAGCGCAAAACTAAACTATGTTGTAGTCATGTTGTAGTTTAGACAGGGTGTTTCGGTTTGCACGTACACAGTAGCTGAAATAATCCTATACTGTAACATGCGTGGTGCATGAGTGTTAATTTAACTCTGAGAGTGGGAGTGTACAACTGTTCCAAATGGGTACATTTACACTGAGGACTTTACTGTGTAGAAGAAGTGTCTGTACACTTAGATCAATGCGGCGACAGACCTTCATTTGAACTAAAAGAAAACATTTAATTCCGATCTTGGTGGGGGAAATATTTAATTGACAGTACAGTATCTGCCTTCTAGATATTGTACATAATCATCCAGCAATTCCACTGTGACAGAATTTGTATTGTTTAATTTATGTGTGGTCTTGGACCATAGTACTTCTTATTGAGAAACTGATGTGAGATCATAACAAAGACCATTTCACTCGTGAAAATGCACTTGGCTCGACCGTTGACAAGTGATTTATTAATCTTGTCATGGCACAGACTGAGTTATGCACCAATATAAAAGCCGTTTTAAAGAACCCACGTTAAATTACACAACTGCCAAGAAATTGAGCAATATCAAAAGTTTTCTGAAACATTCCTCCATATTAAAGTACAGTGCAAATGTTGTACCGTGTTTAGACCCACCCACATGACAGCTATGTTTAATAAAATTCTAACACTTTGGTTTCATGTATACTAGGTAGTGGTGGCACCAATATAGAAATAAATACGGGCCAATGTGACTTTTATCAGCCAAATTATCTATTTGGTATTGAAGTATTGACTCTCATTCCATACCTCTTGTTTGTTCTGCATTATAGGCCCTGTGTTGCTGAATAGAGGTTTGGGTGTTTTTCTCTAGATGTTCAGCTGTTGTAAAAGTCCCACTATACAATAACTGCATGCATTTGTGTATGCATAATGCTGCACTTTTGCTTCATAATTTTGCCCCCTTAAACAAGGGCAATTGATGGGGGGAAATAGTGAATAGTGGGTTCTGTGACTAAGCATTGATGAAGTGGGGTCCAGAGACCCTCTGGGTTCCTTGAGGGGTTCCAAATGGATGCTGACATGTCTGAAATGCACACTTATGGGTCCATTTGGTTCCATTTGTGCACTCTCAAGGAGTTATGGGGTTCCTCGAAATAAAAAACAGTTTGATAAACACTGGTCTACAGTATTAATGCAGATTCAGGATCAGTATGTGAAATGGGACTTCTACAAAGACGAACAGTGTTAATTGTTAACTAAACCATTGTGTCGTGTACTGTATATATGTACTTCTAATCCTAACCCTGTCCAATCTGAGAGCTTCCTCTCAATGCCGTGGAAGACAGAAGGGCTTGAAAGCAGGCTAACCTTAAATTACTTTACAGTAGAGACAAATAAAGCAGTATATCAAAGCAAGTAGTTTAGCAGTTTGAGAAGCCATTAAGTAACCAGAAGCCCCCGGGTTGCATTGCTAAAGCCCTCCAGCTCTACATAATGACCTGTGTGAGTGAGCTTCCCTGTGCAGGGGAGGAAATCCCTCTTCCCACCTTTGACGTAGGTAGTTGTTATTCATTATTTCATCGCTGGGCAAAAGCACTTCCAAAACGCCACCTTTAGTATGAAACTAGCCCCATTACGAACCTCTCACTCCGCTATACAGCTCCGAGATGAGGTTCCACCGTGAACTCTACCGGAATCGGTGGAACGGCCGCTAAGGGTCGATGGATTACCTTTTTCTCCGCATCGTATCCAAAAACTAATGGTAGTTTCCAAATACAGATGTTTGAGGATGTTCAGGAACCCTAACTTTTTCGTCCGGCGCAAAACAACCGCTTAAATCGCTTATTTAGTCAGCCTGTGGCCATGTTTTCCCATTGTAGCCGAACCGGGAGCAGTACTGGCACCTGATGTAGGGTTTTTTTCCGGGTTGAATGGGAAACATGACCACAGGCTGACTAAATAAGCGATTTAAGCGGTTGTTTCGTGCCGGACCAAAGGCTCTCAAAAGTTAGGGTTCCGGAACATCCTCAAACTGTTTGGAAACTACCATTAGTTTTTGGATACGATGTGGCAAAAAAGGTAATCCACGGACCCTTTGCGGCCGTTCCACCGATTCCGGTAGAGCTCCCAGTGGAACCTCATCTCGGAGCTGTATAGCAGAGTGAGAGGTTCGTAATGGGGCTAGTATGAAACAGATCTCAGTAAGAATACAATTTGAAATATCCATACCATACATATATATATATGAGAGAGAGAGATACAGTACTGTAGATAGATATTAAAACATTTATGTGAAGCATAAAACCCATATTCACACCCAATGTCATTTACAGCCTGTTCTGACCATGTATGTGTGTGTGTGCGCGTGTGTGTGCGTGCGCGTATGCACGCGCACACTGACTGCATCAGCGGTCTCATGTAACACATTTACTCACTACACAGTGCCCAGATACAATAAACACCACAGGCTATCAAACACCACAAAGGGCCGGAGTATTTAGAGTAGAAACATGACTAATCTGAACATTCAAACGAACACGCTATGTTTGTGTGCCGAAATACTTCCCATGACACAACACTTCAAAGGCTGCATAGTGTGCACATGCGTACACACACACACACACACACGCGCGCGCACACACACACACACACACACACACACACACACACACACACACACACACACACACACACACACACACACACACACACACACACACACACACACACACACACACACAGTCATATCATATGTGCTCCTATATGGTTTAAATGTGTCCCTAACCTTTGTTTTTGTCTCAGTGGTCTACATAGTATATTTTACATGTCTATGAATGTGCGATTGTGTTAATGATTTATTCTGATTGTCCTCTCACTGTTCTGACCATTGTCTTTAATTGCTTTGTTTCATCTCTTGTCAGTTATCTGTGACTGACTGCGTAATAGTGATGCGCGGGTCGGGTTTTTTCATGACCCGCCCCGCCCCGCCCCGCGACGGAACCCAACCCGCCTCAACCCGCCCCGCGAACCCATATATAAATCTACGGCTCAACCCGCCCCGCGATTTTTTTTTTATTCTGTATAATCATGGTTAGAAAATAATCCCCAAGTGTATTCAAACTGTTTTATTGTTAATATTCTTATTCTTATTAGGAATAAAGACAAAACAAGAGCATGTTATTATTTTTATTTTTTTTGCGTGTGAGAGCGCGTGACCCGCTCACCCGCAGCCCGCATAATTTTCTCCGAAATTCTGACTCGACCCACCCGCGCCGCGGGTTGACCCGCGCATCACTACTGCGTAAGGTTGTGTTAGTCTCAAATAGGGCTGCAACTTTCGAGGAATTTCTTTGCGATAATTATCTAAATTATAATTTATATGAATCAAATAATTGAGAAGCTTTTAAAAAAAAATATATATGTATTTT
The DNA here is from genome assembly GCF_963454915.1 of Gymnoscopelus microlampas. NCBI lineage: Eukaryota > Metazoa > Chordata > Actinopteri > Myctophiformes > Myctophidae > Gymnoscopelus > Gymnoscopelus microlampas. Next base: position 47,547,092 of record NC_139962.1, read on the forward strand.
GAATAAAATAATCGACAAAATTCTACTCCTAAACCACTCCTATTTCATTCTTCATCGTACAATAGTGTAGGGCAAAAGTAGCAAGAAATAGCAGATACAAGCTCAGAACTCATTGCATGGCGACGTGTTACGAGGTTGTAGATTGGCTACTTTTTTTTACTACATTGCTACATTTTTACTATTGAATTAAAATAAATATATAGTATTTTTGACTAAATCAATAATTGCATCGATTAAATTGATTTGTTTGATTAAATGTTGCAACCCTGAGCCCTGATGTTATGTTACAGTATTTCCAACAGTTACGGTTGGAAATAATATTGGTACACATGGAGGGGTGGAGGCTGTATGGGGAAATATTACAGTACTGTACATGCTACTGTAGGTAGGAGTGACATATCGTACCCATTCCTGTCATGAATTCCCATCTACACCAGGATTTTTTTATATTGCTGGTGAACCAAATCTAGACCAAATGCACAAGTATTAACAACTTTAACTTCGTAGGCTATTTCTTTGTATGTTATTATGGACAAACTGTAAAGGTCATGACATACTTAAAGGATCATTGATGCGAGCATCACTGATGCTTGTCAAGTCACTTGTTCACATTGGAATCGTCAATAGTTTCTATTCTGCATATTCAGCTGCACTGCAATTATTTAGTAGGGCATTCATTTCCCAAAAAACTAAAAGTTGAAATCTAGATATACAAGGTTTCTGCCTGACAGCGACAATATAACTGTGTAATCTTCTCATACATACATAAACAATGTTGATAATTGATAACAATATAAAGAAAGACAGATATTAATGTTTTTAACATCTTTGCCCCATATATGTGTATCTATCTAATTACAAGATACATTGTTGCCCATTTGCATGACAACTCACCCTCTTCAAAGCAGATCATTATCTTCTTCTGTGCTGAATAATATTATACAATACCTCTGTGTCAATGTATTGATTATTTATTGGTATACTTTCTGCCAACCCTCACTGCCACAGGCCTGCCCGGCCCACCAGGCCCCCAAGGCTCCCCTGGAGATAGAGGCTTCAACGGGCTGCAAGGGATAAGGGGCCCCTCCGGACCTCCAGGAAGACAGGGAGAGAATGGTCTCAGAGGACAACCAGGTAAAGTTGATTGATAACGTTTTTGTTCCGGAAACAAATAACTACTGTATGCACAATGTAATAATCTGTAGGGGAAGAAACAGGGAGTAAGGCAGAGGTAAAGAGTGAGATTATTGAATGAAGCAGTTTTACAGTTAAATTCAGTTCAGGACTGAATATTGGCACTGATGAAGACTAGAGGGTCATTCTGAAGTGATTCTGAAATGTTTTACTTTAAAATAGAAATCTGAAATGTCTCAAATCTGAAATGTCTCTGAAATGTCTGAAATGGCGATCTACAAGCTCAAAATGCGTCGCGATGCGACGCATTTTGAGCTTGTAGATCGGCTATTTTCAAATGGTTGAAATGTATAGGGTTTAAGTGGTTAATGTATGTTTTGTAATAATAAAAAAAAGTTTTCAAATAATTGGAGTGGAGTAAAAGTACAATATTTACCTCTGAGATGTAGTGGAGTAGAAGTAAAAGTATTAAGTACTTAAGTACATTACTTAAGTAAATGTACTTAGTTACTTCCCACCACTGGTCAAGTGCACCCCATTCTATTGAATGGACATGGATGGATGGATGGATGGATGGATGGAAAATACCACAGCCACCAATGTACAGAAGTGTACTGTGTTCCAGTGCATAACTTAAATAGTAACTTATTACTTTTTTTTTAGGTCCCAAAGGTGAACGAGGTAGGTCTTTGTTTTTCAGTATTATTTATGCATTGTTTAAAGGCACGACTAAATCTGTTTGACATCAAGTAATTATATTTATGATGCATTATTGCAACTGGCCTGGCCTGATGCTCTCTGAATGCAGGCTCCCTGGCTACTGTACTGTATGTTCAGACTGGCAGCCTAGTCTGAACAGCAGAAAACACATGGACAGATTTGAACCACAGTCCCAGGTGGTTTGAAATGAGATTCAAATCTGATTTCTAAAGATGTGTCTCAGTCTGCACACTCACTGAAGCCTGATTTATACTTTGTTGTACGGCAAAAAAAATCTGCTCTACATGCTCACAAGTGTCATATCACGATGTGTTGTGAGCTTCAGTGAGCAACACTGTTGTACGACGGATCGAGTATAAATTAAGCATTAATCACGCCTGTGTCGATATGACGTTGCCACAGCAACCAAAGCAGATACTGTAGGTAGACGATTGTCTGAATACACTTAACTGATCTGATCCATTGAATATAACAGTATGGACAGTCAGTCCTAAACATCACATTTGAGAACTGCAGAAAATTGTATTTGTTTGCTGTCTGAACAAAGCCTGTGTGTCCTGCTCAGGTCTGCCTGGTGCTGACGCTCACGTGCCCAAGCTGTCATTCTCGGCTGCTCTCACCATCCCCATGGAGAAAGCTGCCACCATCGTCTTTGACAAGGTCTTTGTCAATGAGGGAGACTTCTATGACCCAAGGACAGGTACTGTAGGACGAAGGAAAAGCTCTACTACATTATAATTAAGCAATTAGTTTGACTCAGGCCACTTGACTGCTTAACCCATTCAATCCGGGAACGCATCTGAGTCATTTTAGATTTTAGCTATAACCATTATTTTATACTTTGGCTATTCAAAAATAGCAGATATTCAAGCTCATGGTACGAGCTTGTAGATCTGCATTTTTTGAAAAATCGTGGATATTTGTGCAAATCGTTGAATAGATATTTTTTAAGTGAACATTTGTAAAATATATTCCTCCAGGGACCTGCAGAAGCAATTATTTGAGTTACAAATGTTCGCTTTAAAAAAGATATATTCAAAGATTTGCACACATTTTCGAGATTTTTCCAAAATAGCACATCTACAAGCTCATAGCGCGGCACTTGGTACCGCGCTATGAGCTTGTAGATCTGCTATTTTTAAATAGCCAAAGAAATCTAAAATGACAGAGATGCGTTCCCGGTTTTAATGGGTCAAATCAGACATCACCCACTCCACAACTGTACTGTCAGCCCTAAGCGCTAACTCTGCGTTTCCTCAGGTGTGTTCACTGCTCCCGTGGACGGCCGTTACTTCTTCAGCGCCATCCTGACGGGCCACAAGAACGAGAAGATCGAGGCGGTCCTGTCCAAATCCAACTATGGCATGGCCCGGGTGGACTCCGGAGGCTACCAGCCTGAGGGCCTGGAGAACAAGCCCGTGGCCGAGGAGAAGATCACGCCCGGCTCGCTGGCCGTGTTCAACATCATCCTGCCGCTGCAGGCCAGAGACACCGTGTGCATCGACCTGGTCATGGGCAAGCTGGCACACTCTGTGGAACCCCTCACCATCTTCAGCGGAATGCTGCTCTATGAAAACATGTGATTGACCCCCCCCCCCATCCCCCCATCCCACCCTGAAGGAGGGTCAGGCTCATGATGTCACCACTCTACCTTACTACTCTCCCTGGACCTTTACGAAGGAACACAAGCAACGGAGTGAGAGAGGGAATGGTGGCAACAGGAAGGAACAAATGAAGAGAGAGAGAGAGAGAGAGAAAGAGAGAGAGATAGAGAGAGAGAGAGAGAGAGAGGGATGAATGGTATTATGGGACTTTCACTAAGTCCATGTGTTCATAGCGATGTCTGGTTTATAGAAGTGACAAACAAACAAAACGACGGGACCAGAGAATGTGAACCACTGACCTTTTTCCCCCATTAGTTGACATTGTAAACAAAAGGTTAACAGGAACTAATGGCATAATGTACAGTATGACGTCACGTCGGTCTTGTATCATTTCTGGCCTTGAGAGAATGCTGACGTGATGAGAACTGATGAACAGTTTGACAACAGGATATAGAACAGGAACTGAGCAGAGACCTTTGTCCTTCGTATTCTAACCGATCGTCCAGCATTTTGTGATGTGTCCTCCACACAGATTTGTACTACTGCAGGAATTTTATATTGTTGTTTTTCTATAATTATTGTAATGCCTGAATCTTTATAAGTCACTCCAGGTGTGGGTTGTGAGTACAATAGCTCATCAATGTACCAAAGACGACCACGAGGTCTCCATGCCTTCCCATGCAGCCGTTTTGCTGCAAAGTGCTATCCTGCCAAAGAGCCATGGCCTGCGTTCTGAAGCTTCAACAAGAGGGATATTCCAGAACCAGTTGTGCCTTTTTAAATCACAGCAAAGTTGTTTTTCTCTCATGACTTAACGTGTGTTCCCAGAGAAGCACTATTAACCACTTAAGTCCTATTTCAAAAATGCAGAAAATAGCTTATAGATGTGCTATTTTAGCTATTTTTGAATTGTTGACATCTTTTATTTTTTTATTGACACATTTGTAAAAGTACAGCAGACCATTGTGGTCCATTAAACATTCAACACTCAAAGAACTGGACAAGACAACAGTGCGTCAGACAACGTCGATACAAAAAAAAAAAAGCAATTCATGATATGTGGTTACGTATACTTTGTCATACAATGCCGTCGCTCACCAAAAATAGGATTTTCAAGTTTGTTATTTTCAGCGAGCGACACCATTGTATAACAAAGTATAAATTGTTACTCTTTAGGCGTTTTGTGTGCACCGGGTCTTTGTTTTAAAGCTAGCAGTGCTCAACAACTGCAACATATCCCACTGTTGCTGTGCAGCTGTTAAAACCCCTTTGAAGTGCAATGCTGCTTTGGTTAAAAGGTTTTTTAACATCTCTGAATGTTTTAAATATGCTAAGCTCTCAGCTCTCTTGGCAAGATACAGCAATCTGTTGTTTCCATTGAACATAATGGAAAAAAGACACTAGCAATGCAAAGAGAGTTTTTTTTACAGGTTTTTATAAATACAGGCCAACACCAACAGTTTAGGTTTTGAGGATAAACCAAAGTTCATTTATATATCTAGTCTGGTGGAGCACAGCAAAAGAGAAGGAAAGTCACTTCGTAGCTTGGTTGTTGCTGGTTTGTTTTCCATTGAAATTGATTCACATTGTGAATGTTTTTTTGTTTGTTTGTTTGTTTAATTAAGGTGCACCTTTATTGCTCTTTGTGTATGTGTGTTCTATATCCTGCCATGTGACTTTTGGTGCAAATGTCCAACATTTATTGAATACATTTTGCAACACATGTTAAAGATGTAGATAGATCCCAAAGTGGTCAAAATTGCAAAAAACACATCCAACAAGGAAACATATAAAACTAAAGTTCTAAAAATAGAACACTGTCAACAACCTGTATTTCAGTTAAAGTCTTCCTAATCATCCCATAACAACAAATGAAATAACACTCTGTTTTAGCCACTCCTTAGCCTTCCACTATAATGAATGCTTTTCAAATCAAAACTTTATTGCTCCATAGAGGAAATTCCATTTGCAGACATGGTTCCCAATACAAACACATGACAAATCACCACAACATACACCATACACACCTACACAACATTCACCATACACACAGGTATAAGATGCTGTTTAAGTCAAATGTGTAAATTAAATTAATGCAATAGCATTTAAGACAACAGTAGGGGATAATTGGCTCCTCTTAATTCCAGCTGTTTTTCCTTGGTTACCAGATGACTGTAGATGCATAGTGTACTGTATTCTGCATGGCACAGAATCCTGCTCAGGGTTCCTTGAGGCGGTTCCAAATGGATCCTTACAGGTCTGTAACTGTGAGAGTGTACAAATGGAACCAAATGGACCCTTATGAGTCCCTTTGGTTCCATTTGGAGGTGCTTGGGGGAACCAGAAAGTTTAAGAACCACTGATCTAGCGCCTTCATCAAGTAGCCTATGACCACGCACAGACAGGATACGACTAAAGCTGCTAGAGGATTTCAGAGGCTAAAATATCTGCTTTCTACCACCGTGAAAATCTCCTCCTGCAATCTTCTCCGCGAACAAAGGGCATTTTTATTGCCTTTTATAGGAACTTTAGCCTCTCAGCTAGGAAGGCTGCTATGCAGAAGAAAAACACAGTGTGTATGCCAGTGTAAGCTTACAGTAGAAGATGGAGTTATGTAACCCACTACAGTGAAACTCTAAGGGAAACATTTGGAATGAAGACGTGATAAACATAGTCTCTCAGTATATTATCGCTGTCGGGCAAAAACCTTGTAGCTCCATATTTCAACTTTTAATGTTTTTTGTTGTTGTTAATGAATGCCCTACTTCACCGTACAAGAGTGTCCCACAGAAGTTGTGAAAACAGCAGATCTACAAGCTCACAACGTGTCACGTGTGACGTGTTGTGAGCTTGTAGATCGGTTATTTTCACTATTTTAAAACGTTTTTAGAATAATAAAAAAGGAGCGGTTTTGGACATACAAGGTTTCCACCCGACAGCGACGACATGAGGTCGAGTTTCTGCAGTGCAGTGTAGGCCCCCTCCAGTGGTGGAAAGTAACTAAGTACATTTACTGAAGTACTGTTACTTCAGTACATTTTTAGGTACTTCTACTTTACGGGAGTATTTCAAATGTTTTTATACTTTATACTTCTACTCCACTACATCTCAGAGGCACATTTTGTACGTTTTACTCCACTACTCTTTGACAGCTTTGGCTACAAGATACTTTGCAGATTTAGATTATCATTACACTTGTTGTGGTATTGCTACTTTTGCTTGAGTAAAAAAATCTGATTACTTCTTCCCCTCCTTAACCCCCCCTTTCCTTCAGCCACACGATAACTAGAACCGTTGCCAAGGGTAACAAAAAGGCAGCCAATTATAAACAAAGTGCTCTGCTTTCCTTTAAAAGGCCAATTTGCTGTCATTAATGGAGGGAGATAGGAGTGTTTACACAGGGCTGTAAATAGGATGTCCCACATTCAGGAGAGTTATGATAAGTCACAGACGTGGGAGTCCAACAACCCCCCCCCCCCCCCGCCCCGTCAGACTTAACTGAAATATTATTTTGCAATACTTCATGGTTTGTTTTAATCAGCTTGGGGAGCGTGCGGTTCATGACTGTTCGTGTCGGTCCTGCTTTGCTTTGAAGAGGTTTATTTTCCAATAGTGACTGTGCATGATCCTGCTTATATCATATGGCTATTTATGAGCTAAATCAATCAGTACCACAACATTTCGATGGAAACTTAACTATACTGTACATACATTGACTGTGGGTGCTGGGCTAAAAAGGCTTAACTTAAAAGAGTTAGACTTAACATAAAAGGCTTAACATAAAAGAGTTAACATAAAAGAGTTAGACCAAAACTATGGTAGAAAGACGTGTTTATTCGCAAAACGTTGACAATGTTGCGATCCGCTGTGGATCTTCTTCAGGTCATCCTTGTAAAAAGAGGAAATTGGAAAGTGAGTTCTTCTTGAGAATTTGTATTTTTTCCTCCCTTCTCAACACCTCCCCATCCTCTCCTCCCCTTTCTCTCCATCTCCCCCGTCCTCCCTCATCCCGTCTGTATAAGCCATAATTGTATATGATAAAGTACCTCATCCCAAAAGAGCTGGCAGGATATGATAGAGGTGGAACGATGAATACACCATACGTCATGAGTTATGTAACGTAAAACAACATACAACAATCTCAGTTCGACTTGTTCATGATATGACTGCATGGCACAAATCCTAAAACATTAGCTTTCATTCAATATTATTTTTGTTACTAAATGGTGGATATACAATAAACAGAAAATGTTTCAGTGATGTTATGCCACAAATACCACACAAAGTTTGCTATTGTATATCGTTGCTGTCGGGCAGAAACCAGCTAACTCCATTTTGACGCTTTTGCATTTTTTTTCCATAAATCAGTGCTATTGTTGATGTTTTCATCCTCTACTGTACATACAGTACAGTCCAGACAGCTGCTGTTCAAGCAGCCTGTGTCTGTGTCAAACCTTATTTATACTTTGCCGCACGACCATGTTGATTGATGAAAATAGCACAAATTTCAAATTAGCTAATTTTGTGAAGCGACACAGTTGTGAGAACAAATGTAAAATAGGCCTTAGGGTCTCTTCAGCTGAGACCAATTCAGTGTTCACTGGCACCTGGTTCCACATTTTACTTACAGTGTAATGAATACTTTCACCATATTCCTCTGCCGCGCACACACACACACACACACACGCACACGCACACGCAGACACAGACACAGACACACACGCACACGCACACGCAGACACACACACACACACACACACACACACACACACACACACACACACACACACACACACACACACACACACACACACACACACACCGAATAGTGTGGGTGGATATAATTGTTCATGGATAAAGCCAGAACAAATGCAGTATTATGATAACCAAGAGGAATGAGTATAGGACAGACTTTTCTGTGTCTAAGGAGTTCCACATTAAAGGAGTAGTGAACCCCAAAAATGACTTTATTTCTATTGTTTACTCGCCCTCCGATGTCTTGAATTCAAAGAGATTTTTTGTTTGTATAGCATTCCTTTACGCTGAATGAAGAGTTAAAAAAGAAAAAGAAAATACTTGATGAATTGAAGTAAAACAGAGACCAAGATCAACAGCAAAACTAAAAAGTACCAAAAGTAGAAAGTACTCATTATGCAGAATGTCCCATTCCACAAGTTTTCAAATGTATACAATGTATAAAAATCTTTTGAAAATAGCAGATCTACAAGCTCGACGCATTGTGAGCTTGTAGATCGGCTATTTTCAAATGGCCGATATGTATATAGGGCTGAAGTGATTAATGTATGTTTTGAAATAATAATAAAAATCTACAAAGTAACTAGTAAGTATAGTAGAGTAGAGGTAAAAGTACTGACATTTGGAAATACTCCAGTAAAGTAAAAAACACACCCTGTGTGAAGGAAGCGGTGCCTTTGGGGCGGGGCTTAACTCATTTCAGTTCGTCCCTATTGGTGGTCTGAGTCCACTTACCAAATTTGTACTTGGTAGCATGCTGCAAACTGGACTAATGGCTGTTTAAAGCCCAGCCAATGGGCAGACAGAGGGGGCGGGGCGCAAGTAATTACAGTTCGTCCCTATTGGTGGTTTTAGTCCATGTGCAAAATTTGTACTCCGTAGCATGCTGCGAACTTGAGTGATGGCTGTTTAAAGGCCAGCCAATGGGAAGACAGAGGGGGCGGGGCTTAAGTAATTACAGTTCGTCCCTATTGGTGGTTTTAGTCCATGTGCAAAATTTGTACTCTGTAGCATGCTGAGAACTTCAGTTATGGCTGTTTAAAGGCCAGCCAATGGGAAGACAGAGGGGGCGGGGCTTCAGCAATTCATGCTCGTCCCTATTGGTGGTCTAAGGCCACATACCAAATTTGGACTTGGTGGCATGCTGGAAACTGGAGTTATAGCTGGTTGAAATCCCGTGCTCATCCCGTACTCATACGGGCGGACGGACATAACATACGCTGGGGGTCCCTGGACAGAGGGGGGCGGGCGTCAGCAATGCATGCTCGTCCCTATTGGTGGTCTAAGTCCACATACTGAATTTGGACTTGGTGGCATGCTGGAAACTGGAGTTATAGCTGTTAAAAATCCCGTGCTCATCCCGTGCTCATACACTGGGGGTCCCTGGACCGCTCTTTGATAACCAGTGGCACGTGTGGCCAATGAGAGGAGAGATGGCATAGGCAATCTCCAAGTCCGTGTGTGTGTGTGTGCGTGTGTTTGTATGTGTTGCTTCTTTGCCGTGCTCATCCCGTGCTCATCCGGACGGACGGACGGACGGACGGACGGACAACCAGTGGCACGTGTGGCCAATGAGAGGAGAGATGGCATAGGCAATCTCCAAGTCGGTGTGTGTGTGTGTGTGTGTGTGTGTGCGTGTGTTTGTATGTGTTGCTTCTTTGCCGTGCTCATCCCGTGCTCATCCGGACGGACGGACGGACGGACGGACATACGGACAAAGTCAAGTGTAGAGCGGTTGGCACCGCTAAAAATACCTCACAATTGTACTGTCCAGTCCACTGGTTATGGAGTTTATAAACAGAGTTTTGATATTTTGTCGTTGTTAATCTTGGCCTCCGTTTTACTTCATTCAATTCAAGTATTTTCTTATATTTTGGATTCTTCATTCATTCACTGTAAAGGAATGCTATACTTGGGTGAACTACTTCTTTAAGAGCTGGCCATTGATAGTGTCAAAAATTGTCATAAACATAGCAATACGTTAGTGAATGCATATTGACCATATCAGGTCTTCATTATTGAACTGTGCTTTAGGAGAGGTACAAAATGTAATTTTTTTATCAACTGACCACAGCAATATGAATGAGCCAAAAGCAGGTGATTTCATAAGCAGAAAACCCCAAAACAAGCTGTGGTTATCATGCTATGTCTTGCCTTTTCTATACCACAGTTCCAACTGTTACTTTGAATGTGAGATTCAACTCCACGTGTGGTTCAATAAAGATATTTAATTTCAAACTGTTGTGTTCTGTTCACTAGGGTTGCGTTCAAGTGTGGCGGCAACACACTTTCCTTCCAAGTCTCTCCGACACTGTCTCCCTCTCAGCTTTCCTAATGTCTGTCCTCACAGCTTTCCTACTATCTGTCTCTCCTACATTGTCTCCCTCTCATCTTTCCTACTGTATGTCTCCCCTATACTGTCAATCTACATCTACCCCATATAGCTTCCTGTTGTCTGTTGAGCTATAACCATTATTGTATACTTTAGCTATTCAAAAATAGTAGATCTACAAGCTCATAGCGTGGCACTAGAGCTTGTAGATCTGCTATTTTTGAAAGATCTTGAACATTTGTACACATTTTTGAATAGGCTACATATTTTTAAAGCAAACATTTGTAACTAAAATATTTGCTTCTGGAGGTCCCTGGAACAAAATATTTTACAAATGTTCGCTTTAAAAAATACATATTCAAAGATTTGCACTCATCTTCACGATTTTTCAAAAATAGCTGATCTACAAGCTTGTATATCTGCTATTTTTGAATAGCCAAAGAAATCTAAAATGACTGAGATCAACTTCTCTGATTGGCCAACCCCATCCATCGGCTTCACGGATTGGCCAGGCTTTGTTCGATGTTTGACTGTTCGACTGTACCAATAAAGCTGTAGCACGCAATAATACTCAATTCTCTGCAGAGCAGGACTCGACCACTCTACTTTAATCCTCATCAATGTTATGCTAGTGTCTCAACCGATCGACTAAATATGGAGATATTATCCGCTGACACTGTATTGATGACGTCACCAAAGGGGTCAGCTACCCCATATAAAAGAAGCACTTTGACAATATAGTGTCCTCGATAGTTATCTTTCTTTTTTGGCTAACATGAGGTATTATAGACTAATAATGCTATTCCTGACTGACCACTAAATGCTGAGCACCAGCGCTGCCAGAGATGCAAGCAAAGTGCTGGCTGCATGCACATAAGGACAGGGTGACGTAAGCGAGGCGTAGGGCAAGTCTGTCTCTGTTTCAGCTTAGTGCTGAGACCTGGATTCAGTTCCCCACCGTGAGAACTACAGTAGGCCTACTACAGTAGTTCTATGCTTTGTGTGAATGGCCCTTAACGATCCTGTGTCTGTGATGTCGGGCATTATCTCCTCCCCTCAGGGCACAGGTACAGAACACTCTCATTTAACAGGGCCCGCTTTATGAAAAGCCTGGTTCCTGCAGCCATCGAGGTCCTGAATAAAAGGCCCCGCTGAAAAAAAAATCTGTCCTATTAACACCAGTTGTCTTGTTGCCTGTTGGGTAACCGTCTTGTGTGATGTGAAATTGTCCTTTATGTAATGTACAGTCAGTGAAGACGAATTTCCCCACGGGGACCAATAAATCTAATCTAATGTCCATATTTGGGCATAGTTGTCCAGATACAGTATACGTCCTGCATGTCCACAGACCAACTTTATAGAATAGAACCTTGTGAATATTAAAGAACAGCAACAACATAGAGTGGGTCTAATAGTGGCGTGGCTTCCAATATGGATCTCCGACTTCATGTCATGTTGTGACAAATGCACATTATATTATTATATTTATCTGCTTGATCTATGGGTGTTATTTTATACGAGTGATATGTAACATCTGATTTACTTATGCACGTTATTGTATCTGGTTTGATATGTTGTACACTGTGAGATAAATGGACACTTCCTATTCACTGGAGGGTAATGGGTCTGATCAGGGGATGATTGAATGATTTGTGCCACCCGACGTTACTAATAGAGGGTGCAGCACAGGGGGGAGGGATCGAACAAACAAACAAACCTGTGTACCGGTGGGAACGGGTGGAATCAAGAGGAGATCTCCTAGGCGCCAGCCTTACCTTACTGTTAAAGACAAAGTTTTAACTTAAGTTTGAGCTGCAGCCAAGTATTAGGAACGGGCGAGCCCTGTGGAGAACGGACCGTATCGTTGCAGTGCCGTGGGGAATCGTCAGCTGGATTAGTGAATGAACCGCCGGTCGCGGAGAGGATTCTTACGGTGCCGCGGGTGAGACAAATCCATGTTCTGTTCCGGTGGATTACAGTTTAAGGGGTACCCCGAGTCTTAATAGTTGGACCGTCAGTGCGGAAGAACGGTTACGAGTCGTTTGGAATCTAAGGAGCTAATAGACAATCTCGGGACCGCGGACGGAAGTGGCCGTCTCGAAACTTAACGCGGGACTGTTTATTACTGTCTCGTAAAACGAGTAAGCGACCCTCCGTGGTGGCGTTCTGACTCTTTGTTTATTGTTTAAGTGTGAACTTGTGTTTTGAGGGATCAAAGTACTTTGGGAATTGTTTGGGGTGGGAGGGGCTTTTGAAATAATTATTGTTTGTTGACTTGTTTATTTATTTGTTGTGTAATAGGGAAAGAGACAGGGACAGTCTATTTCAAGGCAGTGTATTATTTATTTACTGTTTGCCCTGTTGATTATTATTTTGTGGCTTAAAATTACATAAAGTAATTCAGTTTAAACCTACCGATCCTGTTGATTTCCTTTAGTTAATAATTTCCCTTTCTAAGCAAAGGGCCGATTGTTACATGTGGTGGCCCGTACGGGGATCGAGGTTTAAAAAGTAACTGCGAGAGCCACAATTTAATAGTTGTTGTAAAAGGGTAAAATAGAATAATACACTGTAAAAAAAACATCTGAGTGAAAACGGGAAAAAAGGAAAATCACAATGGAACAAAAGGGGGGAAAAGCAAGACAGGTAGTAGAGGCGGCAGGCGACTTGGAGGGAAGTGAGGGCCCTAATGTCAAGGTACAGCGACAATTGGCTGTACTTAAGGACAAGCTGCAAGCCTGCGAGAAGGAAGTGCAGCGGGGGCGGGGTGACTTTGTAGAAGCAATGGAGAGTGCTATTAACAGGGAGGAGATCCTACGGGGGTACGTAGATCGGACAATGGCAGAGATGGAGACTCTCATCAGAACCTCCGTTGAACAACTCCAGCAAGAAATGGTTAAATGTTTTATGAGGAGGGATGAGAAGTGGAACAGTGAGGTGGCGCAGTTGGAAAAAATCTGTACGTCACACCTAAGGTCCCAAACTCCACCTAAGCCGGACAGTCGTTCCAAGGGAACAGGTACTCCTCAAGGTCGTCCCACCAGTACTCCCTACAGTCAGCCCACCCGTACAGCTCAGGGGCCACCCACTATTTCCTCCCATGGCCTGCCCTCCAGCAACTGCTGGAAGAAGATCAACCGACAAAGCGCCTCACAGCCACCGCCCAACCTGTCGTCGGCGCAGATGTGTGAGGCTGTACCGGGGTTACCATCGAGGGGCGGTGAGGGTGTCACTCTCGGATCCCGAGCCCGAAGCGTCCCACCGGAGGTGGGAGGCCTGTACCAGAAGTGGCCATCGGGGTTAACCCTTGCGAGCCTAGCCAGGGCTCAAAGGGCAGATCCCGAGGTCCGAGCTCTACGGGAAGAGATACACCAGTCCGACCAGTGGACAGACCGCATTGGCTATGAGGAAATCCAAGGAATCTTGTATCGAAGGCAGCCTTCCAAAGACGGTGGACGGAAATATCAGGTGGTGGTGCCCAACAGCCGGGTCCACTGTGTCCTGGAGTATTTCCATGATCGCCCCACGGGTGGTCATCCAGGTCGGCTAAAGACTCCTTCGAATCCTTGAGGTGGCCTGGTGGTCGACAGTCCGCAGAGACGTGTGGGAGTACGTGAAGAGGTGCCACTGGTGTCAGAAATGCAAGCCAGAAAATGGTAAGGCGTCCGCCCTACTGCAGCCCACCCGGGTAGACCGGGCAGGAGAGTCCCTGGGGATCGACCCGACGGGGCCGTTCTCGAGAAGGGATAAGAGGAACACCGTGCTGCTGGTCACCATTGACAACTACAACGAGTGGGCCAGGGTCAAAGAAATTACACAAAGGGTGGGTGTCTCTCAGGCTAGACAAGCCAAATATTATGAGGTCCGGCAGAAACATGGCCAGTTCAAGCCGGGTGATTTGGTCTGGGCGAGAACGCACCCACTTTCAAAACCATCTGATGCAAACTCGTCAAAGCTAGTGCCCCCGAAATGGTCAGGTCCAGCTATAGGATGAGTCAGATAGGCCCTGAAAAATACTGAGTGAAGTGGAAAGTGTTAAAAAGTGGATACATTTTAAATGTGGTCAACCTCAAACCCTCCGTTGGGAGGACTTGAAAATCAGCTTCCAGCTTGGGGGGGGGGACTGTGACAAATGCACATTATATTATTATATTTATCTGCTTGATCTATGGGTGTTATTTTATACGAGTGATATGTAACATCTGATTTACTTATGCACGTTATTGTATCTGGTTTGATATGTAACATGTTGTACACTGTGAGATAAATGGACACTTCCTATTCACTGGAGGGTAATGGGTCTGATCAGGGGATGATTGAATGATTTGTGCCACCCGACGTTACTAATAGAGGGTGCAGCACAGGGGGGAGGGATCGAACAAACAAACCTGTGTACCGGTGGGAACGGGTGGAATCAAGAGGAGATCTCCTAGGCGCCAGCCTTACTGTTAAAGACAAAGTTTTAACTTAAGTTTGAGCTGCAGCCAAGTATTAGGAACGGGCGAGCCCTGTGGAGAACGGACCGTATCGTTGCAGTGCCGTGGGGAATCGTCAGCTGGATTAGTGAATGAACCGCCGGTCGCGGAGAGGATTCTTACGGTGCCGCGGGTGAGACAAATCCATGTTCTGTTCCGGTGGATTACAGTTTAAGGGGTACCCCGAGTCTTAATAGTTGGACCGTCAGTGCGGAAGAACGGTTACGAGTCGTTTGGAATCTAAGGAGCTAATAGACAATCTCGGGACCGCGGACGGAAGTGGCCGCCTCGAAACTTAACGCGGGACTGTTTATTATTGTCTCGTAAAACGAGTAAGCGACCCTCCGTGGTGGCGTTCTGACTCTTTGTTTATTGTTTAAGTGTGAACTTGTGTTTTGAGGGATCAAAGTACTTTGGGAATTGTTTGGGGTGGGAGGGGCTTTTGAAATAATTATTGTTTGTTGACTTGTTTATTTATTTGTTGTGTAATAGGGAAAGAGACAGGGACAGTCTATTTCAAGCCAGTGTATTATTTATTTACTGTTTGCCCTGTTGATTATTATTCTGTGGCTTAAAATTACATAAAGTAATTCAGTTTAAACCTACCGATCCTGTTGATTTCCTTTAGTTAATAATTTCCCTTTCTAAGCAAAGGGCCGATTGTTACAATGTGGCCGTCTATGGCGTCAGTTATCTATGAAGTATGAGTTTATGTTTAGGAAGGTTACAGTCTGATCTGACGGCCATTGACTTCCACTGTAAATTTTATGTTAAATACTGAATTTTAAAACATGAAAAATCTAATCTAATTTGGTATCAAACTCCCAAAATTCACCAGAACACATGAAATTACATCTACTACGTTAAAAAGATTATGGGGGAGGACCCCCGGACCCCCCGGTTCGGGGGTGTGGTCAGTGCATGCCATCATACAGAGATATTAACTTTTAAGTAATGAATGGTTATTATTAAAGATGGGTCTTACATTGCTTATTACAGGAAATGACATCTACTCTGTTAAAAAAAATCGGGGGGAGGACCCAGGACCTCAGACCCCCGCTAGCCACGCCCCAACCAATCTCCTGTTCGACTGTCCAATGTTGTCAGCCCTGCTTATAGTAAAGATCATCATAGTAGTACATCTAGTTAATTGAGGTCAGTCTCTAGATGGGCCCCAAGTACTTGGAGGCCATTCTTGTGTCATGGACTGGTCTCCATGACAATTAACTGGAGATACTATGATGTAAGTCATCTCCATATTAGGGTACACTTCTCTCTCAAGTTATGTCTCTATGACTACAGCTTCCGCATCAATCCTTTCTGTATTTCTTCCTCTGAGTAGTCCTCCAGCACTCCAGCTAAATGGTCATTGTGGGTATTGAAGCGCCTCTTCTTTTGGCTACTCGCCTTCTTCCTTTTCTGCCCTGGAAACACTTTACTTCGTCCCTTTTCCTCCATGGAGAAGCCCTTTATCTTGAGGTACTCCTCAATCTTCTCATCATCCAGGGAATCGACTGGAACACTCCTCCACAGCTTCTGGAATTCCTCATCCACCACAAACTGGCTGTGTTTGTCATTGTAGAATAGGACCTTCTTCTTGTCTGGTCTGGTCACAAAGATGATCTGATCCTCCAGAGCCTTAAAGACACTGATTGAATTGGGCAGCCCCTCCTCCACATCATCCAGGAAGACTCCACCCAGGCCCAGCTGGTCATGTTTTTCCAGCAGCCGCAGCAGAGACTTCTTGTTCTTCAACTTGTACTTAGGCTTATATGCAAACTTTCCATCCTGCACGTCAATCTTTGGATTCTTGACCAAGTACTCACTGAGACATTGTTTCTGGTTCATGGCAATGTCCTGCAGTTTGGTCTCATCCAGGATTTCCTCGAGGGTTAAGAAGTGTGTTTGCCCTCTCTGATGCCTTGTCTTCATGTACTGGTCAATCGTGGCCAGGCAGACAGACTTCAGATGGAAAATGCCATTACTTGAATGAGCATAGTGCTTGGACCCAGAGGAACCACTTGAATGAGCATTGTATTTGGATCTTGAGAAACCCTCCTTGTCAACTTTGGACTTGTGTGAGTCAATGACAGATGGAGTGGACAAAGCTTTCTTCTTGAACAGCTCTCTCTCCCTCAGCAGAGCAGGATCCATCCTTTCAGATATATATTGCTATGTATTTAATATTAATGGGAAGTGAATCTATCCATGTAAGCGCCAGTGGAAAATGCTACATCCACTGATAACTTCTGGATTCAGAAAACTCTGTCTGGTCAGTCTCTGTCAACACAGTTATATAGACTTTCAGAGGTCTGATCTGACATAACCCAAAACAAACATGAATTGCACATAACAACACCAATTTATGCACGCACGCACACACACACACACACACACACACACACACACACACACACACACACACACACACACACACACACACACACACACACACACACACACACACACACACACACACACACACACACACACACTCCAATTCGACCGGCATTAACTTCCAGTAGGCAGTTCCATTATGTTTTATTTCTGACGAGACGACGAGAAAATCAATTCAGTAGACAGTAGTTACTTCATTGGCGCAAGACATTTGCAGAAAGACAGGCTTGACAAAATCAGATATTGTCAAAAGACTAGAAGTTCGGGCCGCTACGCAGCCCGAACGTCTAGCGGGACGCGTCGTTCACTTTGCAGTGCCACCTTACAGGCACCTCACAGTGTGAGAGAGAGTTTTGTGCTCTCCTAAATCCACGGCAGGCTTTGAAAGTACCCACTTCAGAAAGAGGTGACGTGCATCACCTCTCCAATGACCAAAACCCACTATGGAAGCCGTCGAAGTGGTGCGATCTGACGGCATCCTAGAATTTATAGGTAGGATGTGATGTCATGCGTGATGTCATGCTGTTTGTGTCCATATTCGGGACGACCGTCTCATCGTGATGTCATCGTGATGTCAGATTACGTCACACTGGCTACATACGTACATACTGACAACCGACATGGCGCAGGATTCAAATTGTATATATATACTAGAAGTTCGGGCCGCATAGCGGCCCGAACGTCTAGCGTGACGCGTCATTCACTTTGCAGTGCGCCATGTCTGGCGTTGTATCTCCAGCCGTTGTGGCTTTGGTGAAGTTGTCGTCATTGTGGTGGAGAGAGTTCTTGTGGTGGAGAGAGTTCCTTGTATAGATTATTACTATTTATCACTATGGAAGCCGTCGAACTGGTGCGATCTGACGGCATCCTAGAATTTATAGGTAGGATGTGATGTCATGTGATGTCATGCTGTCGTGAGATTACGTCACACTGGCGTTGTCATCGTGATGTCAGATTACGTCACACCGTCACACTGGCGTCGCATACGGACAACCGACATGGCGCAGGATTCAAATTGTATATATATAGATAGATACTATAAGTTTATGTATATGAAATAAATATTTCTGCTATGGCTAGGGGGTGGTGATGCAGTCTAGTCTATAGAGGGATCGCCATGTACCTCCATAAAGGGCATGGCTGGTTACGTAACAGCACGTCACTAATGATCAAAAGTATATATAGCACCCCCCAGACCACACAGCTGCTTATATAAAGGAGAAAAACGACCTGTAATTAGCGCTGGAAAGGTGGAGCATGAGATTGTGAATAAATCAGTTTGATTTGATTGGTAATTATCTTTTGCAAGTAAATCATCCTTTGGCTTTAAGTCTCGCCTATTTCCGTGCAGTTTCACACTACGCACAATAATGGCGAGCTCGAACCAAGTGCCTAAACTGTATATGGCTGTGATTGAGGATGTCATCAGTGAGGTTCATAAGATTTTCTTGAACGACGGAGTGGACGAACAGGTGTTGAAAGAACTGAAAACGCTCTGGGAGAACAAACTAATGCAGTCCAAGGCTGTGGAGGGCTTCCATAATGAAATGCAGCAGGCTGCAGCCATGCAGGCCGCTCAGCAACAGCATCAACAGCAGATCCACCACCAGCAGTATGCACAGCCAGCGCAGGCCCAAGCTGCTCCCCCGGTTATGGGCTTTTGGTATGGAGGGACTCCATACCAACAGCTCATCTCCAACCAAGGCCAGCTCATGCAGGTGATACGTGGGCCCAACGGGGCTCAGTACATCATCCAGCAGCCCCCGCAGCAGATCATGCTTCAGCAGCAGATGCATCCTGGTGGCGCGCAGGCCCCTGTCATGCAGCACGTTCTTCCCCAGCAGACAAGGGTCATGGGTCAGCCACAGCAGATCGTCTTCGCCCCTGGAAACAGGGCAGGGGTCCAGGTTAGCAATGCACAGGTGATGCCTGGACATGCAGCAGCTCAGGTCCAGCAGATTCAACAGGGCCCAAGTGCAGCTGCACCACAGGCCCCAAGGCAGCCACAAGCCCTGCAGGCTCAGCAGCACCTGCAACCTCAACAGCACCAGCAGGCTCAGCAGCCTCACCTGCAACCTCACCTGCAACCTCAACAGCCCCTGCAGGCTCAGCAGCCTCAACAGCACCAGCAGCCCCGGCAACAGTCACCACCCGTGTTTCTACAGTTGGACGGAGCGGGCAACAACACATCCTCAGAAGAGGACGAGGATGATGAGGAGGAAGATGATGATGAAGACGAAGATGATGAAGAGGAGGGAAAGGATAGAGGCGAGGAGGGCAAGGACGGCGAGCACGGACAAGCGGAGGAGGAGGAGCCACCGCTGAACAGTGAGGATGACTTGAGTGACGAGGACCAAGATCAGTTTGACACAGAGTATGTAGTGGTGTGCCAGTACGACAAGATCCACAGAACTAAGAACAAATGGAAATTCCAACTTAAGGATGGAATCATGAATCTGAATGGGAGAGACTATGTCTTCTCCAAGGCCATTGGAGATGCTGAATGGTGAAGCTCATGTTGTGTGGTGGTATCTGTTGTTATTGTCCCATATCCGACTGCAATTGCCTTTCAGAATATTTAAATAATTGCCTATCGGAACACTGAAGTCCCAAATGGATCATTAATCCATGTAGTCCTTAGGAAAAGACGTAATGGCTGTTTATATCCCATAGCCTGTATGGACTCGTGCTCGTTCTGCTGGCCTGGAGGTTGTGCATCTAGGAAGAAGGTTGATGCAACTATCCAGTTTTATAGTGTTGGAAACATCCATGCTCTTGTAGTAGACCAGAGTGACCTGACTTGATCGTCCCCACGTGTTTCTCTTTGTATCAGAGGCCATCCCACCAGTGTTAACAAACTAATTATCAGGAGAGATTGATTCTTTAAAAGTTGCTTGTCATGTGAAACTGCCATCTATCTGCTAGCTTCTTATATACCTATATATATCTATGAATGCAGGAATCTTCTGTCTGTGTGTCGTCTGTGGGTCTCTCAGTCAGCTTCATGGATTGGTTGAAACACATGCCCATATATGGAGATTAGCCAAACTCTCCCAGGTTGGTGCGTAGATGACCGATGACATAGACTGGCCTCCAGGTACTTTCTGAGTAATGGCTACTGTACTAATAAGTACTCTGACAACTGGTACTTTAACTACTTACCTTGTCCCCTCTCGTCACGCTCAACATGTCAGACCACTGGATACGCATCCGCTCTCTCAGGAGGGATGGTCGATGCAGGTGACTGGAGCCCCGTGTCCCCCAATCTCCCCCAGTGTACCCGGCACGTTGCCGCTTGCGAATGTGTGAGTCCGGCCTTATGGGGAAGCAGGAAACGATAACCTATGTTTATCGCCTGAATGTGGACAATTCAGTTTTATAGTGTTGGAAACCACAGTTTGGGGAATTCTGTTGTAAGTGGGTTGCAAGTTTCAACTCGGCTTGTGGCAAATCTTTGGTCTGAACTAAGCTTTAAGAAATCCAAAGGAATTGTGAGGTACTGTAAGAACCTCCTAACTAGGCCCTGTGGGATGTGAAATGAGGATGTGTTTGGGAGGGGGTGGGGTTGTAGGGTAAAAGGAACAACTTGGACGAGATTATTATATTATACTTTCCTTCCCTCCACAGGCTTCCTCGCCCACAACACCACCACCCTCTCCACCCCAATGTCTGACTTCACCCCCTTTTGTAACTGTAGCACTTTACATCCACCCACGCTCTAGCAGACCAACAGAAACTGACTTTATTATCCCCATGTGTTTCCCTGTGTGTCATAGGCCATCTACACCAGCGTTGGAGACAGACGACAGAAATCAGAAAATCATGTAGTAAAAGGTGTTAAATGGTTGAAACTGCATCATATATCTTAATATCTTCTTATATACGTACCTTTTATATCTATAAATGCAGTAATCAGTCTGTCGTCTGTGTGTCTTTCAATCAGCGTCTCAGATTGGTTGAAACATGTGCCCATACATGGAGATCCCAAAACTCTCCCAAGTTGTGCGTCATAGATGACTAACGTCATAGACTGGCCTCCAGATACTCTGAATTATGGGTACAGCACTAAGGTCTCTGGCAACGGGTACTTTCACCATTACATAGAATACACAATGATGTTACTCAAATTGATTGACTGGTAATGCTGTGTAGATGACGACAAGCAATGGGGGAAGGATTGAGGTGGACGGGGCAGCTTGCCCCACCGTTATGGCCTCAGGGGTCATATCTGTGGCCTTGTACCCTCACATAATCTTCAACATATCACACCACATCTGTTCTCTCAAGAGGGGTGGCCAATGCAGATTGGAGCCCTTATTGGGAAGCAGGAGAGTGGTGTAGAAATATTGAGCTGATGAACTCTTTGAGTTGCTGTCCTACACTAGATGACTGGGCACACGTTGACAATACTACACCAAGTTCCTGGGATGATATTCAACTGGGGTCCCACCGACCATTCAGACACCCACATTCACATGCAGGTGTGAGAGATTACTGAGAGCCCTCTTTTTCTCAAGCTCAACACTTATCTTCCTGTATATGTTTACAGTATGAGTAGTATCAACATAATAAAAGGCAAGGCCACTATTTTGTTAGCTGAGCTCACCTAATGTACACGCCACAGAGGAAGGAGGCAGAGAGAATCTGCATCAACTACACAACTCACATGATGGCCTGTCACACAGGAAAACACAACATATTCCGATCGAGATACCTTCACAGCAGGTGAAGGTCATTCTCAAATATGCCAAAGCAGTGGAAGCAGGAGAGGTGCAATTTAATCACAAAATCCTGCGAGAAGCCAACACCCTGAGCCATAGACTGGCTGTCCTCTGCACTGTCACATTTAAGACAGAAGACAAAGAGGTCACAAACACTTTTAAAGAATTTGCTTAGGGTTGTTTTTGTTTGGAGGGGTGTATTTCTTGTTGATTCCTCTTGCGAGTGTCTCGGAGAGCAGACATTTGGGGAGATACTTCCTTGACCTAGTGGCTGTGTGCACAGGAAATATGATGCTGATCGGGTCCAGTGATTTGCAAGATTGCAAAAGTCCCTTTTCTAGATGGCCCACCCTCCGAGGAGCCATGGTATAAAAAAAAAGTTTGTCTTGTCAAATGCATGCTAGTGCTTGCTTCAGCTGTCCCCCCCCCCCCCTTTGAATATTTTTCCACATGTTTTTATAGGCCTATTCATAATATCAGATCCAACGTCCTGCCGTACCTCCATATGGATGACATCATATGGATGACATCAGATATCCACAGGAAAGCCATGCCATTATATCCATCTTTTTCTTTTCTTTTTTTCCCTCCCTTTTTGCCAGACCCAGAGGGTCGGCCTACATGAGGCTTGGTCCCTATTTCGTCCATATATGGGGATAAATGTCGGTCCATCTTTTGTCCCTCTTTCGTCCATATATGGGGATGTCGGAATCGAATTCCTCTTTTCCTCTGCACACACGTCATGCGAAGTCCGGCCATTCAGATTTCAACCACTAGGGGTCTGGCAGTACCAGGTCTCCTGGTTCCCTTTTTTTTTTACTGCAGGTTATGGATCATCTCCTCCTTGGCAATGAGATGTGTGGTCTTGTTGACCAGTGTCATGAGGCAGTTAAGATTGTGGGACCAATCATTGAGCAGGTTGTTGGGGTCTTTGGGCCTCTGGAAGTTGATGATGCCAGCCAGTCGGTCCACCTTGGCGTAAATGGTCTTGTTTACGACCAGGTTGGAGAGGAACTCCTCCAGTTCATCAACAGAGAGGTCAAGAAGTCCAGCCATTCTCCTCATTGTGATCCTAATGTAATATTTGGCCATTATTCTGATGTTGTGCTGTACCACTCTGTGTTTCAGGTCTTTCCACCTTTTCTCACCCTCCTCAGAGTGGGAGAAGACATCTGTGGCATGGCTGTCGGGAGAGCCTTCCCTCAGCTCCTTGCCATAGTTCTCCACTAGCGACGTCCAGTGCATCAACTCCATAGTGGTGAACTGCTTCAGGAGGTCCTTGTATTTAGGAATCTCTTCTAATTTCTTGTCTCTGTTGATTCTGTGCACGAGGTCTGACTGCTCATTGTCATAAGGAGCAAGGATCACGTACAGCACGACACTCTTCAGGGCATGTTGCCACTTGGAGTTGTCCTCTAAGATGCAAGGAGTGTTATAGATGGCCAGGTAATGTTTGCAGATGGACAGATAGGATCCCTCGTGCTGGTCCACCTGAATCATCAGGTTGTAGTACTTCATCTTCATCTCTTCACTGCCATCCTCCTGGAAGAACTTGGTGTTGATCTTCTTGCTGATGATTTGGGTACGGATATAGTCCTTCACAGCAATGCACAGCCGCATCTGTTCCAAGATAAACTCCACCTTCTCTTTCTTTTCCATGGAGCCATATGTCTCCACCTGCAGCTCTTGGAGGATGGCAGCTGCTTCTTTGACATCTCCATTCTGCTCCTTGATAGTAGCTAGGGTTTTTGTCAGCCTGGCCCTTTCAATCTCTACATAGATCTTGCCAGCAGTCACTGTACGTAGAGTATCAATGAGTCTCAGCTTGATGGTGATGTCAGTCACTGCATCCACATACTTGCAACATTCTTGCACCATTTTAGCAACAGCCTGTTTGAGTTGGCTCCTCCGTTTGGAGAGCAGCATGATGTTTTCATTGAGACCATCCCAGTCTTTAGCTTCATAACACATTTGGACTACTGCTACCAGAATTCTGGTGGTGGACATCAAGTCTGATGCTGTCCTGGTTTGTTTCTCCAGTGACAGCAAGCTTTCGACAGCCTCTTGCAGGCGGCCCTCTTTAGCCATTGTCTCGCATTCAGGGAGCCTCTGGTCTACAGTTGAACTGTAGTCCATCTCCATCTTCACTATCGTCCCATCGGACCGCTCTGATCGCTCCTCAGACATGTTAAAATTTTAATAGTCAATGAATCAAGTCAACTCTCTCTCTTTCTATCCTTCTCACTGTGTCTCTTGTCTCTGCCTCCCTCTTTACTCTGCCTTTACTCTGATGAAGTCGACATCTTAAAGGCCTACAACACCTTATATGGACTGACCAAAACTCTGGTCTGATGCCACACACCGCACAAACCGTTGCCGTGTGTAACAGAGTTTTATTGGTTTCCACTTGCTCCCCAAGTAAGGGCAATTATTACATAAGCTCTGCCAAGATGTGCTGAGGGAATGTGTGTTTTGCCTGAAAAGTGACTGACCAGAGTTTATATTGTGTTCACCAGAATAAACCGTCAACGAAGAGAGAAGTGTTCAGGTCATCATTATTCCACACAATGCAGATCAAACATTACACTTGCATTCCTAAAAAATCTTATTTGCGTAGGCGTCCCAATGCAGTTTGTCCAATGCAGTAAATGGAACATCACTGCCAGCGGTTCTGTGCCGACCTTGAGGATTCCATTCTTCAAATGAAATAATAACCTTTTTGATTAATTAAACCAACCTTAAGCGGGCCAGAGAAATGTGTGGGTGTGTACACCATGTAAAATGTGTTCTGCAGTAGACCATACCTACTTCACATCCTGGAACTAACGGCCTTGAGCCAGTTATTGACGATGGCGATGTTAAGTAATAGTTTTTTGATGAAGGATAAACAGGACAATTTATGGAAGCATTGCTTCAAGCTGAATTAAAACAAGACTGGAATGAAATTCCATTTATGGCAGGCTATCCATGTACATTTTCTATATCGGTTATTTTTGCACATTTTTACAACTTTGAGATGTTGTTGACAAGCAACAAAAAAATAGATTCCATATTGTTTGGTTAAAATAAGTGTTATATAGCTCTAGATTCTGATACTCAGTACTCATTGGTATATAGAGTGTTTGATCAGTATCAGACAGTCTCCATGTCTCTCCAGCTCTTCAATAAACCAGAACGTTTTCAGGTCAGGATACCAATTTTATCCAATCAGGAGAGAGAACTCAGTCAGGATACAGATTAAAGTGAAATTAGAATTAAAGATTAAAGTGAAATGACACAAAGATGTGAGCAGAGAAATTGGAACTGGAGCACTATAAAAATGAAGCTGATAAATGGGTACTTGCTCCTGATTGGTTGAAATCTTGACATCTACCTGAAAATGTATTTTCTGTTTATTAAAGAGCTGGAGAGACAGGGAGGGAGACCCCTGTTACTGAACAAACACTCTATAGAAATGATTACTATCACAATATAGTGCTTTAACCTTTTCTCAAAAAACTTCTCTCAAAAATCACACCCTGTGTGAGTGAGTAATCAGTGCCTACTCTGTTTGATGAGTGTGTGCTGGGGTAACAGCCCAACTCACTCCAAAACCAACTCACTCCAAATCGAGCCCAACTAACTCCAGACATCTCCCTCCACAGCAGAGCCCAACTCACTCCACAAATTTGGCCAACTCCCTCCACAGCAGAGGACAACTCACTCCACAAATTTGTATTGAGGAAGACATTTATGCTTAAGTACAATATTGAGGAATTTGACTCCACAAATTATTATTGAGGAAGACATTTGTGCTTAAGTACAATATTGAGGAATTAAGTACAATATTGAGGAATTTGTTACTTTTGTACTCACTCTAACTCTATTCTGTTTTAGGCTTCACTTTAACTCTATTCTGTTTTAGGCTTGGTTAAAGTTTTAAATACTGTCTCTACAAAACAGTCTCTACAAAACAACTTAATGGTTCTGGGGGGGGGGGGGCTTGCTGGCCCCCGTCTTGTTAGGCTATCATTGAGCCTTAACAGTATCTATGGCCCTGGACTGCAGGTGATAGGCTATATGCAGATAAGGTGTTGATGTGAATGGGTCATTTGTATGAAGTCAATTAATTATTCCAAGAATAATGTAAATGGCATGAAATGGGGGAAACACACACACACACACACACACACACACACACACCCACCCACCCACCCACCCACCCACCCACACACACACACACACACACACACACACACACACACACACACACACACACACACACACACACACACTGCTCCGCTCTGAGACGCTCCGTTCTGCTCTGAGACTGCTCCGCTCTGAGACGCTCCGCTCTGCTCTGAGACTGCTCTGCTCTGAGACTGCTCTGATCTGAGACTGCTCCGCTCTGAGACGCTCTGCTCTGAGACGCTCTGCTCTGAGACGCTCCGCTCTGCTCTGAGACGCTCTGCTCTGAGACGCTCTGCTCTGAGACTGCTCCGCTCTGAGACGCTCCGCTCTGCTCTGAGACTGCTCTGCTCTGAGACGCTCTGCTCCGAGACGCTCTGCTCCGAGACTGCTCCGCTCTGAGACGCTCCGCTCTGCTCTGAGACTGCTCTGCTCTGAGACGCTCTGCTCTGAGACTGCTCTGCTCTGAGACTGCTCCGCTCTGAGACGCTCCGCTCTGAGACGCTCCGCTCTGAGACGCCTCTGCTCTGAGACGCTCTGCTCTGAGACGCTCTGCTCTGAGACGCTCTGCTCTGAGACTGCTCTGCTCTGAGACGCTCTGCTCTGAGACTGCTCCGCTCTGAGACGCTCTGCTCTGAGACTGCTCTGCTCTGAGACGCTCTGCTCTGAGACTGCTCTGCTCTGAGATGCTCTGCTCTGAGACTGCTCTGCTCTGAGACGCTCTGCTCTGAGACGCTCTGCTCTGAGACTGCTCTGCTCTGAGACGCTCTGCTCTGAGACGCTCTGCTCTGAGACGCTCTGCTCTGAGACTGCTCTGCTCTGAGACGCTCTGCTCTGAGACTGCTCTGCTCTGAGACGCTCTGCTCTGAGACGCTCTGCTCTGAGACGCTCTGCTCTGAGACTGCTCTGCTCCGAGACACTCTGCTCTGAGACTAATCTGCTCTGAGACGCTCTGCTCTGAGACCCTCTGCTCTGAGACTGCTCTGCTCTGAGACGCTCTGCTCTGAGACTGCTCCGCTCTGAGACGCTCTGCTCTGAGACTGCTCTGCTCTGAGACGCTCTGCTCTGAGACTGCTCTGCTCTGAGACTGCTCTGCGACGCTCTGCTCTGAGACGCTCTGCTCTGAGACGCTCTTCTCTGAGACGCTCTGCTCTGAGACTGCTCTGCTCTGAGACGCTCTGCTCTGAGACGCTCTGCTCTGAGACGCTCTGCTCTGAGACTGCTCCGCTCTGAGACGCTCTGCTCTGAGACTG
Organism: Gymnoscopelus microlampas; assembly: GCF_963454915.1. NCBI lineage: Eukaryota > Metazoa > Chordata > Actinopteri > Myctophiformes > Myctophidae > Gymnoscopelus > Gymnoscopelus microlampas. Next base: position 47,574,650 of record NC_139962.1, read on the forward strand.
CTCTGCTCTGAGACGCTCTGCTCTGAGACGCTCTGCTCTGAGACGCTCTGCTCTGAGACTGCTCCGCTCTGAGACTGCTCCGCTCTGAGACGCTCTGCTCTGAGCCGCTCCGCTCTGAGACTGCTCCGCTCTGAGACGCTCCGCTTTGAGACGCTCCGCTCTGAGACTGCTCTGCTCTGAGACGCTCTGCTCTGAGACTGCTCCGCTCTGATACGCTCCGCTCTGCTCTGAGACGCTCTGCTCTGAGACTGCTCTGCTCTGAGACGCTCTGCTCTGAGACGCTCTGCTCTGAGACGCTCTGCTCTGAGACTGCTCTGCTCTGAGACGCTCTGCTCTGAGACTTCTCTGCTCTGAGACGCTCTGCTCTGAGACTGCTCCGCTCTGAGACGCTCTGCTCTGAGACTGCTATGCTCTGAGACGCTCTGCTCTGAGACGCTCTGCTCTGAGACGCTCTGCTCTGAGACTGCTCTGCTCTGAGACGCTCTGGTTTGAGACTGCTCTGCTCTGAGACGCTCCGCTCTGAGACGCTCCGCTTTGAGACGCTCCGCTCTGAGACTGCTCTGCTCTGAGACGCTCTGCTCTGAGACTGCTCTTCTCTGAGACGTTCTGCTCTGAGACTGCTCCGCTCTGAGACGCTCCGCTCTGCTCTGAGACGCTCTGCTCTGAGACGCTCTGCTCTGAGACGCTCTACTGAGACTGCTCTGAGACTGCTCCGCTCTGAGACGCTCTGCTTTGAGACTGCTCTGCTCTGAGACGATCTGCTCTGCTCTGAGACGCTCTGCTCTGAGACGCTCCGCTCTGAGACGCTCTGCTCTGAGACTGCTCCGCTCTGAGAGGCTCTGCCCTGAGACTGCTCCGCTCTGAGACGCTCCGCTCTGAGGCGCTCCGCTCTGAGACTGCTCCGCTCTGAGTCGTCTGCTCTGAGACGCTCCGCTCTGCTCCGCTCCGCTCCGCTCTGCTCCGCTCCGCTCCGCTCTGCTCCGCTCCGCTCTGAGACGCTCTGCTCTGAGACGCTCTGCTCTGCTCCGCTCCGCTCCGCTCTGAGACGCTCCGCTCTGAGACGCTCCGCTCCGCTCTGAGACGCTCTGCTCTGAGACGCTCTGCTCTGAGACGCTCTGAGACGCTCCGCTCTGAGACGCTCCGCTCTGAGAATGCTCCGCTCTGAGACGCTCTGCTCCGCTCCGCTCTGAGACGCTCTGCTCCGCTCTGAGACGCTCTGCTCTGAGACGCTCTGAGACGCTCTGCTCCGCTCCGCTCTGAGACGCTCCGCTCTGAGACGCTCTGCTCTGAGACGCTCCGCTCTGAGAGTGCTCCGCTCTGAGACGCTCCGCTCTGAGACGCTCCGCTCTGAGACGCTCCGCTCTGAGACTGCTCTGCTCTGAGACGCTCCGCTCTGAGACTGCTCTGCTCTGAGATTCTCTGCTCTGAGACGCTCCGCTCTGAGACGCTCCGCTCTGAGACGCTCTGCTCCGCTCCGCTCTGAGACGATCTGCTCCGCTCCGCTCTGAGACGCTCTGCTCTGAGACGCTCTGCTCCGCTCCGCTCTGAGACGCTCTGCTCCGCTCCGCTCCGAGATGCTCCGCTCTGCTCTGAGACGCTCTGCTCTGCTCTGAGACGCTCTGCTCTGAGACGCTCTGCTCCGCTCTGCTCTGAGACGCTCTGCTCCGCTCCGCTCTGAGACGCTTTGCTCCGCTCCGCTCTGAGACGCTCTGCTCCGCTCCGCTCTGAGACGCTCTGCTCCGCTCCGCTCTGAGATGCTCCGCTATCCGCTCTGAGACTGCTCTGCTCTGAGACGCTCTGCTCTGAGACTGCTCTTCTCTGAGACGTTCTGCTCTGAGACTGCTCCGCTCTGAGACGCTCCGCTCTGCTCTGAGACGCTCTGCTCTGAGACGCTCTACTGAGACTGCTCTGAGACTGCTCCGCTCTGAGACGCTCTGCTTTGAGACTGCTCTGCTCTGAGACGATCTGCTCTGCTCTGAGACGCTCTGCTCTGAGACGCTCCGCTCTGAGACGCTCTGCTCTGAGACTGCTCCGCTCTGAGAAACTCTGCCCTGAGACTGCTCCGCTCTGAGACGCTCCGCTCTGAGACGCTCCGCTCTGAGACTGCTCCGCTCTGAGTCGTCTGCTCTGAGACGCTCCGCTCTGCTCCGCTCCGCTCTGAGACGCTCCGCTCTGAGACGCTCTGCTCTGAGACGCTCTGCTCTGCTCCGCTCCGCTCCGCTCTGAGACGCTCCGCTCTGAGACGCTCCGCTCCGCTCTGAGACGCTCTGCTCTGAGACGCTCTGCTCTGAGACGCTCTGAGACGCTCCGCTCTGAGACGCTCCGCTCTGAGACGCTCCGCTCTGAGAATGCTCCGCTCTGAGACGCTCCGCTCTGAGACGCTCTGCTCCGCTCCGCTCTGAGACGCTCTGCTCCGCTCTGAGACGCTCTGCTCTGAGACGCTCTGAGACGCTCTGCTCCGCTCCGCTCTGAGACGCTCCGCTCTGAGACGCTCTGCTCTGAGACGCTCCGCTCTGAGAGTGCTCCGCTCTGAGACGCTCCGCTCTGAGACGCTCTGCTCCGCTCCGCTCTGAGACGCTCCGCTCTGAGACGCTCCGCTCTGAGACGCTCCGCTCTGAGACTGCTCTGCTCTGAGACGCTCCGCTCTGAGACTGCTCTGCTCTGAGATGCTCTGCTCTGAGACGCTCCGCTCTGAGACGCTCCGCTCTGAGACGCTCTGCTCCGCTCCGCTCTGAGACGCTCTGCTCCGCTCCGCTCTGAGACGCTCTGCTCTGAGACGCTCTGCTCCGCTCCGCTCTGAGACGCTCTGCTCCGCTCCGCTCCGCTCTGAGATGCTCCGCTCTGCTCTGAGACGCTCTGCTCCGCTCTGAGACGCTCTGCTCTGAGACGCTCTGCTCCGCTCTGCTCTGAGACGCTCTGCTCCGCTCCGCTCTGAGACGCTTTGCTCCGCTCCGCTCTGAGACGCTCTGCTCCGCTCCGCTCTGAGACGCTCTGCTCCGTTCCGCTCAGAGATGCTCAGCTCTGCTCTGAGACGCTCTGCTCCGCTCTGAGACGCTCTGCTCTGAGACGCTCTGCTCTGAGACGCTCTGCTCCGCTCCGCTCTGAGACGCTCTGCTCCGCTCCGCTCTGAGACGCTCTGCTCCGCTCCGCTCTGAGACGCTCCGCTCTGAGACGCTCTGAGACGCTCTGCTCCGCTCCGCTCTGAGACGCTCTGCTCCGCTCCGCTCTGAGACGCTCTGCTCCGCTCCGCTCTGAGACGCTCCGCTCTGAGACGCTCTGTTCCGCTCCGCTCTGAGACGCTCCGCTCTGAGACGCTCCGCTCTGAGACTTTCTGCTCTGAGACGCTCTGCTCTGAGACGCTCTGAGACGCTCCGCTCTGAGACGCTCCGCTCTGCTCCGCTCTGAGACGCTCTGCTCCGCTCCGCTCTGAGACGCTCTGCTCTGAGACTGCTCTGCTCTGAGACGCTCTGCTCTGAGACTCCGCTCTGAGACTGCTCTGCTCTGAGACTGCTCTGCTCTGAGACGCTCCGCTCTCTGCTCCACTCCGCGTCTCAGAGCAGAGTGGAGCAGACGCTCCGCTCTGAGACGCTCTGCTCTGAGACGCTCTGCTCTGAGACGTTCTGCTCCGCTCCGCTCTGAGACGCTCTGCTCCGCTCTGAGATGCTCCGCTCTGCTCTGAGACGCTCTGCTCCGCTCCGCTCTGAGACGCTCTGTTCTGAGACGCTCTGCTCCGCTCCGCTCTGAGACGCTCTGCTCCGCTCCGCTCTGAGATGCTCCGCTCTGCTCTGAGACGCTCTGCTCCGCTCTGCTCTGAGACGCTCTGCTCCGCTCTGAGATGCTCCGCTCTGCTCTGAGACGCTCTGCTCCGCTCCGCTCTGAGACGCTCTGCTCTGCTCCGCTCCGCTCTGAGACGCTCTGCTCCGCTCTGCTCTGAGACGCTCTGAGACGCTCTGCTCCGCTCCGCTCTGAGACGCTCCGCTCTGAGACGCTCCGCTCCGCTCTGAGACGCTCCGCTCCGCTCTGAGACGCTCCGCTCTGAGACTTTCTGCTCTGAGACGCTCTGCTCTGAGACGCTCTGCTCTGAGACGCTCTGAGACGCTCCGCTCTGAGACGCTCCGCTCTGCTCCGCTCTGCTCTGCTCCGCTCTGAGACGCTCTATTCTGAGACGCTCCGCTCTGAGACGCTCTGCTCCGCTCCGCTCTGAGACGCTCTGTTCCGCTCCGCTCTGAGACGCTCCGCTCTGAGAGTGCTCCGCTCTGAGACGCTCCGCTCTGAGACGCTCTGCTCCGCTCTGCTCCGCTCCGCTCTGAGATGCTCCGCTCCGCTCTGAGACGCTCCGCTCTGAGACGCTCTGCTCTGCTCCGCTCCGCTCTGAGACGCTCTGCTCCGCTCTGCTCTGAGACGCTCTGAGACGCTCTGCTCCGCTCCGCTCTGAGACGCTCCGCTCTGAGACGCTCCGCTCTGAGACTTTCTGCTCTGAGACGCTCTGCTCTGAGACGCTCTGCTCTGAGACGCTCTGCTCTGAGACGATCCACTCTGAGACGCTCCGCTCTGCTCCGCTCTGAGACGCTCTGCTCCGCTCCGCTCTGAGACGCTCTGCTCTGAGACTGCTCTGCTCTGAGACGCTCTGCTCTGAGACTCCGCTCTGAGACTGCTCTGCTCTGAGACTGCTCTGCTCTGAGACGCTCCGCTCTCTGCTCCACTCCGCTTCTCAGAGCAGAGTGGAGCAGACGCTCCGCTCTGAGACGCTCTGCTCTGAGACGCTCTGCTCTGAGACGCTCTGCTCCGCTCCGCTCTGAGACGCTCTGCTCCGCTCTGAGATGCTCCGCTCTGCTCTGAGACGCTCAGCTCCGCTCCGCTCTGAGACGCTCTGTTCTGAGACGCTCTGCTCCGCTCCGCTCTGAGACGATCTGCTCCGCTCCGCTCTGAGATGCTCCGCTCTGCTCTGAGACGCTCTGCTCCGCTCTGCTCTGAGACGCTCTGCTCCGCTCCGCTCTGAGACGCTCTGCTCCGCTCCGCTCTGAGACGCTCCGCTCTGCTCCGCTCCGCTCTGAGACGCTCTGCTCCGCTCTGCTCTGAGACGCTCTGAGACGCTCTGCTCCGCTCCGCTCTGAGACGCTCCGCTCTGAGACGCTCTGAGACGCTCCGCTCTGAGACGCTCCGCTCTGAGACTTTCTGCTCTGAGACGCTCTGCTCTGAGACGCTCTGCTCTGAGACGCTCTGAGACGCTCCGCTCTGAGACGCTCCGCTCTGAGACGCTCCGCTCTGCTCCGCTCTGAGACGCTCTGCTCTGAGACGCTCCGCTCTGAGACGCTCCGCTCTGAGACGCTCTGTTCCGCTCCGCTCTGAGACGCTCCGCTCTGAGACGCTCCGCTCTGAGAGTGCTCCGCTCTGAGACGCTCCGCTCTGAGACGCTCCGCTCTGAGACGCTCTGCTCCGCTCCGCTCTGAGATGCTCCGCTCCGCTCTGAGACGCTCCGCTCTGAGACGCTCTGAGACGCTCTGCTCCGCTCCGCTCTGAGACGCTCTGCTCTGCTCCGCTCCGCTCTGAGACGCTCTGCTCCGCTCTGCTCTGAGACGCTCTGAGACGCTCTGCTCCGCTCCGCTCTGAGACGCTCCGCTCTGAGACGCTCCGCTCCGCTCTGAGACGCTCTGCTCTGAGACGCTCTGCTCTGAGACTGCTCTGCTCTGAGACGCTCTGCTCTGAGACGCTCTGCTCTGAGACGCTCTGCTCTGAGACTGCTCTGCTCTGAGACGCTCTGCTCTGAGACTTCTCTGCTCTGAGACGCTCTGCTCTGAGACTGCTCCGCTCTGAGACGCTCTGCTCTGAGACTGCTATGCTCTGAGACGCTCTGCTCTGAGACGCTCTGCTCTGAGACGCTCTGCTCTGAGACTGCTCTGCTCTGAGACGCTCTGGTTTGAGACTGCTCTGCTCTGAGACGCTCCGCTCTGAGACGCTCCGCTTTGAGACGCTCCGCTCTGAGACTGCTCTGCTCTGAGACGCTCTGCTCTGAGACTGCTCTTCTCTGAGACGTTCTGCTCTGAGACTGCTCCGCTCTGAGACGCTCCGCTCTGCTCTGAGACGCTCTGCTCTGAGACGCTCTGCTCTGAGACGCTCTGCTCTGAGACGCTCTACTGAGACTGCTCTGAGACTGCTCCGCTCTGAGACGCTCCGCTCTGAGACGCTCTGCTCCGCTCCGCTCTGAGACGCTCTGCTCCGCTCCGCTCCGCTCTGAGATGCTCCGCTCTGCTCTGAGACGCTCTGCTCCGCTCTGAGACGCTCTGCTCTGAGACGCTCTGCTCCGCTCTGCTCTGAGACGCTCTGCTCCGCTCCGCTCTGAGACGCTTTGCTCCGCTCCGCTCTGAGACGCTCTGCTCCGCTCCGCTCTGAGACGCTCTGCTCCGCTCCGCTCTGAGATGCTCCGCTCTGCTCTGAGACGCTCTGAGACGCTCTGAGACGCTCTGCTCTGAGACGCTCTGCTCTGAGACGCTCTGCTCCGCTCCGAGACGCTCTGCTCCGCTCCGCTCTGAGACGCTCTGCTCCGCTCCGCTCTGAGACGCTCCGCTCTGAGACGCTCTGAGATGCTCTGCTCCGCTCCGCTCTGAGACGCTCTGCTCCGCTCCGCTCTGAGACGCTCTGCTCCGCTCCGCTCCGCTCTGAGACGCTCTGAGACGCTCTGAGACGCTCTGCTCCGCTCCGCTCCGCTCTGAGACGCTCCGCTCTGAGACGCTCTGCTCCGCTCCGCTCTGAGACGCTCCGCTCTGAGACGCTCCGCTCTGAGACGCTCCGCTCTGAGACTTTCTGCTCTGAGACGCTCTGCTCTGAGACGCTCTGAGACGCTCCGCTCTGAGACGCTCCGCTCTGCTCCGCTCTGAGACGCTCTGCTCCGCTCCGCTCTGAGACGCTCTGCTCTGAGACTGCTCTGCTCTGAGACGCTCTGCTCCACTCCGCGTCTCAGAGCAGAGTGGAGCAGACGCTCCGCTCTGAGACGCTCTGCTCTGAGACGCTCTGCTCTGAGACGCTCTGCTCCGCTCCGCTCTGAGACGCTCTGCTCCGCTCTGAGATGCTCCGCTCTGCTCTGAGACGCTCCGCTCTGAGACGCTCTGTTCTGAGACGCTCTGCTCCGCTCCGCTCTGAGACGCTCTGCTCCGCTCCGCTCTGAGATGCTCCGCTCTGCTCTGAGACGCTCTGCTCCGCTCTGCTCTGAGACGCTCTGCTCCGCTCCGCTCTGAGACGCTCTGCTCCGCTCCGCTCTGAGACGCTCCGCTCTGAGACGCTCTGCTCTGCTCCGCTCCGCTCTGAGACGCTCTGCTCCGCTCTGCTCTGAGACGCTCTGAGACGCTCTGCTCCGCTCCGCTCTGAGACGCTCCGCTCTGAGACGCTCCGCTCCGCTCTGAGACGCTCCGCTCTGAGACGCTCCGCTCTGAGACGCTCCGCTCTGAGACTTTCTGCTCTGAGACGCTCTGCTCTGAGACGCTCTGCTCTGAGACGCTCTGAGACGCTCCGCTCTGAGACGCTCCGCTCTGCTCCGCTCTGAGACGCTCTGCTCTGAGACGCTCCGCTCTGAGACGCTCTGCTCCGCTCCGCTCTGAGACGCTCTGTTCCGCTCCGCTCTGAGACGCTCCGCTCTGAGAGTGCTCCGCTCTGAGACGCTCCGCTCTGAGACGCTCCGCTCTGAGACGCTCTGCTCCGCTCTGCTCCGCTCCGCTCTGAGATGCTCCGCTCCGCTCTGAGACGCTCCGCTCTGAGACGCTTTGAGACGCTCTGCTCCGCTCCGCTCTGAGACGCTCTGCTCTGCTCCGCTCCGCTCTGAGACGCTCTGCTCTGCTCCGCTCCGCTCTGAGACGCTCTGCTCCGCTCTGCTCTGAGACGCTCTGAGACGCTCTGCTCCGCTCCGCTCTGAGACGCTCCGCTCTGAGACGCTCCGCTCTGAGACGCTCCGCTTTGAGACTTTCTGCTCTGAGACGCTCTGCTCTGAGACGCTCTGCTCTGAGACGCTCTGCTCTGAGACGCTCCGCTCTGAGACGCTCCGCTATGCTCCGCTCTGAGACGCTCTGCTCTGAGACGCTCTGCTCCGCTCCGCTCTGAGACGCTCTGCTCCGCTCTGAGATGCTCCGCTCTGCTCTGAGACGCTCTGCTCCGCTCCGCTCTGAGACGCTCTGTTCTGAGACGCTCTGCTCCGCTCCGCTCTGAGACGCTCTGCTCCGCTCCGCTCTGAGATGCTCCGCTCTGAGACGCTCTGCTCCGCTCTGCTCTGAGACGCTCTGCTCCGCTCCGCTCTGAGACGCTCCGCTCTGAGACGCTCTGCTCTGCTCCGCTCCGCTCTGAGACGCTCTGCTCCGCTCTGCTCTGAGACGCTCTGAGACGCTCTGCTCCGCTCCGCTCTGAGACGCTCCGCTCTGAGACGCTCCGCTCTGAGACGCTCCGCTCCGCTCTGAGACGCTCCGCTCTGAGACGCTCCGCTCTGAGACTTTCTGCTCTGAGACGCTCTGCTCTGAGACGCTCTGCTCTGAGACGCTCTGAGACGCTCCGCTCTGAGACGCTCCGCTCTGAGACGCTCTGCTCTGAGACGCTCCGCTCTGAGACGCTCTGCTCCGCTCCGCTCTGAGACGCTCTGTTCCGCTCCGCTCTGAGACGCTCCGCTCTGAGACGCTCCGCTCTGAGAGTGCTCCGCTCTGAGACGCTCCGCTCTGAGACGCTCCGCTCTGAGACGCTCTGCTCCGCTCCGCTCTGAGATGCTCCGCTCCGCTCTGAGACGCTCCGCTCTGAGATGCTCCGCTCTGCTCTGAGACGCTCTGCTCCGCTCTGCTCTGAGACGCTCTGCTCCGCTCCGCTCTGAGACGCTCTGCTCCGCTCCGCTCTGAGACGCTCCGCTCTGAGACGCTCTGCTCTGCTCCGCTCCGCTCTGAGACGCTCTGCTCCGCTCTGCTCTGAGACGCTCTGAGACGCTCTGCTCCGCTCCGCTCTGAGACGCTCCGCTCTGAGACGCTCCGCTCCGCTCTGAGACGCTCCGCTCTGAGACGCTCCGCTCTGAGACGCTCCGCTCTGAGACTTTCTGCTCTGAGACGCTCTGCTCTGAGACGCTCTGAGACGCTCCGCTCTGAGACGCTCCGCTCTGAGACGCTCTGCTCTGAGACGCTCCGCTCTGAGACGCTCCGCTCTGAGACGCTCTGAGACGCTCCGCTCTGAGACGCTCCGCTCTGAGACGCTCCGCTCTGAGACGCTCTGCTCTGAGACGCTCCGCTCTGAGACGCTCTGCTCCGCTCCGCTCTGAGACGCTCTGTTCCGCTCCGCTCTGAGACGCTCCGCTCTGAGACGCTCCGCTCTGAGAGTGCTCCGCTCTGAGACGCTCCGCTCTGAGACACTCTGCTCCGCTCCGCTCTGAGATGCTCCGCTCCGCTCTGAGACGCTCCGCTCTGAGACGCTCTGAGACGCTCTGCTCCGCTCCGCTCTGAGACGCTCTGCTCCGCTCTGCTCTGAGACGCTCTGAGACGCTCTGCTCCGCTCCGCTCTGAGACGCTCCGCTCTGAGACGCTCCGCTCCGAGACGCTCTGCTCTGAGACGCTCTGCTCTGAGACTGCTCTGCTCTGAGACGCTCTGCTCTGAGACGCTCTGCTCTGAGACGCTCTGCTCTGAGACTGCTCTGCTCTGAGACGCTCTGCTCTGAGACTTCTCTGCTCTGAGACGCTCTGCTCTGAGACTGCTCCGCTCTGAGACGCTCTGCTCTGAGACTGCTATGCTCTGAGACGCTCTGCTCTGAGACGCTCTGCTCTGAGACGCTCTGCTCTGAGACTGCTCTGCTCTGAGACGCTCTGGTTTGAGACTGCTCTGCTCTGAGACGCTCCGCTCTGAGACGCTCCGCTTTGAGACGCTCCGCTCTGAGACTGCTCTGCTCTGAGACGCTCTGCTCTGAGACTGCTCTTCTCTGAGACGTTCTGCTCTGAGACTGCTCCGCTCTGAGACGCTCCGCTCTGCTCTGAGACGCTCTGCTCTGAGACGCTTTACTGAGACTGCTCTGAGACTGCTCCGCTCTGAGACGCTCTGCTTTGAGACTGCTCTGCTCTGAGACGATCGGCTCTGCTCTGAGACGCTCTGCTCTGAGACGCTCCGCTCTGAGACGCTCTGCTCTGAGACTGCTCCGCTCTGAGAGGCTCTGCCCTGAGACTGCTCCGCTCTGAGACGCTCCGCTCTGAGACGCTCCGCTCTGAAACTGCTCCGCTCTGAGTCGTCTGCTCTGAGACGCTCCGCTCTGAGACGCTCTGCTCCGCTCCGCTCTGAGACGCTCTGCTCTGAGACGCTCTGCTCTGCTCCGCTCCGCTCCGCTCCGAGACGCTCCGCTCTGAGACGCTCCGCTCTGAGACTTTCTGCTCTGAGACGCTCTGCTCTGAGACGCTCTGCTCTGAGACGCTCTGAGACGCTCCGCTCTGAGACGCTCCGCTCTGAGACGCTCCGCTCTGAGAATGCTCCGCTCTGAGACGCTCTGCTCCGCTCCGCTCTGAGACGCTCTGCTCCGCTCCGCTCTGAGACGCTCTGCTCCGCTCTGAGACGCTCTGCTCTGAGACGCTCTGAGACGCTCTGCTCCGCTCCGCTCTGAGACGCTCTGCTCTGAGACGCTCCGCTCTGAGAGTGCTCCGCTCTGAGACGCTCCGCTCTGAGACGCTCCGCTCCGCTCCGCTCTGAGACGCTCCGCTCTGAGACGCTCCGCTCTGAGACTGCTCTGCTCTGAGACGCTCCGCTCTGAGACTGCTCTGCTCTGAGATGCTCTGCTCTGAGACGCTCCGCTCTGAGACGGTCTGCTCTGAGACGCTCTGCTCTGAGACGCTCTGCTCCGCTCCGCTCTGAGACGCTCTGCTCCGCTCCGCTCCGCTCTGAGATGCTCCGCTCTGCTCTGAGATGCTCTGCTCCGCTCTGAGACGCTCTGCTCTGAGACGCTCTGCTCCGCTCTGCTCTGAGACGCTCTGCTCCGCTCCGCTCTGAGACGCTTTGCTCCGCTCCGCTCTGAGACGCTCTGCTCCGCTCCGCTCTGAGACGCTCTGCTCCGCTCCGCTCTGAGATGCTCCGCTCTGCTCTGAGACGCTCTGCTCCGCTCCGCTCTGAAACGCTCTGCTCCGCTCCGCTCTGAGACGCTCTGAGACGCTCTGCTCCGCTCCGCTCTGAGACGCTCTGCTCCGCTCCGCTCTGAGACGCTCTGCTCTGAGACGCTCTGCTCTGAGACGCTCTGCTCTGAGACGCTCTGCTCCGCTCCGCTCTGAGACGCTCTGCTCCGCTCCGCTCCGCTCTGAGATGCTCCGCTCTGCTCTGAGACGCTCTGCTCCGCTCTGAGACGCTCTGCTCTGAGACGCTCTATTCCGCTCTGCTCTGAGACGCTCTGCTCCGCTCCGCTCTGAGACGCTTTGCTCCGCTCCGCTCTGAGACGCTCTGCTCCGCTCCGCTCTGAGATGCTCCGCTCTGCTCTGAGACGCTCTGCTCCGCTCCGCTCTGAGACGCTCTGCTCCGCTCCGCTCCGCTCTGAGACGCTCTGAGACGCTCTGCTCCGCTCCGCTCTGAGACGCTCCGCTCTGAGACGCTCTGCTCCGCTCCGCTCTGAGACGCTCCGCTCTGAGACTTTCTGCTCTGAGACGCTCTGCTCTGAGACGCTCTGCTCTGAGACGCTCTGAGACGCTCCGCTCTGAGACGCTCTGCTCTGAGACGCTCTGCTCTGAGACGCTCTGCTCTGAGACGATCCACTCTGAGACGCTCCGCTCTGCTCCGCTCTGAGACGCTCTGCTCCGCTCCGCTCTGAGACGCTCTGCTCTGAGACTGCTCTGCTCTGAGACGCTCTGCTCTGAGACTCCGCTCTGAGACTGCTCTGCTCTGAGACTGCTCTGCTCTGAGACGCTCCGCTCTCTGCTCCACTCCGCGTATCAGAGCAGAGACGCTCTGCTCCGCTCCGCTCTGAGACGCTCTGCTCCGCGACGCTCTGAGACGCTCCGCTCTGAGACGCTCTGCTCCGCTCCGCTCTGAGACGCTCCGCTCTGAGACTTTCTGCTCTGAGACGCTCTGCTCTGAGACGCTCTGCTCTGAGACGCTCTGAGACGCTCCGCTCTGAGACGCTCCGCTCTGCTCCGCTCTGAGACGCTCTGCTCCGCTCCGCTCTGAGACGCTCTGCTCTGAGACTGCTCTGCTCTGAGACGCTCTGCTCTGAGACTCCGCTCTGAGACTGCTCTGCTCTGAGACTGCTCTGCTCTGAGACGCTCCGCTCTCTGCTCCACTCCGCGTCTCAGAGCAGAGACGCTCCGCTCTGAGACGCTCCGCTCTGAGACGCTCCGCTCTGAGAGTGCTCCGCTCTGAGACGCTCCGCTCTGAGACGCTCCGCTCTGAGACGCTCTGCTCCGCTCTGCTCCGCTCTGCTCCGCTCTGCTCCGCTCCGCTCTGAGATGCTCCGCTGAGACGCTCTGCTCTGAGACGCTCTGCTCCGCTCCGCTCTGAGACGCTCTGCTCCGCTCCGCTCTGAGACGCTCCGCTCTGAGACGCTCCGCTTTGAGACTGCTCCGCTCTGAGACGCTCTGCTCCGCTCCGCTCTGAGACGCACTGCTCCGCTCTGAGACGATCTGCTCTGAGACGCTCTGCTCCGCTCCGCTCTGAGACGGTCCGCTCTGAGAGTGCTCCGCTCTGAGACGCTCCGCTCTGAGACGCTCTGCTCCGCTCCGCTCTGAGACGCTCTGCTCTGCTCCGCTCCGCTCCGCTCTGCTCTGAAACGCTCTGCTCTGAGACGCTCTGCTCTGCTCTGCTCCGCTCCGCTCTGAGACGCTCTGCTCTGAGACGCTCTGCTCTGAGACGCTCTGCTCCGCTCCGCTCTGAGACGCTCTGCTCCGCTCTGAGATGCTCCGCTCTGCTCTGAGACGCTCTGCTCCGCTCCGCTCTGAGACGCTCTGCTCTGAGACGCTCCGCTCTGAGACGCTCTGCTCCGCTCCGCTCTGAGATGCTCCGCTCTGCTCTGAGACGCTCCGCTCCGCTCTGAGACGCTCTGCTCTGAGACGCTCTGCTCCGCTCTGCTCCGCTCTGCTCTGAGACGCTCTGCTCCGCTCTGCTCCGCTCCGCTCTGAGACGCTCTGCTCCGCTCCGCTCTGAGATGCTCCGCTCTGAGACGCTCTGCTCCGCTCCGCTCTGAGATGCTCCGCTCTGCTCCGCTCCGCTCTGAGACGCTCCGCTCTGAGACACTCTGCTCTGAGACGCTCTGCTCCGCTCCGCTCTGAGATGCTCCGCTCTGCTCCGCTCTGAGACACTCTGCTCCGCTCCGCTCTGAGACGCTCCGCTCTGAGACACTCTGCTCTGAGACGCTCTGCTCCGCTCTGCTCTGAGACGCTCCGCTCCGAGACGCTCTGCTCTGAGACGCTCTGCTCCGCTCCGCTCTGAGATGCTCCGCTCTGCTCCGCTCTGAGACGCTCCGCTCTGAGACACTCCGCTCTGAGACACTCTGCTCTGAGACGCTCTGCTCCGCTCCGTTCTGAGACGCTCTGCTCTGAGACGCTCCGCTCTGAGACTGCTCCGCTCTGAGACGCTCTGAGACGCTCTGCTCCGCTCCGTCTCAGAGCAGAGCGGAGCGGAGCAGAGCGGAGCAGAGCGTCTCGGAGCGGAGCAGAGCAGAGCGTCTCAGAGCAGAGCGTCTCTGAGCGGAGCGGAGCAGAGCGTCTCAGAGCGGAGCGTCTCAGAGCAAACGACTCAGAGCGGAGCAGTCTCAGAGCGGAGCGTCTCAGAGCGGAGCGTCTCAGAGCAGAGCAGAGGGTCTCAGAGCAGAGCGGAGCAGAGCGTCTCAGAGCAGAGCGGAGCGTCTCAGAGCGGAGCGTCTCAGAGCTGCTCCGCTCCGCTCTGAGACGCTCCGCTCTGAGACGCTCTGCTCCGCTCCGCTCTGAGACGCTCCGCTCTGAGACGCTCTGAGACGCTATGCTCTGAGACGCTCCGCTCTCTGCTCCACTCCGCGTCTCAGAGCGGAGCGGAGCAGAGCAGAGCGTCTCAGAGCTCTGCTCCGCTCCGCTCTGAGACTGCTCTGCTCTGAGACGCTCTGAGATGCTCCGCTCCGCTCTGAGACGCTCTGCTCCGCTCTGAGACGCTCCGCTCTGAGACGCTCCGCTCTGAGATGCTCCGCTCCGCTCCGCTCTGAGACGCTCTGCTCTGAGACGCTCTGCTTTGAGACGTTCCGCTCTGAGACGCTCTGCTCCGCTCCGCTCTGAGACGCTCTGCTCTGCTCTGCTCTGCTCTGCTCTGAGACGCTCCGCTCTGCTCTGAGACGCTCTGCTCCGCTCCGCTCTGAGACGCTCTGCTCTGAGACGCTCTGCTCTGAGACGCTCTGCTCCGCTCCGCTCTGAGATGCTCCGCTCTGCTCTGAGACGCTCTGCTCCGCTCCGCTCTGAGACGCTCTGCTCCGCACCGCTCTGAGACGCTCCGCTCTGAGACACTCTGCTCCGCTCCGCTCTGAGACGCTCTGCTCCGCTCCGCTCTGCTCCGCTCCGCTCTGAGACGCTCCGCTCTGAGACGCTCTGCTCTGCTCCGCTCCGCTCTGAGACGCTCTGCTCCGCTCTGCTCTGAGACGCTCTGCTCTGAGACGCTCTGCTCCGCTCCGCTCTGACAGTCTCAGAGCGGAGCGTCTCAGAGCGGAGCGTCTCAGAGCGGAGCGTCTCAGAGCAGAGCAGTCTCAGAGCGGAGCGTCTCAGAGCAGAGCAGTCTCAGAGCGGAGCGTCTCAGAGCTGAGCGTCTCAGAGCGGAGCAGAGCAGAGCGTCTCAGAGCAGAGCGGAGCGGAGCAGAGCGTCTCAGAGCAGAGCGGAGCGTCTCAGAGCGGAGCGTCTCAGAGCAGAGCGTCTCAGAGCTGCTCCGCTCCGCTCTGAGACGCTCCGCTCTGAGACGCTCTGCTCCGCTCCGCTCTGAGACGCTCTGCTCCGCTCCGCTCTGAGACGCTCTGCTCCGCTCCGCTCTGAGATGCTCCGCTCTGCTCTGAGACGCTCTGCTCCGCTCCGCTTTGAGACGCTCTGCTCCGCTCCGCTCTGAGACGCTCCGCTCTGAGACACTCTGCTCCGCTCCGCTCTGAGACGCTCCGCTCTGAGACGCTCTGCTCCGCTCCGCTCTGAGACGCTCCGCTCTGAGACGCTCTGCTCTGCTCCGCTCCGCTCTGAGACGCTCTGCTCCGCTCCGCTCTGAGACGCTCTGCTCCGCTCTGAGACGCTCTGCTCTGAGACGCTCTGCTCTGAGACGCTCTGCTCCGCTCCGCTCTGAGACGCTCTGCTCCGCTCCGCTCTGAGACGCTCTGCTCTGCTCTGAGACGCTCTGCTCCGCTCCGCTCTGAGACGCTCTGCTCTGAGACGCTCTGCTCCGCTCCGCTCTGAGATGCTCCGCTCTGCTCTGAGACGCTCTGCTCCGAGACGCTCTGCTCCGCTCCGCTCTGAGACGCTCCGCTCTGAGACGCTCTGCTCCGCTCCGCTCTGAGACTCTCCGCTCTGAGACGCTCTGCTCCGCTCCGCTCTGCTCTGAGACGCTCTGCTCTGCTCCGCTCCGCTCTGAGACGCTCTGCTCTGAGACGCTCCGCTCTGAGACGCTCCGCTCTGAGACTGCTCCGCTCTGAGACGCTCTGCTCCGCTCCGCTCTGAGACGCTCTGCTCCGCTCCGCTCTGAGACTCTCTGCTCCGCTCCGCTCTGAGACGCTCTGCTCTGAGACGCTCTGCTCTGAGGCTCTGCTCCGCTCCGCTCTGAGACGCTCCGCTCCGCTCCGCTCCGCTCTGAGATGCTCCGCTCTGCTCTGAGACGCTCTGCTCTGCTCTGAGACGCTCTGCTCTGCTCTGAGACGCTCCGCTCTGCTCTGAGACGCTCTGCTCCGCTCCGCTCTGAGACGCTCTGCTCTGAGACGCTCCGCTCTGCTCTGAGACGCTCTGCTCCGCTCCGCTCTCAGACGCTCTGCTCCGCTCCGCTCTGAGATGCTCCGCTCTGCTCTGAGACGCTCTGCTCCGCTCCGCTCTGAGACGCTCCGCTCTGAGATGCTCCGCTCTGCTCTGAGACGCTCTGCTCTGCGACGCTCTGCTCTGCTCTGCTCTGAGACGCTCCGCTCTGCTCTGAGACGCTCTGCTCCGCTCCGCTCTGAGACGCTCCGCTCTGAGATGCTCCGCTCTGCTCTGAGACGCTCTGCTCCGCTCCGCTCTGAGACGCTCCGCTCTGAGACGCTCCGCTCCGCTCTGAGACGCTCTGCTCTGAGACGCTCCGCTCTGAGATGCTCCGCTCTGCTCCGCTCCGCTCTGAGACGCTCTGCTCCGCTCCGCTCTGAGATGCTCCGCTCTGAGACGCTCTTCTGAGACGCTCCGCTCCGCTCTGCTCTGAGACGCTCTGCTCTGAGACGCTCCGCTCCGCTCTGCTCTGAGACGCTCTGCTCTGAGACTCCGCACCGCTCTGCTCCGCTCCGCTCTGAGACTGCTCTGCTCTGAGACGCTCTGCTCTGAGACGCTCTGCTCTGAGACTGCTCTGCTCTGAGACTGCTCTGCTCTGAGACGCTCTGCTCTGAGACGCTCCGCTCTGAGACGCTCCGCTCTGAGACGCTCTGCTCCGCTCTGAGATGCTCCGCTCTGCTCTGAGACGCTCTGCTCCGCTCCGCTCTGAGACGCTCAGCAGTGACTCTGCTGTCCTGACATCAGTGTCTCTGCTGTCCTGACAGCAGTGACTCTGCTGTCCTGACATCAGTGACTCTGCTCTCCTGACAAAATATCTGTATCACTGTCTAAAGTACAACACTTTAACTATGAAGATAGAGACCATTAGACCTGTATCACTGTCTAGAGTACAACACTTTAACTATGAAGATAGAGACCATTAGACCTGTATCACTGTCTAAAGTACAACACTTTAACTATGAAGATAGAGGCCATTAGACCTGTATCACTGTCTAAAGTACAACACTTTAACTATGAAGATAGAGGCCATTAGACCTGCATCACTGTCTAAAGTACAACACTTTAACTATGAAGATAGAGGCCATTAGACCTGTGTCACTGTCTAAAGTACAACACTTTAACTATGAAGATAGAGGCCATTAGACCTGTATCACTGTCTAAAGTACAACACTTTAACTATGAAGATAGAGACCATTAGACTTGTATCACTGTCTAAAGTACAACACTTTAACTATGAAGATAGAGACCATTAGACCTGTGTCTAAAGTACAACACTTTAACTATGAAGATAGAGGCCATTAGACCTGTATCACTGTCTAAAGTACAACACTTTAACTATGAAGATAGAGACCATTAGACCTGTATCACTGTCTAAAGTACAACACTTTAACTATGAAGATAGAGACCATTAGACCTGTATCACTGTCTAAAGTACAACACTTTAACTATGAAGATAGAGACCATTAGACCTGTATCACTGTCTAAAGTACAACACTTTAACTATGAAGATAGAGACCATTAGACCTGTGTCTAAAGTACAACACTTTAACTATGAAGATAGAGACCATTAGACCTGTATCACTGTCTAAAGTACAACACTTTAACTATGAAGATAGAGGCCATTATACCTGTATCACTGTCTAAAGTACAACACTTTAACTATGAAGATAGAGACCATTAGACCTGTATCACTGTCTAAAGTACAACACTTTAACTATGAAGATAGAGACCATTAGACCTGTATCACTGTCTAAAGTACAACACTTTAACTATGAAGATAGAGACCATTAGACCTGTGTCTAAAGTACAACACTTTAACTATGAAGATAGAGGCCATTAGACCTGTGTCTAAAGTACAACACTTTAACTATGAAGATAGAGACCATTAGACCTGTATCACTGTCTAAAGTACAACACTTTAACTATGAAGATAGAGACCATTAGACCTGTGTCTAAAGTACAACATTTTAACTATGAAGATAGAGGCCATTAGACCTGTGTCTAAAGTACAACACTTTAACTATGAAGATAGAGACCATTAGACCTGTATCACTGTCTAAAGTACAACACTTTAATTATGAAGATAGAGGCCATTAAACCTGTGTCTAAAGTACAACACTTTAACTATGAAGATAGAGGCCATTAAACCTGTATCACTGTCTAAAGTACAACACTTTAACTATGAAGATAGAGACCATTAGACCTGTATCACTGTCTAAAGTACAACACTTTAACTATGAAGATAGAGGCCATTAGACCTGTATCACTGTCTAAAGTACAACACTTTAACTATGAAGATAGAGACCATTAGACCTGTGTCTAAAGTACAACACTTTAACTATGAAGATAGAGGCCATTAGACCTGTATCACTGTCTAAAGTACAACACTTTAACTATGAAGATAGAGACCATTAGACCTGTATCACTGTCTAAAGTACAACACTTTAACTATGAAGATAGAGACCATTAGACCTGTATCACTGTCTAAAGTACAACACTTTAACTATGAAGATAGAGACCATTAGACCTGTATCACTGTCTAAAGTACAACACTTTAACTATGAAGATAGAGACCATTAGACCTGTGTCTAAAGTACAACACTTTAACTATGAAGATATAGGCCATTAGACCTGTGTCTAAAGTACAACACTTTAACTATGAAGATAGAGACCATTAGACCTGTGTCACTGTCTAAAGTACAAAACTTTAACTATGAAGATAGAGGCCATTAGACCTGTATCACTGTCTAAAGTACAACACTTTAACTATGAAGATAGAGACCATTAGACTTGTATCACTGTCTAAAGTACAACACTTTAACTATGAAGATAGAGACCATTAGACCTGTCTAAAGTACAACACTTTAACTATGAAGATAGAGGCCATTAGACCTGTATCACTGTCTAAAGTACAACTCTGAGACGCTCCGCTCTGAGACGCTCTGAGACGCTCCGCTCTGAGACGCTCCGCTCCGCTCTGAGACGCTCCGCTCTGAGACTGCTCCGCTCTGAGACGCTCTGCTCCGCTCCGCTCTGAGACACTCTGCTCCGCTCCGCTCTGAGATGCTCCGCTCTGCTCTGAGACGCTCTGCTCTTAGACGCTCCGCTCTGAGACGCTCTGCTCCGCTCCGCTCTGAGATGCTGCGCTCTGCTCCGCTCCGCTCTGAGATGCTGCGCTCTGCTCTGAGACGCTCTGCTCCGCTCCGCTCTGAGACGCTCTGCTCCGCTCTGCTCTGAGATGCTCTGCTCTGAGACGCTCTGCTCTGAGACGCTCTGCTCCGAGCGGAGCTCTGAGATGCTCCGCTCCGCTCTGAGACGCTCCGCTCTCTGCTCCACTCCTCAGAGCGGAGCGTCTCGGAGCGGAGCAGAGCAGAGCGTCTCAGAGCTCTGCTCCGCTCCGCTCTGAGACTAATCTGCTCTGAGACGCTCTGAGATGCTCCGTTCCGCTCTGAGACGCTCTGCTCCGCTCCGCTCTGAGACGCTCTGCTCTAATCCGCTCTGAGACGCTCTGCTCCGCTCCGCTCTGAGATGCTCCGCTCTGCTCCGCTCCGCTCTGAGACGCTCCGCTCTGCTCTGAGACGCTCCGCTCTGAGACGCTCCGCTCTGAGAAGCTCTGAGACGCTCCGAGACGCTCCGCTCTGAGACGCTCCGCTCTGAGACGCTCCGCTCTGAGACGCTCCGCTCTGAGATGCTCCGCTCTGCTCTGAGACGCTCTGCTCCGCTCCGCTCTGAGACGCTCTGCTCTGAGACGCTCCGCTCTGAGACGCTCTGCTCCGCTCCGCTCTGAGATGCTGCGCTCTGCTCTGAGACGCTCTGCTCCGCTCCGCTCTGAGACGCTCTGCTCTGAGACGCTCTGCTCCGCTCTGCTCTGAAATGCTCTGAGACGCTCCGAGACGCTCCGCTCTGAGACGCTCCGCTTTGAGACGCTCTGAGACGCTCCGCTCTGAGACGCTCCGCTCTGAGACGCTCCGCTCCGCTCCGCTCCGCTCCGCTCCGCTCCGCTCCGCTCTGCTCTGAGACGCTCCGCTCTGAGACGCTCCGCTCTGAGACGCTCTGAGACGCTCCGCTCTGAGACGCTCCGCTCTGAGACGCTCCGCTCTGAGACGCTCCGCTCCGCTCTGAGACGCTCCGCTCTGAGACGCTCCGCTCTGAGACTGCTCCGCTCTGAGACGCTCTGTTCCGCTCCGCTCTGAGACGCTCTGCTCCGCTCCGCTCTGAGATGCTCCGCTCTGCTCTGAGACGCTCTGCTCCGCTCCGCTCTGAGACGCTCTGCTCTGAGACGCTCCGCTCTGAGACGCTCTGCTCCGCTCCGCTCTGAGATGCTGCGCTCTGCTCTGAGACGCTCTGCTCCGCTCCGCTCTGAGACGCTCTGCTCTGAGACGCTCTGCTCCGCTCTGCTCTGAAATGCTCTGCTCTGAGACGCTCTGCTCTGAGACGCTCTGCTCCGAGCGGAGCTCTGAGATGCTCCGCTCCGCTCTGAGACGCTCCGCTCTCTGCTCCACTCCGCGTCTCAGAGCGGAGCGTCTCGGAGCGGAGCAGAGCAGAGCGTCTCAGAGCTCTGCTCCGCTCCGCTCTGAGACTGATCTGCTCTGAGACGCTCTGAGATGCTCCGTTCAGCTCTGAGACGCTCTGCTCCGCTCCGCTTTGAGACGCTCTGCTCTGCTCCGCTCTGAGACGCTCTGCTCCGCTCCGCTCTGAGATGCTCCGCTCCGCTCTGAGACGCTCCGCTCTGCTCTGAGACGCTCTGAGACGCTCCGCTCTCTGCTCCACTCCTCAGAGCGGAGCGTCTCGGAGCGGAGCAGAGCAGAGCGTCTCAGAGCTCTGCTCCGCTCCGCTCTGAGACGCTCTGAGACGCTCCGCTCTGAGACGCTCCGCTCCGCTCTGAGACGCTCCGCTCTGAGACGCTCCGCTCTGAGACGCTCCGCTCTGAGACTGCTCCGCTCTGAGACGCTCTGCTCCGCTCCGCTCTGAGACGCTCTGCTCCGCTCCGCTCTGAGATGCTCCGCTCTGCTCTGAGACGCTCTGCTCCGCTCCGCTCTGAGACGCTCTGCTCTGAGACGCTCCGCTCTGAGACGCTCTGCTCCGCTCCGTTCTGAGATGCTGCGCACTTTAACTATGAAGATAGAGACCATTAGACCTGTGTCTAAAGTACAACACTTTAACTATGAAGATAGAGGCCATTAGACCTGTATCACTGTCTAAAGTACAACACTTTAACTATGAAGATAGAGACCATTAGACCTGTATCACTGTCTAAAGTACAACACTTTAACTATGAAGATAGAGACCATTAGACCTGTATCACTGTCTAAAGTACAACACTTTAACTATGAAGATAGAGACCATTAGACCTGTATCACTGTCTAAAGTACAACACTTTAACTATGAAGATAGAGACCATTAGACCTGTGTCTAAAGTACAACACTTTAACTATGAAGATAGAGACCATTAGACCTGTATCACTGTCTAAAGTACAACACTTTAACTATGAAGATAGAGGCCATTATACCTGTATCACTGTCTAAAGTACAACACTTTAACTATGAAGATAGAGACCATTAGACCTGTATCACTGTCTAAAGTACAACACTTTAACTATGAAGATAGAGACCATTAGACCTGTATCACTGTCTAAAGTACAACACTTTAACTATGAAGATAGAGACCATTAGACCTGTGTCTAAAGTACAACACTTTAACTATGAAGATAGAGGCCATTAGACCTGTGTCTAAAGTACAACACTTTAACTATGAAGATAGAGACCATTAGACCTGTATCACTGTCTAAAGTACAACACTTTAACTATGAAGATAGAGACCATTAGACCTGTGTCTAAAGTACAACATTTTAACTATGAAGATAGAGGCCATTAGACCTGTGTCTAAAGTACAACACTTTAACTATGAAGATAGAGACCATTAGACCTGTATCACTGTCTAAAGTACAACACTTTAATTATGAAGATAGAGGCCATTAAACCTGTGTCTAAAGTACAACACTTTAACTATGAAGATAGAGGCCATTAAACCTGTATCACTGTCTAAAGTACAACACTTTAACTATGAAGATAGAGACCATTAGACCTGTATCACTGTCTAAAGTACAACACTTTAACTATGAAGATAGAGGCCATTAGACCTGTATCACTGTCTAAAGTACAACACTTTAACTATGAAGATAGAGACCATTAGACCTGTGTCTAAAGTACAACACTTTAACTATGAAGATAGAGGCCATTAGACCTGTATCACTGTCTAAAGTACAACACTTTAACTATGAAGATAGAGACCATTAGACCTGTATCACTGTCTAAAGTACAACACTTTAACTATGAAGATAGAGACCATTAGACCTGTATCACTGTCTAAAGTACAACACTTTAACTATGAAGATAGAGACCATTAGACCTGTATCACTGTCTAAAGTACAACACTTTAACTATGAAGATAGAGACCATTAGACCTGTGTCTAAAGTACAACACTTTAACTATGAAGATAGAGGCCATTAGACCTGTGTCTAAAGTACAACACTTTAACTATGAAGATAGAGACCATTAGACCTGTGTCACTGTCTAAAGTACAACACTTTAACTATGAAGATAGAGACCATTAGACCTGTGTCTAAAGTACAACACTTTAACTATGAAGATAGAGACCATTAGACCTGTATCACTGTCTAAAGTACAACACTTTAACTATGAAGATAGAGGCCATTATACCTGTATCACTGTCTAAAGTACAACACTTTAACTATGAAGATAGAGACCATTAGACCTGTATCACTGTCTAAAGTACAACACTTTAACTATGAAGATAGAGACCATTAGACCTGTATCACTGTCTAAAGTACAACACTTTAACTATGAAGATAGAGACCATTAGACCTGTGTCTAAAGTACAACACTTTAACTATGAAGATAGAGGCCATTAGACCTGTGTCTAAAGTACAACACTTTAACTATGAAGATAGAGACCATTAGACCTGTATCACTGTCTAAAGTACAACACTTTAACTATGAAGATAGAGACCATTAGACCTGTGTCTAAAGTACAACATTTTAACTATGAAGATAGAGGCCATTAGACCTGTGTCTAAAGTACAACACTTTAACTATGAAGATAGAGACCATTAGACCTGTATCACTGTCTAAAGTACAACACTTTAATTATGAAGATAGAGGCCATTAAACCTGTGTCTAAAGTACAACACTTTAACTATGAAGATAGAGGCCATTAAACCTGTATCACTGTCTAAAGTACAACACTTTAACTATGAAGATAGAGACCATTAGACCTGTATCACTGTCTAAAGTACAACACTTTAACTATGAAGATAGAGGCCATTAGACCTGTATCACTGTCTAAAGTACAACACTTTAACTATGAAGATAGAGACCATTAGACCTGTGTCTAAAGTACAACACTTTAACTATGAAGATAGAGGCCATTAGACCTGTATCACTGTCTAAAGTACAACACTTTAACTATGAAGATAGAGACCATTAGACCTGTATCACTGTCTAAAGTACAACACTTTAACTATGAAGATAGAGACCATTAGACCTGTATCACTGTCTAAAGTACAACACTTTAACTATGAAGATAGAGACCATTAGACCTGTATCACTGTCTAAAGTACAACACTTTAACTATGAAGATAGAGACCATTAGACCTGTGTCTAAAGTACAACACTTTAACTATGAAGATAGAGGCCATTAGACCTGTGTCTAAAGTACAACACTTTAACTATGAAGATAGAGACCATTAGACCTGTGTCACTGTCTAAAGTACAACACTTTAACTATGAAGATAGAGGCCATTAGACCTGTATCACTGTCTAAAGTACAACACTTTAACTATGAAGATAGAGACCATTAGACTTGTATCACTGTCTAAAGTACAACACTTTAACTATGAAGATAGAGGCCATTAGACCTGTATCACTGTCTAAAGTACAACACTTTAACTATGAAGATAGAGACCATTAGACCTGTGTCTAAAGTACAACACTTTAACTATGAAGATAGAGGCCATTAGACCTGTATCACTGTCTAAAGTACAACACTTTAACTATGAAGATAGAGACCATTAGACCTGTATCACTGTCTAAAGTACAACACTTTAACTATGAAGATAGAGACCATTAGACCTGTATCACTGTCTAAAGTACAACACTTTAACTATGAAGATAGAGACCATTAGACCTGTATCACTGTCTAAAGTACAACACTTTAACTATGAAGATAGAGACCATTAGACCTGTGTCTAAAGTACAACACTTTAACTATGAAGATAGAGGCCATTAGACCTGTGTCTAAAGTACAACACTTTAACTATGAAGATAGAGACCATTAGACCTGTGTCACTGTCTAAAGTACAACACTTTAACTATGAAGATAGAGGCCATTAGACCTGTATCACTGTCTAAAGTACAACACTTTAACTATGAAGATAGAGACCATTAGACTTGTATCACTGTCTAAAGTACAACACTTTAACTATGAAGATAGAGACCATTAGACCTGTCTAAAGTACAACACTTTAACTATGAAGATAGAGGCCATTAGACCTGTATCACTGTCTAAAGTACAACTCTGAGACGCTCCGCTCTGAGACGCTCTGAGACGCTCCGCTCTGAGACGCTCCGCTCCGCTCTGAGACGCTCCGCTCTGAGACTGCTCCGCTCTGAGACGCTCTGCTCCGCTCCGCTCTGAGACACTCTGCTCCGCTCCGCTCTGAGATGCTCCGCTCTGCTCTGAGACGCTCTGCTCCGCTCCGCTCTGAGACGCTCTGCTCTTAGACGCTCCGCTCTGAGACGCTCTGCTCCGCTCCGCTCTGAGATGCTGCGCTCTGCTCCGCTCCGCTCTGAGATGCTGCGCTCTGCTCTGAGACGCTCTGCTCCGCTCCGCTCTGAGATGCTGCGCTCTGCTCCGCTCCGCTCTGAGATGCTGCGCTCTGCTCTGAGACGCTCTGCTCCGCTCCGCTCTGAGACGCTCTGCTCCGCTCTGCTCTGAGATGCTCTGCTCTGAGACGCTCTGCTCTGAGACGCTCTGCTCCGAGCGGAGCTCTGAGATGCTCCGCTCCGCTCTGAGACGCTCCGCTCTCTGCTCCACTCCTCAGAGCGGAGCGTCTCGGAGCGGAGCAGAGCAGAGCGTCTCAGAGCTCTGCTCCGCTCCGCTCTGAGACTGCTCTGCTCTGAGACGCTCTGAGATGCTCCGTTCCGCTCTGAGACGCTCTGCTCCGCTCCGCTCTGAGACGCTCTGCTCTAATCCGCTCTGAGACGCTCCGCTCCGCTCCGCTCCGCTCCGCTCTGAGATGCTCCGCTCTGCTCCGCTCCGCTCTGAGACGCTCCGCTCTGCTCTGAGACGCTCCGCTCTGAGACGCTCCGCTCTGAGAAGCTCTGAGACGCTCCGAGACGCTCCGCTCTGAGACGCTCCGCTCTGAGACGCTCCGCTCTGAGACGCTCCGCTCCGCTCTGCTCTGAGACGCTCCGCTCTGAGACGCTCTGAGACGCTCCGCTCTGAGACGCTCCGCTCTGAGACGCTCCGCTCCGCTCTGAGACGCTCCGCTCTGAGACGCTCCGCTCTGAGACTGCTCCGCTCTGAGACGCTCTGCTCCGCTCCGCTCTGAGACGCTCTGCTCCGCTCCGCTCTGAGATGCTCCGCTCTGCTCTGAGACGCTCTGCTCCGCTCCGCTCTGAGACGCTCTGCTCTGAGACGCTCCGCTCTGAGACGCTCTGCTCCGCTCCGCTCTGAGATGCTGCGCTCTGCTCTGAGACGCTCTGCTCCGCTCCGCTCTGAGACGCTCTGCTCTGAGACGCTCTGCTCCGCTCTGCTCTGAAATGCTCTGCTCTGAGACGCTCTGCTCTGAGACGCTCTGCTCCGAGCAGAGCTCTGAGATGCTCCGCTCCGCTCTGAGACGCTCCGCTCTCTACTCCACTCCGCGTCTCAGAGCGGAGCGTCTCGGAGCGGAGCAGAGCAGAGCGTCTCAGAGCTCTGCTCCGCTCCGCTCTGAGACTGATCTGCTCTGAGACGCTCTGAGATGCTCCGTTCAGCTCTGAGACGCTCTGCTCCGCTCCGCTTTGAGACGCTCTGCTCTGCTCCGCTCTGAGACGCTCTGCTCCGCTCCGCTCTGAGATGCTCCGCTCCGCTCTGAGACGCTCCGCTCTGCTCTGAGACGCTCTGAGACGCTCCGCTCTCTGCTCCACTCCTCAGAGCGGAGCGTCTCGGAGCGGAGCAGAGCAGAGCGTCTCAGAGCTCTGCTCCGCTCCGCTCTGAGACGCTCTGAGACGCTCCGCTCTGAGACGCTCCGCTCCGCTCTGAGACGCTCCGCTCTGAGACGCTCCGCTCTGAGACTGCTCCGCTCTGAGACGCTCTGAGACGCTCCGCTCTGAGACGCTCCGCTCCGCTCTGAGATGCTCCGCTCTGCTCTGAGACGCTCTGCTCCGCTCCGCTCTGAGACGCTCTGCTCTGAGACGCTCCGCTCTGAGACGCTCTGCTCCGCTCCGCTCTGAGATGCTGCGCTCTGCTCTGAGACGCTCTGCTCCGCTCCGCTCTGAGACGCTCTGCTCTGAGACGCTCTGCTCCGCTCTGCTCTGAAATGCTCTGCTCTGAGACGCTCTGCTCTGAGACGCTCTGCTCCGAGCGGAGCTCTGAGATGCTCCGCTCCGCTCTGAGATGCTCCGCTCCGCTCTCTGCTCCACTCCGCGTCTCAGAGCGGAGCGTCTCGGAGCGGAGCAGAGCAGAGCGTCTCAGAGCTCTGCTCCGCTCCGCTCTGAGACTGATCTGCTCTGAGACGCTCTGAGATGCTCCGTTCAGCTCTGAGACGCTCTGCTCCGCTCCGCTTTGAGACGCTCTGCTCTGCTCCGCTCTGAGACGCTCTGCTCCGCTCCGCTCTGAGATGCTCCGCTCCACTCTGAGACGCTCCGCTCTGCTCTGAGACGCTCTGAGACGCTCCGCTCTCTGCTCCACTCCTCAGAGCGGAGCGTCTCGGAGCGGAGCAGAGCAGAGCGTCTCAGAGCTCTGCTCCGCTCCGCTCTGAGACTGCTCTGCTCTGAGACGCTCTGAGATGCTCCGTTCCGCTCTGAGACGCTCTGCTCCGCTCCGCTCTGAGACGCTCTGCTCTAATCCGCTCTGAGACGCTCTGCTCCGCTCCGCTCTGAGATGCTCCGCTCTGCTCCGCTCCGCTCTGAGACGCTCCGCTCTGCTCTGAGACGCTCCGCTCTGAGACGCTCCGCTCTGAGAAGCTCTGAGACGCTCCGAGACGCTCCGCTCTGAGACGCTCCGCTCTGAGACGCTCTGAGACGCTCCGCTCTGAGACGCTCTGAGACGCTCCGCTCTGAGACGCTCCGCTCTGAGACGCTCCGCTCTGAGACGCTCCGCTCCGCTCCGCTCTGCTCTGAGACGCTCCGCTCTGAGACGCTCCGCTCTGAGACGCTCTGAGACGCTCCGCTCTGAGACGCTCTGCTCTGAGACGCTCCGCTCCGCTCTGAGACGCTCCGCTCTGAGACGCTCCGCTCTGAGACTGCTCCGCTCTGAGACGCTCTGCTCCGCTCCGCTCTGAGACGCTCTGCTCCGCTCCGCTTTGAGATGCTCCGCTCTGCTCTGAGACGCTCTGCTCCGCTCCGCTCTGAGACGCTCTGCTCTGAGACGCTCCGCTCTGAGACGCTCTGCTCCGCTCCGCTCTGAGATGCTGCGCTCTGCTCTGAGACGCTCTGCTCCGCTCCGCTCTGAGACGCTCTGCTCTGAGACGCTCTGCTCCGCTCTGCTCTGAAATGCTCTGCTCTGAGACGCTCTGCTCTGAGACGCTCTGCTCCGAGCGGAGCTCTGAGATGCTCCGCTCCGCTCTGAGACGCTCCGCTCTCTGCGTCTCGGAGCGGAGCAGAGCAGAGCGTCTCAGAGCTCTGCTCCGCTCCGCTCTGAGACTGATCTGCTCTGAGACGCTCTGAGATGCTCCGTTCAGCTCTGAGACGCTCTGCTCCGCTCCGCTTTGAGACGCTCTGCTCTGCTCCGCTCTGAGACGCTCTGCTCCGCTCCGCTCTGAGATGCTCCGCTCCGCTCTGAGACGCTCCGCTCTGCTCTGAGACGCTCTGCTCCGCTCCGCTCTGAGACGCTCTGCTCCGCTCCGCTCTGAGATGCTCTGCTCTGCTCTGAGACGCTCTGCTCCGCTCCGCTCTGAGACGCTCTGCTCCGCTCCGCTCTGAGATGCTCCGCTCTGCTCTGAGACGCTCTGCTCCGCTCCGCTCTGAGATGCTCCGCTCTGCTCTGAAACGCTCTGCTCCGCTCCGCTCTGAGATGCTCCGCTCTGAGATGCTCCGCTCTGCTCTGAAACGCTCTGCTCCGCTCCGCTCTGAGACGCTCTGCTCTGAGACGCTCTGCTCCGCTCCGAGACGCTCTGCTCCGCTCCGCTCTGAGACGCTCTGCTCCGCTCCGCTCTGAGATGCTCCGCTCCGCTCCGCTCTGAGACGCTCTGCTCCGCTCTGAGACGCTCTGCTCCGCTCCGCTCTGAGATGCTCCGCTCCGCTCTGAGACGCTCCGCTCTGCTCTGAGACGCTCTGAGACGCTCCGCTCTCTGCTCCACTCCTCAGAGCGGAGCGTCTCGGAGCGGAGCAGAGCAGAGCGTCTCAGAGCTCTGCTCCGCTCCGCTCTGAGACTGCTCTGCTCTGAGACGCTCTGAGATGCTCCGTTCCGCTCTGAGACGCTCTGCTCCGCTCCGCTCTGAGACGCTCTGCTCTAATCCGCTCTGAGACGCTCTGCTCCGCTCCGCTCTGAGATGCTCCGCTCTGCTCCGCTCCGCTCTGAGACGCTCCGCTCTGCTCTGAGACGCTCCGCTCTGAGACGCTCCGCTCTGAGAAGCTCTGAGACGCTCCGAGACGCTCCGCTCTGAGACGCTCCGCTCTGAGACGCTCTGAGACGCTCCGCTCTGAGACGCTCCGCTCTGAGACGCTCCGCTCCGCTCCGCTCTGCTCTGAGACGCTCCGCTCTGAGACGCTCCGCTCTGAGACGCTCTGAGACGCTCCGCTCTGAGACGCTCCGCTCTGAGACGCTCCGCTCCGCTCTGAGACGCTCCGCTCTGAGACGCTCCGCTCTGAGACTGCTCCGCTCTGAGACGCTCTGAGACGCTCTGCTCCGCTCCGCTCTGAGACGCTCTGCTCCGCTCCGCTCTGAGATGCTCCGCTCTGCTCTGAGACGCTCTGCTCCGCTCCGCTCTGAGACGCTCTGCTCTGAGACGCTCCGCTCTGAGACGCTCTGCTCCGCTCCGCTCTGAGATGCTGCGCTCTGCTCTGAGACGCTCTGCTCCGCTCCGCTCTGAGACGCTCTGCTCTGAGACGCTCTGCTCCGCTCTGCTCTGAAATGCTCTGCTCTGAGACGCTCTGCTCTGAGACGCTCTGCTCCGAGCGGAGCTCTGAGATGCTCCGCTCCGCTCTGAGACGCTCCGCTCTCTGCGTCTCGGAGCGGAGCAGAGCAGAGCGTCTCAGAGCTCTGCTCCGCTCCGCTCTGAGACTGATCTGCTCTGAGACGCTCTGAGATGCTCCGTTCAGCTCTGAGACGCTCTGCTCCGCTCCGCTTTGAGACGCTCTGCTCTGCTCCGCTCTGAGACGCTCTGCTCCGCTCCGCTCTGAGATGCTCCGCTCCGCTCTGAGATGCTCCGCTCCGCTCTGAGATGCTCCGCTCTGCTCTGAGACGCTCTGCTCCGCTCCGCTCTGAGACGCTCTGCTCCGCTCCGCTCTGAGATGCTCTGCTCTGCTCTGAGACGCTCTGCTCCGCTCCGCTCTGAGACGCTCTGCTCCGCTCCGCTCTGAGATGCTCCGCTCTGCTCTGAGACGCTCTGCTCCGCTCCGCTCTGAGATGCTCCGCTCTGCTCTGAAACGCTCTGCTCCGCTCCGCTCTGAGATGCTCCGCTCTGAGATGCTCCGCTCTGCTCTGAAACGCTCTGCTCCGCTCCGCTCTGAGACGCTCTGCTCCGCTCCGAGACGCTCTGCTCCGCTCCGCTCTGAGACGCTCTGCTCCGCTCCGCTCTGAGATGCTCCGCTCCGCTCCGCTCTGAGACGCTCTGCTCCGCTCCGCTCTGAGATGCTCCGCTCCGCTCTGCTCTGAGACGCTCTGCTCCGCTCCGCTCTGATACGCTCCGCTCTGCTCTGAGACGCTCTGCTCCGCTCCGCTCTGAGACGCTCCGCTCTGCTCTGAGACGCTCTGCTCCGCTCCGCTCTGAGACGCTCTGCTCCGCTCCGCTCTGAGACGCTCCGCTCTGCTCTGAGACGCTCTGCTCCGCTCCGCTCTGCTCCGCTCTGCTCCGCTCTGCTCCGCTCCGCTCTGAGATGCTCCGCTCTGCTCTGAGACGCTCTGAGATGCTCCGCTCTGCTCCGCTCCGCTCTGAGATGCTCTGCTCCGCTCTGAGACGTTCTGCTCTGAGACGCTCCGCTCCGCTCTGCTCTGAGACGCTCTGCTCCGCTCCGCTCTGAGACGCTCTGCTCTGAGACGCTCTGCTCCGCTCTGCTCTGAGACGCTCTGCTCCGCTCCGCTCTGAGATGCTCCGCTCCGCTCTGCTCTGAGACGCTCTGCTCCGCTCCGAGATGCTCCGCTCTGAGACGCTCTGCTCCGCTCTGAGACGCTCTGCTCCGCTCTGAGACGCTCCGCTCTGAGATGCTCCGCTCCGCTCTGCTCTGAGACGCTCTGCTCTGAGACGCTCTGCTCCGCTCCGCTCTGAGACGCTCTGCTCCGCTCTGAGATGCTCTGCTCTGCTCTGAGACGCTCCGCTCTGCTCTGCTCTGAAATGCTCTGCTCTGAGACGCTCTGCTCTGAGACGCTCTGCTCCGAGCGGAGCTCTGAGATGCTCCGCTCCGCTCTGAGACGCTCCGCTCTCTGCGTCTCGGAGCGGAGCAGAGCAGAGCGTCTCAGAGCTCTGCTCCGCTCCGCTCTGAGACTGATCTGCTCTGAGACGCTCTGAGATGCTCCGTTCAGCTCTGAGACGCTCTGCTCCGCTCCGCTTTGAGACGCTCTGCTCTGCTCCGCTCTGAGACGCTCTGCTCCGCTCCGCTCTGAGATGCTCCGCTCCGCTCTGAGATGCTCTGCTCCGCTCCGCTCTGAGATGCTCCGCTCCGCTCTGAGATGCTCCGCTCTGCTCTGAGACGCTCTGCTCCGCTCCGCTCTGAGACGCTCTGCTCCGCTCCGCTCTGAGATGCTCTGCTCTGCTCTGAGACGCTCTGCTCCGCTCCGCTCTGAGACGCTCTGCTCCGCTCCGCTCTGAGATGCTCCGCTCTGCTCTGAGACGCTCTGCTCCGCTCCGCTCTGAGATGCTCCGCTCTGCTCTGAAACGCTCTGCTCCGCTCCGCTCTGAGATGCTCCGCTCTGAGATGCTCCGCTCTGCTCTGAAACGCTCTGCTCCGCTCCGCTCTGAGACGCTCTGCTCCGCTCCGAGACGCTCTGCTCCGCTCCGCTCTGAGACGCTCTGCTCCGCTCCGCTCTGAGATGCTCCGCTCCGCTCCGCTCTGAGACGCTCTGCTCCGCTCCGCTCTGAGATGCTCCGCTCCGCTCTGCTCTGAGACGCTCTGCTCCGCTCCGCTCTGATACGCTCCGCTCTGCTCTGAGACGCTCTGCTCCGCTCCGCTCTGAGACGCTCCGCTCTGCTCTGAGACGCTCTGCTCCGCTCCGCTCTGAGACGCTCTGCTCCGCTCCGCTCTGAGACGCTCCGCTCTGCTCTGAGACGCTCTGCTCCGCTCCGCTCTGCTCCGCTCTGCTCCGCTCCGCTCCGCTCCGCTCTGAGATGCTCCGCTCTGCTCTGAGACGCTCTGAGATGCTGCTCTGAGACGCTCTGAGATGCTCCGCTCTGCTCCGCTCCGCTCTGAGATGCTCTGCTCCGCTCTGCTCCGCTCCGCTCCGCTCCGCTCTGAGATGCTCCGCTCTGCTCTGAGACGCTCTGAGATGCTCCGCTCTGCTCCGCTCCGCTCTGAGATGCTCTGCTCCGCTCTGAGACGTTCTGCTCTGAGACGCTCCGCTCCGCTCTGCTCTGAGACGCTCTGCTCCGCTCCGCTCTGAGACGCTCTGCTCTGAGACGCTCTGCTCCGCTCTGCTCTGAGACGCTCTGCTCCGCTCCGCTCTGAGATGCTCCGCTCCGCTCTGCTCTGAGACGCTCTGCTCCGCTCCGAGATGCTCCGCTCTGAGACGCTCTGCTCCGCTCTGAGACGCTCTGCTCCGCTCTGAGACGCTCCGCTCTGAGATGCTCCGCTCCGCTCTGCTCTGAGACGCTCTGCTCTGAGACGCTCTGCTCCGCTCCGCTCTGAGACGCTCTGCTCCGCTCTGCTCCGCTCCGCTCTGAGATGCTCTGCTCTGCTCTGAGACGCTCCGCTCTGCTCTGAGACGCTCTGCTCCGCTCCGCTCTGAGACGCTCTGCTCCGCTCCGCTCTGAGATGCTCTGCTCTGCTCTGCTCTGCTCTGAGACGCTCTGAGACGCTCTGCTCCGCTCCGCTCTGAGATGCTCCGCTCTGCTCTGAGACGCTCTGCTCCGCTCCGCTCTGAGATGCTCCTCTCTGCTCTGAAACGCTCTGCTCCGCTCCGCTCTGAGACGCTCTGCTCTGAGACGCTCTGCTCCGCTCCGAGACGCTCTGCTCCGCTCCGCTCTGAGACGCTCTGCTCCGCTCCGCTCTGAGACGCTCTGCTCTGAGACGCTCTGCTCCGCTCTGCTCTGAGACGCTCTGCTCCGCTCCGCTCTGAGACGCTCTGCTCTGAGACGCTCTGCTCCGCTCCGCTCTGAGACGCTCCGCTCCGCTCCGCTCTGAGACGCTCCGCTCCGCTCTGAGACGCTCCGCTCCGCTCTGAGACGCTCTGCTCCGCTCCGCTCTGAGACGCTCTGCTCCGCTCTGCTCTGCTCCGCTCTGAGATGCTCCGCTCTGCTCTGAGACGCTCTGCTCCGCTTTGCTCTGAGACGCTCTGCTCCGCTCCGCTCTGAGACGCTCTGCTCCGCTCCGCTCTGAGATGCTCCGCTCTGAGACGCTCTGCTCCACTCTGCTCCGAGACGCTCCGCTCTGAGACGCTCCGCTCTGAGACGCTCCGCTCTGAGACGCTCCGCTCTGAGACTGCTCCGCTCTGAGACGCTCCGCTCCGCTCTGAGACGCTCTGCTCCGCTCCGCTCTGAGACGCTCTGCTCCGCTCTGTGACGCTCTGCTCTGAGACGCTCTGCTCTGAGACGCTCTGCTCTGAGATGCTCTGCTCTGAGACGCTCTGCTCCGCTCCGCTCTGAGACGCTCTGCTCTGAGACGCTCCGCTCTGAGACGCTCTGAGACGCTCCGCTCTGAGACGCTCTGCTCCGCTCCGCTCTGAGACGCTCTGCTCCGCTCCGCTCTGAGACGCTCTGCTCCGCTCCGCTCTGAGATGCTCCGCTCCGCTCTGAGACGCTCTGCTCCGCTCCGCTCTGAGATGCTCCGCTCTGCTCTGAGACGCTCTGCTCCGCTCCGCTCTGAGACGCTCTGCTCCGCTCCGCTCTGAGATGGTCCGCTCTGCTCTGAGACGCTCTACTCCGCTCCGCTCTGAGACGCTCTGCTCCGCTCCGCTCTGAGATGCTCCGCTCTGCTCTGAGACGCTCTGAGATGCTCCGCTCTGCTCCGCTCTGAGACGCTCTGCTCCGCTCCGCTCTGAGACGCCCTGCTCTGAGACGCTCCGCTCCGCTCTGCTCTGAGACGCTCCGCTCTGAGACGCTCCGCTCTGAGACGCTCTGAGACGCTCCGCTCTGAGACGCTCCGCTCTGAGACGCTCCGCTCTGAGTCGCTCTGCTCCGCTCCGCTCTGAGACGCTCTGCTCCGCTCCGCTCTGAGATGCTCCGCTCTGCTCTGAGACGCTCTGCTCCGCTCCGCTCTGAGACGCTCCGCTCTGCTCTGAGACGCTCTGCTCCGCTCTGCTCTGAGACGCTCTGCTCCGCTCCGCTCTGAGACGCTCTGCTCCGCTCCGCTCTGAGATGCTCCGCTCTGAGACGCTCTGCTCCACTCTGCTCCGAGACGCTCCGCTCTGAGACGCTCCGCTCTGAGACGCTCTGCTCCGCTCCGCTCTGAGAAGCTCTGAGATGCTCCGCTCCGCTCTGAGACGCTCTGCTCCGCTCCGCTCTGAGATGCTCCGCTCCGCTCTGAGACGCTCTGCTCCGCTCTGAGACGCTCCGCTCTGAGACGCTCTGCTCTGAGATGCTCTGCTCTGAGACGCTCTGCTCCGCTCCGCTCTGAGACGCTCCGCTCTGAGACGCTCTGCTCTGCTCCGCTCCGCTCTGAGATGCTCCGCTCTGCTCTGAGACGCTCTGCTCCGCTCCGCTCTGAGACGCTCTGCTCTGAGACGCTCTGCTCCGCTCCGCTCTGAGACGCTCCGCTCCGCTCCGCTCTGAGACGCTCCGCTCCGCTCTGAGACGCTCTGCTCCGCTCCGCTCTGAGACGCTCTGCTCCGCTCCGCTCCGCTCCGCTCTGAGATGCTCCGCTCTGCTCTGAGATGCTCTGCTCTGAGACGCTCTGCTCCGCTCCGCTCTGAGACGATCTGCTCTGAGACGCTCTGCTCCGCTCCGCTCTGAGATGCTCCGCTCTGCTCTGAGACGCTCTGCTCCGCTCCGCTCTGAGACGCTCTGCTCTGAGACGCTCTGCTCCGCTCTGCTCTGAGACGCTCTGCTCCGCTCCGCTCCGCTCTGAGACGCTCTGCTCCGCTCCGCTCTGAGACGCTCTGCTCCGCTCCGCTCTGCTCCGCTCTGCTCCGCTCTGCTCCGCTCTGCTCCGCTCCGCTCTGAGATGCTCCGCTCCGCTCCGCTCTGAGACGCCCTGCTCTGAGACGCTCCGCTCCGCTCTGCTCTGAGACGCTCCGCTCTGAGACGCTCCGCTCTGAGACGCTCTGAGACGCTCCGCTCTGAGACGCTCCGCTCTGAGACGCTCCGCTCTGAGTCGCTCTGCTCCGCTCCGCTCTGAGACGCTCTGCTCCGCTCCGCTCTGAGATGCTCCGCTCTGCTCTGAGACGCTCTGCTCCGCTCCGCTCTGAGACGCTCCGCTCTGCTCTGAGACGCTCTGCTCCGCTCTGATCTGAGACGCTCTGCTCCGCTCCGCTCTGAGACGCTCTGCTCCGCTCCGCTCTGAGATGCTCCGCTCTGAGACGCTCTGCTCCACTCTGCTCCGAGACGCTCCGCTCTGAGACGCTCCGCTCTGAGACGCTCTGCTCCGCTCCGCTCTGAGAAGCTCTGAGATGCTCCGCTCCGCTCTGAGACGCTCTGCTCCGCTCCGCTCTGAGATGCTCCGCTCCGCTCTGAGACGCTCTGCTCCGCTCTGAGACGCTCCGCTCTGAGACGCTCTGCTCTGAGATGCTCTGCTCTGAGACGCTCTGCTCCGCTCCGCTCTGAGACGCTCCGCTCTGAGACGCTCTGCTCTGCTCCGCTCCGCTCTGAGATGCTCCGCTCTGCTCTGAGACGCTCTGCTCCGCTCCGCTCTGAGACGCTCTGCTCTGAGACGCTCTGCTCCGCTCCGCTCTGAGACGCTCCGCTCCGCTCCGCTCTGAGACGCTCCGCTCCGCTCTGAGACGCTCTGCTCCGCTCCGCTCTGAGACGCTCTGCTCCGCTCCGCTCCGCTCCGCTCTGAGATGCTCCGCTCTGCTCTGAGATGCTCTGCTCTGAGACGCTCTGCTCCGCTCCGCTCTGAGACGATCTGCTCTGAGACGCTCTGCTCCGCTCCGCTCTGAGATGCTCCGCTCTGCTCTGAGACGCTCTGCTCCGCTCCGCTCTGAGACGCTCTGCTCTGAGACGCTCTGCTCCGCTCTGCTCTGAGACGCTCTGCTCCGCTCCGCTCCGCTCTGAGACGCTCTGCTCCGCTCCGCTCTGAGACGCTCTGCTCCGCTCCGCTCTGCTCCGCTCTGCTCCGCTCCGCTCTGAGATGCTCCGCTCTGCTCTGAGACGCTCTGCTCCGCTCTGCTCCGCTCCGCTCTGAGATGCTCCGCTCTGCTCTGAGACGCTCTGCTCCGCTCCGCTCTGAGACGCTCTGAGACGCTCTGCTCTGATACGCTCTGCTCTGAGACTCTCTGCTCCGCTCCGCTCTGAGACGCTCCGCTCTGAGACGCTCCGCTCTGAGACTGCTCCGCTCTGAGACGCTCTGCTCCGCTCCGCTCTGAGACACTCTGCTCCGCTCCGCTCTGAGACGCTCTGCTCCGCTCCGCTCTGAGACGCTCTGCTCTGAGACGCTCCGCTCTGAGACGCTCTGCTCCGCTCCGCTCTGAGATGCTGCGCTCTGCTCTGAGACGCTCTGCTCCGCTCCGCTCTGAGACGCTCTGCTCTGAGACGCTCTGCTCCGCTCTGCTCTGAAATGCTCTGCTCTGAGACGCTCTGCTCTGAGACGCTCTGCTCCAAGCGGAGCTCTGAGATGCTCCGCTCCGCTCTGAGACGCTCCGCTCTCTGCGTCTCGGAGCGGAGCAGAGCAGAGCGTCTCAGAGCTCTGCTCCGCTCCGCTCTGAGACTGATCTGCTCTGAGACGCTCTGAGATGCTCCGTTCAGCTCTGAGACGCTCTGCTCCGCTCCGCTTTGAGACGCTCTGCTCTGCTCCGCTCTGAGACGCTCTGCTCCGCTCCGCTCTGAGATGCTCCGCTCCGCTCTGAGACGCTCCGCTCTGCTCTGAGACGCTCTGCTCCGCTCCGCTCTGAGACGCTCTGCTCCGCTCCGCTCTGAGATGCTCTGCTCTGCTCTGAGACGCTCTGCTCCGCTCCGCTCTGAGACGCTCTGCTCCGCTCCGCTCTGAGATGCTCCGCTCTGCTCTGAGACGCTCTGCTCCGCTCCGCTCTGAGATGCTCCGCTCTGCTCTGAAACGCTCTGCTCCGCTCCGCTCTGAGATGCTCCGCTCTGAGATGCTCCGCTCTGCTCTGAAACGCTCTGCTCCGCTCCGCTCTGAGACGCTCTGCTCTGAGACGCTCTGCTCCGCTCCGAGACGCTCTGCTCCGCTCCGCTCTGAGACGCTCTGCTCCGCTCCGCTCTGAGATGCTCCGCTCTGAGATGCTCCGCTCTGCTCTGAGACGCTCTGCTCCGCTCCGCTCTGAGACGCTCTGCTCCGCTCCGCTCTGAGATGCTCTGCTCTGCTCTGAGACGCTCCGCTCTGCTCTGAGACGCTCTGCTCCGCTCCGCTCTGAGACGCTCTGCTCCGCTCCGCTCTGAGATGCTCTGCTCTGCTCTGAGACGCTCTGAGACGCTCTGAGACGCTCTGCTCCGCTCTGCTCCGCTCCGCTCTGAGATGCTCCGCTCTGCTCTGAGACGCTCTGCTCCGCTCCGCTCTGAGATGCTCCGCTCTGCTCTGAAACGCTCTGCTCCGCTCCGCTCTGAGACGCTCTGCTCTGAGACGCTCTGCTCCGCTCCGCTCTGAGACGCTCTGCTCCGCTCCGCTCTGAGACGCTCTGCTCCGCTCCGCTCTGAGACGCTCTGCTCTGAGACGCTCTGCTCCGCTCTGCTCTGAGACGCTCTGCTCCGCTCCGCTCTGAGACGCTCTGCTCTGAGACGCTCTGCTCCGCTCCGCTCTGAGACGCTCCGCTCTGAGACGCTCCGCTCCGCTCTGAGACGCTCCGCTCCGCTCTGAGACGCTCTGCTCCGCTCCGCTCTGAGACGCTCTGCTCCGCTCTGCTCCGCTCTGCTCTGCTCCGCTCTGAGATGCTCCGCTCTGCTCTGAGACGCTCTGCTCCGCTTTGCTCTGAGACGCTCTGCTCCGCTCCGCTCTGAGACGCTCTGCTCCGCTCCGCTCTGAGATGCTCCGCTCTGAGACGCTCTGCTCCACTCTGCTCCGAGACGCTCCGCTCTGAGACGCTCCGCTCTGAGACGCTCCGCTCTGAGACGCTCCGCTCTGAGACTGCTCCGCTCTGAGACGCTCTGCTCCGCTCCGCTCTGAGACGCTCTGCTCCGCTCCGCTCTGAGACGCTCTGCTCCGCTCTGTGACGCTCTGCTCTGAGACGCTCTGCTCTGAGACGCTCTGCTCCGCTCCGCTCTGAGACGCTCTGCTCTGAGACGCTCCGCTCTGAGACGCTCTGAGACGCTCCGCTCTGAGATGGTCCGCTCTGCTCTGAGACGCTCTGCTCCGCTCCGCTCTGAGACGCTCTGCTCCGCTCCGCTCTGAGATGCTCCGCTCTGCTCTGAGACGCTCTGAGATGCTCCGCTCTGCTCCGCTCTGAGACGCTCTGCTCCGCTCCGCTCTGAGACGCCCTGCTCTGAGACGCTCCGCTCCGCTCTGCTCTGAGACGCTCCGCTCTGAGACGCTCCGCTCTGAGACGCTCTGAGACGCTCCGCTCTGAGACGCTCCGCTCTGAGACGCTCCGCTCTGAGTCGCTCTGCTCCGCTCCGCTCTGAGACGCTCTGCTCCGCTCCGCTCTGAGATGCTCCGCTCTGCTCTGAGACGCTCTGCTCCGCTCCGCTCTGAGACGCTCCGCTCTGCTCTGAGACGCTCTGCTCCGCTCTGCTCTGAGACGCTCTGCTCCGCTCCGCTCTGAGACGCTCTGCTCTGAGACGCTCTGCTCCGCTCCGCTCTGAGACGCTCCGCTCCGCTCCGCTCTGAGACGCTCCGCTCCGCTCTGAGACGCTCTGCTCCGCTCCGCTCTGAGACGCTCCGCTCCGCTCTGAGATGCTCCGCTCTGCTCTGAGATGCTCTGCTCTGAGACGCTCTGCTCCGCTCCGCTCTGAGACGATCTGCTCTGAGACGCTCCGCTCTGAGACGCTCTGCTCCGCTCCGCTCTGAGATGCTCCGCTCTGCTCTGAGACGCTCTGCTCCGCTCCGCTCTGAGACGCTCTGCTCTGAGACGCTCTGCTCCGCTCTGCTCTGAGACGCTCTGCTCCGCTCCGCTCTGAGACGCTCCGCTCCGCTCTGAGACGCTCTGCTCCGCTCCGCTCTGAGACGCTCTGCTCCGCTCTGCTCCGCTCCGCTCTGCTCCGCTCTGCTCCGCTCCGCTCTGAGATGCTCCGCTCTGCTCTGAGACGCTCTGCTCCGCTCTGCTCCGCTCTGCTCCGCTCCGCTCTGAGATGCTCCGCTCTGCTCTGAGACGCTCTGCTCCGCTCCGCTCTGAGACGCTCTGAGACGCTCTGCTCTGATACGCTCTGCTCTGAGACTCTCTGCTCCGCTCCGCTCTGAGACGCTCCGCTCTGAGACGCTCCGCTCTGAGACTGCTCCGCTCTGAGACGCTCTGCTCCGCTCCGCTCTGAGACACTCTGCTCCGCTCCGCTCTGAGACGCTCTGCTCCGCTCCGCTCTGAGACGCTCTGCTCTGAGACGCTCCGCTCTGAGACGCTCCGCTCTGAGATGCTGCGCTCTGCTCTGAGACGCTCTGCTCCGCTCCGCTCTGAGACGCTCTGCTCTGAGACGCTCTGCTCTGAAATGCTCTGCTCTGAGACGCTCTGCTCTGAGACGCTCTGCTCCGAGCGGAGCTCTGAGATGCTCCGCTCCGCTCTGAGACGCTCCGCTCTCTGCGTCTCGGAGCGGAGCAGAGCAGAGCGTCTCAGAGCTCTGCTCCGCTCCGCTCTGAGACTGATCTGCTCTGAGACGCTCTGAGATGCTCCGTTCAGCTCTGAGACGCTCTGCTCCGCTCCGCTTTGAGACGCTCTGCTCTGCTCCGCTCTGAGACGCTCTGCTCCGCTCCGCTCTGAGATGCTCCGCTCCGCTCTGAGACGCTCCGCTCTGCTCTGAGACGCTCTGCTCCGCTCCGCTCTGAGACGCTCTGCTCCGCTCCGCTCTGAGATGCTCTGCTCTGCTCTGAGACGCTCTGCTCCGCTCCGCTCTGAGACGCTCTGCTCCGCTCCGCTCTGAGATGCTCCGCTCTGCTCTGAGACGCTCTGCTCCGCTCCGCTCTGAGATGCTCCGCTCTGCTCTGAAACGCTCTGCTCCGCTCCGCTCTGAGATGCTCCGCTCTGAGATGCTCCGCTCTGCTCTGAAACGCTCTGCTCCGCTCCGCTCTGAGACGCTCTGCTCTGAGACGCTCTGCTCCGCTCCGAGACGCTCTGCTCCGCTCCGCTCTGAGACGCTCTGCTCCGCTCCGCTCTGAGATGCTCCGCTCCGCTCCGCTCTGAGACGCTCTGCTCCGCTCTGAGACGCTCTGCTCCGCTCCGATCTGAGATGCTCCGCTCCGCTCTGAGACGCTCCGCTCTGCTCTGAGACGCTCTGAGACGCTCCGCTCTCTGCTCCACTCCTCAGAGCGGAGCGTCTCGGAGCGGAGCAGAGCAGAGCGTCTCAGAGCTCTGCTCCGCTCCGCTCTGAGACTGCTCTGCTCTGAGACGCTCTGAGATGCTCCGTTCCGCTCTGAGACGCTCTGCTCCGCTCCGCTCTGAGACGCTCTGCTCTAATCCGCTCTGAGACGCTCTGCTCCGCTCCGCTCTGAGATGCTCCGCTCTGCTCCGCTCCGCTCTGAGACGCTCCGCTCTGCTCTGAGACGCTCCGCTCTGAGACGCTCCGCTCTGAGAAGCTCTGAGACGCTCCGAGACGCTCCGCTCTGAGACGCTCCGCTCTGAGACGCTCTGAGACGCTCTGAGACGCTCCGCTCTGAGACGCTCCGCTCCGCTCCGCTCTGCTCTGAGACGCTCCGCTCTGAGACGCTCCGCTCTGAGACGCTCTGAGACGCTCCGCTCTGAGACGCTCCGCTCTGAGACGCTCCGCTCCGCTCTGAGACGCTCCGCTCTGAGACGCTCCGCTCTGAGACTGCTCCGCTCTGAGACGCTCTGCTCCGCTCCGCTCTGAGACGCTCTGCTCCGCTCCGCTCTGAGATGCTCCGCTCTGCTCTGAGACGCTCTGCTCCGCTCCGCTCTGAGACGCTCTGCTCTGAGACGCTCCGCTCTGAGACGCTCTGCTCCGCTCCGCTCTGAGATGCTGCGCTCTGCTCTGAGACGCTCTGCTCCGCTCCGCTCTGAGACGCTCTGCTCTGAGACGCTCTGCTCCGCTCTGCTCTGAAATGCTCTGCTCTGAGACGCTCTGCTCTGAGACGCTCTGCTCCGAGCGGAGCTCTGAGATTCTCCGCTCCGCTCTGAGACGCTCCGCTCTCTGCGTCTCGGAGCGGAGCAGAGCAGAGCGTCTCAGAGCTCTGCTCCGCTCCGCTCTGAGACTGATCTGCTCTGAGACGCTCTGAGATGCTCCGTTCAGCTCTGAGACGCTCTGCTCCGCTCCGCTTTGAGACGCTCTGCTCTGCTCCGCTCTGAGACGCTCTGCTCCGCTCCGCTCTGAGATGCTCCGCTCCGCTCTGAGATGCTCCGCTCTGCTCTGAGACGCTCTGCTCCGCTCCGCTCTGAGACGCTCTGCTCCGCTCCGCTCTGAGATGCTCTGCTCTGCTCTGAGACGCTCTGCTCCGCTCCGCTCTGAGACGCTCTGCTCTGCTCCGCTCTGAGATGCTCCGCTCTGCTCTGAGACGCTCTGCTCCGCTCCGCTCTGAGATGCTCCGCTCTGCTCTGAAACGCTCTGCTCCGCTCCGCTCTGAGATGCTCCGCTCTGAGATGCTCCGCTCTGCTCTGAAACGCTCTGCTCCGCTCCGCTCTGAGACGCTCTGCTCTGAGACGCTCTGCTCCGCTCCGAGACGCTCTGCTCCGCTCCGCTCTGAGACGCTCTGCTCCGCTCCGCTCTGAGATGCTCCGCTCCGCTCCGCTCTGAGACGCTCTGCTCCGCTCCGCTCTGAGATGCTCCGCTCCGCTCTGCTCTGAGACGCTCTGCTCCGCTCCGCTCTGATACGCTCCGCTCTGCTCTGAGACGCTCTGCTCCGCTCCGCTCTGAGACGCTCCGCTCTGCTCTGAGACGCTCTGCTCCGCTCCGCTCTGAGACGCTCTGCTCCGCTCCGCTCTGAGACGCTCCGCTCTGCTCTGAGACGCTCTGCTCCGCTCCGCTCTGAGACGCTCTGCTCCGCTCTGCTCCGCTCCGCTCTGAGATGCTCCGCTCTGCTCTGAGACGCTCTGAGATGCTCCGCTCTGCTCCGCTCCGCTCTGAGATGCTCTGCTCCGCTCTGAGACGTTCTGCTCTGAGACGCTCCGCTCCGCTCTGCTCTGAGACGCTCTGCTCCGCTCCGCTCTGAGACGCTCTGCTCTGAGACGCTCTGCTCCGCTCTGCTCTGAGACGCTCTGCTCCGCTCCGCTCTGAGATGCTCCGCTCCGCTCTGCTCTGAGACGCTCTGCTCCGCTCCGAGATGCTCCGCTCTGAGACGCTCTGCTCCGCTCTGAGACGCTCTGAGACGCTCCGCTCTGAGATGCTCCGCTCCGCTCTGCTCTGAGACGCTCTGCTCTGAGACGCTCTGCTCCGCTCCGCTCTGAGACGCTCTGCTCCGCTCCGCTCTGAGATGCTCCGCTCTGAGATGCTCCGCTCTGCTCTGAGACGCTCTGCTCCGCTCCGCTCTGAGACGCTCTGCTCCGCTCCGCTCTGAGATGCTCTGCTCTGAGACGCTCCGCTCTGCTCTGAGACGCTCTGAGA
The DNA here is from genome assembly GCF_963454915.1 of Gymnoscopelus microlampas. Taxonomy (NCBI): domain Eukaryota; kingdom Metazoa; phylum Chordata; class Actinopteri; order Myctophiformes; family Myctophidae; genus Gymnoscopelus; species Gymnoscopelus microlampas. The sequence goes on from NC_139962.1 coordinate 47,616,953, forward strand.
CGCTCTGCTCCGCTCCGCTCTGAGATGCTCTGCTCTGCTCTGAGACGCTCTGAGACGCTCTGAGACGCTCTGCTCCGCTCCGCTCTGAGATGCTCCGCTCTGCTCTGAGACGCTCTGCTCCGCTCCGCTCTGAGATGCTCCGCTCTGCTCTGAAACGCTCTGCTCCGCTCCGCTCTGAGACGCTCTGCTCTGAGACGCTCTGCTCCGCTCCGCTCTGAGACGCTCTGCTCCGCTCCGCTCTGAGACGCTCTGCTCCGCTCCGCTCTGAGACGCTCTGCTCTGAGACGCTCTGCTCCGCTCTGCTCTGAGACGCTCTGCTCCGCTCCGCTCTGAGACGCTCTGCTCTGAGACGCTCTGCTCCGCTCCGCTCTGAGACGCTCCGCTCCGCTCCGCTCTGAGACGCTCCGCTCCGCTCTGAGACGCTCCGCTCCGCTCTGAGACGCTCTGCTCCGCTCCGCTCTGAGACGCTCTGCTCCGCTCTGCTCTGCTCCGCTCTGAGATGCTCCGCTCTGCTCTGAGACGCTCTGCTCCGCTTTGCTCTGAGACGCTCTGCTCCGCTCCGCTCTGAGACGCTCTGCTCCGCTCCGCTCTGAGATGCTCCGCTCTGAGACGCTCTGCTCCACTCTGCTCCGAGACGCTCCGCTCTGAGACGCTCCGCTCTGAGACGCTCCGCTCTGAGACTGCTCCGCTCTGAGACGCTCTGCTCCGCTCCGCTCTGAGACGCTCTGCTCCGCTCCGCTCTGAGACGCTCTGCTCCGCTCTGTGACGCTCTGCTCTGAGACGCTCTGCTCTGAGATGCTCTGCTCTGAGACGCTCTGCTCCGCTCCGCTCTGAGACGCTCTGCTCTGAGACGCTCCGCTCTGAGACGCTCTGAGACGCTCCGCTCTGAGACGCTCCGCTCTGAGACGCTCCGCTCTGAGACGCTCCGCTCTGAGACGCTCTGCTCCGCTCCGCTCTGAGACGCTCTGCTCCGCTCCGCTCTGAGACGCTCTGCTCCGCTCCGCTCTGAGATGCTCCGCTCCGCTCTGAGACGCTCTGCTCCGCTCCGCTCTGAGATGCTCCGCTCTGCTCTGAGACGCTCTGCTCCGCTCCGCTCTGAGACGCTCTGCTCCGCTCCGCTCTGAGATGGTCCGCTCTGCTCTGAGACGCTCTGCTCCGCTCCGCTCTGAGACGCTCTGCTCCGCTCCGCTCTGAGATGCTCCGCTCTGCTCTGAGACGCTCTGAGATGCTCCGCTCTGCTCCGCTCTGAGACGCTCTGCTCCGCTCCGCTCTGAGACGCCCTGCTCTGAGACGCTCCGCTCCGCTCTGCTCTGAGACGCTCCGCTCTGAGACGCTCCGCTCTGAGACGCTCTGAGACGCTCCGCTCTGAGACGCTCCGCTCTGAGTCGCTCTGCTCCGCTCCGCTCTGAGACGCTCTGCTCCGCTCCGCTCTGAGATGCTCCGCTCTGCTCTGAGACGCTCTGCTCCGCTCCGCTCTGAGACGCTCCGCTCTGCTCTGAGACGCTCTGCTCCGCTCTGCTCTGAGACGCTCTGCTCCGCTCCGCTCTGAGACGCTCTGCTCCGCTCCGCTCTGAGATGCTCCGCTCTGAGACGCTCTGCTCCACTCTGCTCCGAGACGCTCCGCTCTGAGACGCTCCGCTCTGAGACGCTCTGCTCCGCTCCGCTCTGAGAAGCTCTGAGATGCTCCGCTCCGCTCTGAGACGCTCTGCTCCGCTCCGCTCTGAGATGCTCCGCTCCGCTCTGAGACGCTCTGCTCCGCTCTGAGACGCTCCGCTCTGAGACGCTCTGCTCTGAGATGCTCTGCTCTGAGACGCTCTGCTCCGCTCCGCTCTGAGACGCTCCGCTCTGAGACGCTCTGCTCCGCTCCGCTCTGAGATGCTCCGCTCTGCTCTGAGACGCTCTGCTCCGCTCCGCTCTGAGACGCTCTGCTCTGAGACGCTCTGCTCCGCTCCGCTCTGAGACGCTCCGCTCCGCTCCGCTCTGAGACGCTCCGCTCCGCTCTGAGAGCGGAGCGGAGCAGAGCTGAGATGCTCTGCTCTGAGACGCTCTGCTCCGCTCCGCTCTGAGACGATCTGCTCTGAGACGCTCCGCTCTGAGACGCTCTGCTCCGCTCCGCTCTGAGATGCTCCGCTCTGCGACGCTCTGCTCCGCTCCGCTCTGAGATGCTCCTCTCCGCTCTGAGATGCTCCGCTCTGCTCTGAGACGCTCTGCTCCGCTCCGCTCTGAGATGCTCCGCTCTGAGACGCTCCGCTCTGAGACGCTCCGCTCTGAGACGCTCTGCTCCGCTCCGCTCTGAGATGCTCCGCTCTGCTCTGAGATGCTCTGCTCCGCTCCGCTCTGAGACGCTCCGCTCTGAGACGCTCTGCTCTGAGACGCTCCGCTCTGAGAGTGCTCCGCTCTGAGACGCTCCGCTCTGAGACGCTCTGCTCCGCTCCGCTCTGAGACGCTCTGCTCTGAGACGCTCTGCTCTGCTCCGCTCTGAGACGCTCTGCTCCGCTCTGCTCTGAGACGCTCTGCTCTGAGACGCTCTGCTCTGCTCCGCTCCGCTCTGAGACGCTCTGCTCTGCTCCGCTCTGAGATGCTCTGCTCTGCTCTGAGACGCTCTGCTCCGCTCCGCTCTGAGACGCTCTGCTCCGCTCTGCTCCGCTCTGCTCCGCTCTGCTCTGAGATGCTCCGCTCTGCTCTGAGACGCTCTGAGACGCTCCGCTCTGAGACGCTCTGCTCCGCTGCGCTCTGAGATGCTCCGCTCCGCTCTGAGATGCTCCGCTCTGCTCTGAGACGCTCCGCTCTGAGACGCTCTGCTTTGAGACGCTCTGCTCCGCTCCGCTCTGAGACGCTCTGCTCCGCTCCGCTCTGAGATGCTCCGCTCTGCTCTGAGACGCTCTGCTCCGCTCCGCTCTGAGACGCTCTGCTCCGCTCCGCTCTGAGACGCTCCGCTCTGAGACGCTCTGCTCCGCTACGCTCTGAGACGCTCCGCTCTGAGACGCTCCGCTCTGAGACGCTCCGCTCCGCTCTGCTCTGAGACGCTCTGCTCCGCTCCGCTCTGAGATGCTCCGCTCTGCTCCGCTCCGCTCTGAGATGCTCCACTCTGCTCCGCTCCGCTCTGAGACGCTCTGCTCCGCTCTGAGACGCTCTGCTCCGCTCCGCTCTGAGACGCTCTGCTCCGCTCTGAGACGCTCTGCTCTGAGACGCTCCGCTCTGAGACGCTCTGCTCTGAGACGCTCCGCTCTGAGAGTGAGACGCTCCGCTCTGAGAGTGAGACGCTCTGCTCTGAGACGCTCCGCTCTGAGACGCTCTGCTCTGAGACGCTCCGCTCTGAGAGTGAGACGCTCCGCTCTGAGAGTGAGACGCTCCGCTCTGAGACGCTCTGCTCCGCTCCGCTCTGAGACGCTCTGCTCTGAGACGCTCTGCTCTGCTCCGCTCCGCTCTGAGACGCTCTGCTCCGCTCTGCTCTGAGACGCTCTGCTCTGAGACGCTCTGCTCCGCTTCGCTCTGAGACGCTCTGAGATGCTCCGCTCCGCTCTGAGACGCTCTGCTCCCCTCTGAGACGCTCTGCTCTGAGACGCTCTGCTCCGCTCCGCTGTGAGACGCTCTGCTCTGAGACACTCCGCTCTGAGAGTGAGACGCTCCGCTCTGAGACGCTCTGCTCCGCTCCGCTCTGAGACGCTCCGCTCTGAGACGCTCTGCTCTGCTCCGCTCCGCTCTGAGACGCTCCGCTCTGAGACGCTCTGCTCTGAGACGCTCTGCTCTGAGACGCTCTGCTCCGCTCCGCTCCGCTCTGAGACGCTCTGCTCCGCTCCGCTCTGAGATGCTCCGCTCTGCTCCGCTCCGCTCTGAGACGCTCTGCTCTGAGACGCTCTGAGACGCTCTGCTCTGAGACGCTCTGCTCCGCTCCGCTCTGAGACGCTCCGCTCTGAGACGCTCCGCTCCGCTCTGAGACGCTCCGCTCTGAGATGCTCCGCTCTGCTCTGAGACGCTCTGCTCCGCTCCGAAGATAGAGACCATTAGACCTGTATCACTGTCTAAAGTACAACACTTTAACTATGAAGATAGAGACCATTATACCTGTAGCACTGTCTAAAGTACAACACTTTAATTATGAAGATAGAGGCCATTAAACCTGTGTCTAAAGTACAACACTTTAACTATGAAGATAGAGACCATTAGACCTGTATCACTGTCTAAAGTACAACACTTTAACTATGAAGATAGAGACCATTAGACCTGTGTCTAAAGTACAACACTTTAACTATGAAGATAGAGGCCATTAGACCTGTATCACTGTCTAAAGTACAACACTTTAACTATGAAGATAGAGACCATTAGACCTGTATCACTGTCTAAAGTACAACACTTTAACTATGAAGATAGAGGCCATTAGACCTGTATCACTGTCTAAAGTACAACACTTTAACTATGAAGATAGAGACCATTAGACCTGTGTCTAAAGTACAACACTTTAACTATGAAGATAGAGACCATTAGACCTGTGTCTAAAGTACAACACTTTAACTATGAAGATAGAGACCATTAGACCTGTGTCTAAAGTACAACACTTTAACTATGAAGATAGAGGTCATTAGACCTGTATCACTGTCTAAAGTACAACACTTTAACTATGAAGATAGAGACCATTAGACCTGTATCACTGTCTAAAGTACAACACTTTAACTATGAAGATAGAGACCATTAGACCTGTGTCTAAAGTACAACATTTTAACTATGAAGATAGAGGCCATTAGACCTGTGTCTAAAGTACAACACTTTAACTATGAAGATAGAGACCATTAGACCTGTATCACTGTCTAAAGTACAACACTTTAATTGTGAAGATAGAGGCCATTAAACCTGTGTCTAAAGTACAACACTTTAACTATGAAGATAGAGACCATTAGACCTGTATCACTGTCTAAAGTACAACACTTTAACTATGAAGATAGAGACCATTAGACCTGTGTCTAAAGTACAACACTTTAACTATGAAGATAGAGGCCATTAGACCTGTATCACTGTCTAAAGTACAACACTTTAACTATGAAGATAGAGACCATTAGACCTGTATCACTGTCTAAAGTACAAAACTTTAACTATGAAGATAGAGGCCATTAGACCTGTATCACTGTCTAAAGTACAGCACTTTAACTATGAAGATAGAGACCATTAGACCTGTGTCTAAAGTACAACACTTTAACTATGAAGATAGAGACCATTAGACCTGTGTCTAAAGTACAACACTTTAACTATGAAGATAGAGACCATTAGACCTGTATCACTGTCTAAAGTACAACACTTTAACTATGAAGATAGAGACCATTAGACCTGTATCACTGTCTAAAGTACAACACTTTAACTATGAAGATAGAGACCATTAGACCTGTATCACTGTCTAAAGTACAACACTTTAACCATGAAGATAGAGACCATTAGACCTGTGTCTAAAGTACAACATTTTAACTATGAAGATAGAGGCCATTAGACCTGTGTCTAAAGTACAACACTTTAACTATGAAGATAGAGACCATTAGACCTGTATCACTGTCTAAAGTACAACACTTTAATTATGAAGATAGAGGCCATTAAACCTGTGTCTAAAGTACAACACTTTAACTATGAAGATAGAGACCATTAGACCTGTATCACTGTCTAAAGTACAACACTTTAACTATGAAGATAGAGACCATTAGACCTGTGTCTAAAGTACAACACTTTAACTATGAAGATAGAGGCCATTAGACCTGTATCACTGTCTAAAGTACAACACTTTAACTATGAAGATAGAGACCATTAGACCTGTATCACTGTCTAAAGTACAACACTTTAACTATGAAGATAGAGGCCATTAGACCTGTATCACTGTCTAAAGTACAACACTTTAACTATGAAGATAGAGACCATTAGACCTGTGTCTAAAGTACAACACTTTAACTATGAAGATAGAGACCATTAGACCTGTGTCTAAAGTACAACACTTTAACTATGAAGATAGAGGCCATTAGACCTGTATCACTATCTAAAGTACAACACTTTAACTATGAAGATAGAGACCATTAGACCTGTATCACTGTCTAAAGTACAACACTTTAATTATGAAGATAGAGACCATTAGACCTGTATCACTGTCTAAAGTTCAACACTTTAACTATGAAGATAGAGACCATTAGACCTGTGTCTAAAGTACAACACTTTAACTATGAAGATAGAGGCCATTAGACCTGTGTATAAAGTACAACACTTTAACTATGAAGATAGAGACCATTAGACCTGTGTCACTGTCTAAAGTACAACACTTTAACTATGAAGATAGAGGCCATTAGACCTGTATCACTGTCTAAAGTACAACACTTTAACTATGAAGATAGAGACCATTAGACTTGTATCACTGTCTAAAGTACAACACTTTAACTATGAAGATAGAGACCATTAGACCTGTGTCTAAAGTACAACACTTTAACTATGAAGATAGAGACCATTAGACCTGTATCACTGTCTAAAGTACAACACTTTAACTATGAAGATAGAGACCATTAGACCTGTATCACTGTCTAAAGTACAACACTTTAACTATGAAGATAGAGACCATTAGACCTGTGTCTAAAGTACAACACTTTAACTATGAAGATAGAGGCCATGCTCCGCTCCGCTCTGAGACGCTCCGCTCTGAGATGCTCCGCTCCGCACTGAGACGCTCTGCTCTGAGACGCTCTGCTCTGAGACGCTCCGCTCTGAGACGCTCTGCTCTGAGACGCTCCGCTCTGAGACGCTCTGCTCCGCTCCGCTCTGAGACGCTCTGCTCCGCTCCGCTCTGAGACGCTCTGCTCCGCTCCGCTCTGAGACGCTCTGCTCCGCTCTGCTCCGCTCTGCTCCGCTCTGCTCCGCTCCGCTCTGCTCCGCTCCGCTCTGAGATGCTCCGCTCTGCTCTGAGACGCTCTGCTCCGCTCCGCTCTGAGACGCTCTGCTCCGCTCCGCTCTGAGATGCTCCGCTCTGCTCTGAGACGCTCTGAGATGCTCTGCTCCGCTCCGCTCTGAGACGCTCCGCTCTGCTCTGAGACGCTCTGCTCCGCTCCGCTCTGAGACGCTCTGCTCCGCTCCGCTCTGAGATGCTCCGCTCTGCTCTGAGACGCTCTGCTCCGCTCCGCTCTGAGATGCTCCGCTCTGCTCTGAGACGCTCTGAGATGCTCCGCTCTGCTCCGCTCCGCTCTGAGACGCTCTGCTCCGCTCCGCTCTGAGACGCTCTGCTCCGCTCCGCTCTGCTCCGCTCCGCTCTGAGATGCTCCGCTCAGCTATGAGACGCTCTGAGATGCTCCGCTCCGCTCTGAGACGCTCCGCTCTGAGACGCTCCGCTCTGAGATGCTCCGCTCCGCTCCGCCCTGAGACGCTCTGCTCCGCTCTGAGACGCTCCGCTCTGAGACGCTCCGCTCTGAGATGCTCCGCTCCGCTCCGCCCTGAGACGCTCTGCTCCGCTCCGCTCTGAGACGCTCTGCTCCGCTCCGCTCTGAGACGCTCTGCTCCGCTCCGCTCTGAGATGCTCCGCTCTGCTCTGAGACGCTCTGCTCCGCTCCGCTCTGCTCCGCTCGGCTCTGCTCTGAGACGCTCTGCTCCGCTCCGCTCTGAGACGCTCTGCTCCGCTCCGCTCTGAGACGCTCCGCTCTGAGATGCTCCGCTCTGAGACGCTCTGCTCCGCTCCGCTCTGAGACGCTCTGCTCTGAGACGCTCCGCTCCGCTCTGAGACGCTCCGCTCCGCTCTGAGATGCTCCGCTCTGCTCTGAGACGCTCCGCTCTGAGACGCTCTGCTCTGAGACGCTCTGCTCCGCTCCGCTCTGAGACGCTCTGCTCCGCTCCGCTCTGACATGCTCCGCTCTGCTCTGAGACGCTCTGCTCCGCTCTGAGACGCTCTGCTCCGCTCCGCTCTGCTCCGCTCCGCTCTGAGACGCTCCGCTCTGAGACGCTCCGCTCCGCTCTGCACTGAGACGCTCTGCTCCGCTCCGCTCTGCTCCGCTCCGCTCTGAGATGCTCCGCTCTGAGACGCTCTGCTCCGCTCCGCTCTGAGACGCTCTGCTCCGCTCCGCTCTGAGACGCTCTGAGACGCTCTGCTCTGAGACGCTCTGCTCCGCTCCGCTCTGAGATGCTCCTCTCCGCTCTGAGATGCTCCGCTCTGCTCTGAGACGCTCTGCTCCGCTCCGCTCTGAGATGCTCCGCTCTGAGACGCTCCGCTCTGAGACGCTCTGCTCCGCTCCGCTCTGAGATGCTCCGCTCTGAGACGCTCTGCTCCGCTCCGCTCTGAGAAGCTCTGAGATGCTCCGCTCCGCTCTGAGACGCTCTGCTCCGCTCCGCTCTGAGATGCTCCGCTCCGCTCTGAGACGCTCTGCTCCGCTCTGAGACGCTCTGCTCCGCTCTGAGACGCTCCGCTCTGAGACGCTCTGCTCTGAGATGCTCTGCTCTGAGACGCTCTGCTCCGCTCCGCTCTGAGACGCTCCGCTCTGAGACGCTCTGCTCCGCTCCGCTCTGAGATGCTCCGCTCAGCTATGAGACGCTCTGAGATGCTCCGCTCCGCTCTGAGACGCTCCGCTCTGAGACGCTCCGCTCTGAGATGCTCCGCTCCGCTCCGCCCTGAGACGCTCTGCTCCGCTCTGAGACGCTCCGCTCTGAGACGCTCCGCTCTGAGATGCTCCGCTCCGCTCCGCCCTGAGACGCTCTGCTCCGCTCCGCTCTGAGACGCTCTGCTCCGCTCCGCTCTGAGACGCTCTGCTCCGCTCCGCTCTGAGATGCTCCGCTCTGCTCTGAGACGCTCTGCTCCGCTCCGCTCTGCTCCGCTCGGCTCTGCTCTGAGACGCTCTGCTCCGCTCCGCTCTGAGACGCTCTGCTCCGCTCCGCTCTGAGACGCTCCGCTCTGAGATGCTCCGCTCTGAGACGCTCTGCTCCGCTCCGCTCTGAGACGCTCTGCTCTGAGACGCTCCGCTCCGCTCTGAGACGCTCCGCTCCGCTCTGAGATGCTCCGCTCTGCTCTGAGACGCTCCGCTCTGAGACGCTCTGCTCTGAGACGCTCTGCTCCGCTCCGCTCTGAGACGCTCTGCTCCGCTCCGCTCTGACATGCTCCGCTCTGCTCTGAGACGCTCTGCTCCGCTCTGAGACGCTCTGCTCCGCTCCGCTCTGCTCCGCTCCGCTCTGAGACGCTCCGCTCTGAGACGCTCCGCTCTGAGACGCTCCGCTCCGCTCTGCACTGAGACGCTCTGCTCCGCTCCGCTCTGCTCCGCTCCGCTCTGAGATGCTCCGCTCTGAGACGCTCTGCTCCGCTCCGCTCTGAGACGCTCTGCTCCGCTCCGCTCTGAGACGCTCTGAGACGCTCTGCTCTGAGACGCTCTGCTCCGCTCCGCTCTGAGATGCTCCTCTCCGCTCTGAGATGCTCCGCTCTGCTCTGAGACGCTCTGCTCCGCTCCGCTCTGAGATGCTCCGCTCTGAGACGCTCCGCTCTGAGACGCTCCGCTCTGAGACGCTCTGCTCCGCTCCGCTCTGAGATGCTCCGCTCTGCTCTGAGATGCTCTGCTCCGCTCCGCTCTGAGACGCTCCGCTCTGAGACGCTCTGCTCTGAGACGCTCCGCTCTGAGAGTGCTCCGCTCTGAGACGCTCCGCTCTGAGACGCTCTGCTCTGAGACGCTCTGCTCTGCTCCGCTCCGCTCTGAGACGCTCTGCTCCGCTCTGCTCTGAGACGCTCTGCTCTGAGACGCTCTGCTCTGCTCCGCTCCGCTCTGAGACGCTCTGCTCTGCTCCGCTCTGAGATGCTCTGCTCCGCTCTGAGACGCTCTGCTCCGCTCCGCTCTGAGAAGCTCTGCTCCGCTCCGCTCTGAGACGCTCTGCTCTGAGACGCTCCGCTCTGAGACTGCTCCGCTCTGAGACGCTCTGCTCTGCTCCGCTCTGAGACGCTCCGCTCTGAGACGCTCCACTCTGACACGCTCTGCTCTGAGACGCTCTACTCCGCTCCGCTCTGAGACGCTCCGCTCCGCTCTGAGACTGCTCTGCTCTGAGACTGCTCTGCTCTGAGACGCTCTGCTCTGCTCCGCTCCGCTCTGAGACGCTCTGCTCTGAGACGCTCTGAGACGCTCCGCTCTGAGACGCTCCGCTCTGAGACGCTCCGCTCTGAGACGCTCCGCTCTTAGACGCTCTGCTCTGAGACTGCTCTGCTCTGAGACGCTCTGCTCTGAGACACTCTGCTCTGAGACTGCTCTGCTCTGAGACGCTCTGCTCCGCTCCGCTCCGCTCTGAGACGCTCTGCTCTGAGACGCTCTGAGACGCTCTGCTCTGAGACGCTCCGCTCTGAGACGCTCTGAGATGCTCTGAGATGCTCCGCTCCGCTCTGAGACGCTCCGCTCAGAGACGCTCTGCTCCGCTCCGCTCTGAGATGCTCCGCTCTGCTCTGAGACGCTCTGAGATGCTCCGCTCTGCTCCGCTCTGAGACGCTCTGCTCCGCTCCGCTCTGAGACGCCCTGCTCTGAGACGCTCCGCTCCGCTCTGCTCTGAGACGCTCCGCTCTGAGACGCTCCGCTCTGAGACGCTCTGAGACGCTCCGCTCTGAGACGCTCCGCTCAGAGACGCTCCGCTCTGAGTCGCTCTGCTCCGCTCCGCTCTGAGACGCTCTGCTCCGCTCCGCTCTGAGATGCTCCGCTCTGCTCTGAGACGCTCTGCTCCGCTCCGCTCTGAGACGCTCCGCTCTGCTCTGAGACGCTCTGCTCCGCTCTCCTCTGAGACGCACTGCTCCGCTCCGCTCTGAGACGCTCTGCTCCGCTCCGCTCTGAGATGCTCCGCTCTGAGACGCTCTGCTCCACTCTGTTCCAAGACGCTCCGCTCTGAGACGCTCCGCTCTGAGACGCTCTGCTCCGCTCCGCTCTGAGAAGCTCTGAGATGCTCCGCTCCGCTCTGAGACGCTCTGCTCCGCTCCGCTCTGAGATGCTCCGCTCCGCTCTGAGACGCTCTGCTCCGCTCTGAGACGCTCCGCTCTGAGACGCTCTGCTCTGAGATGCTCTGCTCTGAGACGCTCTGCTCCGCTCCGCTCTGAGACGCTCCGCTCTGAGACGCTCTGCTCCGCTCCGCTCTGAGATGCTCCGCTCTGCTCTGAGACGCTCTGCTCCGCTCCGCTCTGAGACGCTCTGCTCTGAGACGCTCTGCTCTGAGACGCTCTGCTCCGCTCCGCTCTGCTCCGCTCCGCTCCGCTCTGAGACGCTCCGCTCCGCTCTGAGACGCTCTGCTCCGCTCCGCTCTGAGACGCTCTGCTCCGCTCCGCTCTGAGATGCTCCGCTCTGCTCTGAGACGCTCTGCTCCGCTCCGCTCTGAGACGCTCCGCTCTGCTCTGAGACGCTCTGCTCCGCTCCGCTCTGCTCTGAGTCGCTCCGCTCTGAGACGCTCTGCTCCGCTCCGCTCTGAGATGCTCCGCTCTGAGACGCTCTGCTCCATTCTGCTCCGAGACGCTCCGCTCCGAGACGCTCCGCTCTGAGACGCTCTGCTCCGCTCCGCTCTGAGACGCTCTGAGATGCTCCGCTCCGATCTGAGACGCTCTGCTCCGCTCCGCTCTGAGACGCTCTGCTCCGCTGCGCTCTGAGATGCTCCGCTCTGCTCTGAGACGCTCTGAGATGCTCCGCTCCGCTCTGAGACGCTCTGCTCCGCTCTGAGACGCTCCGCTCTGAGACGCTCCGCTCTGAGATGCTCCGCTCCGCTCCGCTCTGAGACTGCTCTGCTCTGTGACTGCTCTGCTCTGAGACGCTCTGCTCTGAGACGCTCTGCTCTGAGACGCTCCGCTCTGAGATGCTCCGCTCTGAGACGCTCCGCTCTGCTCTGAGACGCTCTGCTCCGCTCCTCTCTGAGACGCTCCGCTCTGCTCTGAGACGCTCTGCTCCGCTCCGCTCTGAGACGCTCTGCTCCGCTCCGCTCTGAGATGCTCTGCTCTGCTCTGAGACGCTCTGCTCCGCTCCGCTCTGAGACGCTCTGCTCCGCTCTGAGACGCTCCGCTCTGAGACGCTCTGAGATGCTCCGCTCTGCTCTGAGACGTTCTGCTCCGCTTCTGCTCTGAGACGCTCCGCTATGAGACGCTCTGCTCTGAGACGCTCCGCTCTCTGCTCCACTCCGCGTCTCAGAGCGGAGCGTCTCAGAGCGGAGCAGAGCAGAGCGTCTCAGAGCTCTGCTCCGCTCCGCCCTGAGACTGCTCTGCTCTGAGACGCTCTGAGACGCTCTGCTCCGCTCTGAGACGCTCCGCTCTGAGACGCTCTGCTCCGCTCTGAGACGCTCCGCTCTGAGACGCTCCGCTCTGAGATGCTCCGCTCTGAGACGCTCTGCTCCGCTCCGCTCTGAGACGCTCTGCTCCGCTCCGCTCTGAGACGCTCTGCTCCGCTCCGCTCTGAGATGCTCCGCTCTGCTCTGAGACGCTCTGCTCCGCTCCGCTCTGAGACGCGCCGCTCTGCTCTGAGACGCTCTGCTCCGCTCCGCTCTGAGACGCTCTGCTCCGCTCCGCTCTGAGATGCTCTGCTCTGCTCTGAGACACTCTGCTCCGCTCCGCTCTGAGACGCTCTGCTCCGCTCCGCTCTGAGATGCTCCGCTCCGCTCTGAGATGCTCCGCTCTGCTCTGAGACGCTCTGCTCCGCTCTGAGACGCTCCGCTCTGAGACGCTCTGGTCCGCTCCGCTCTGAGATGCTCCGCTCCGCTCTGAGATGCTCCGCTCTGCTCTGAGACGCTCTGCTCCGCTCTGAGACGCTCCGCTCTGAGACGCTCTGGTCCGCTCCGCTCTGAGACGCTCCGCTCTCTGCTCCAATCCGCGTCTCAGAGCGGAGCGTCTCAGAGCGGAGCGTCTCAGAGCGGAGCAGAGCAGAGCGTCTCAGAGCTCTGCTCCGCTCCGCTCTGAGACTGCTCTGCTCTGAGACGCTCTGAGACGCTCTGCTCCGCTCTGAGACGCTCCGCTCTGAGACGCTCCGCTCTGAGATGCTCCGCTCCGCTCCGCTCTGAGACGCTCTGCTCCGCTCCGCTCTGAGACGCTCTGCTCCGCTCTGAGACGCTCCGCTCTGCTCTGAGACGCTCTGCTCCGCTCCGCTCTGAGACGCTCCGCTCTGAGACTTTCTGCTCTGAGACGCTCTGCTCTGCTCCGCTCCGCTCTGAGACGCTCCGCTCTGAGACACTCTGCTCTGAGACGCTCCGCTCTGAGACGCTCTGCTCCGCTCCGCTCTGAGACGCTCTGCTCTGAGACGCTCCGCTCTCTGCTCCACTCCACGTCTCAGAGCGGAGCGTCTCGGAGCGGAGCGTCTCGGAGCGGAGCGGAGCAGAGCGGAGCAGAGCGGAGCGGAGCAGAGCAGAGCGTCTCAGAGCTCTGCTCCGCTCCGCTCTGAGACTGCGCTGCTCTGAGACGCTCTGAGATGCTCCGCTCCGCTCTGAGACGCTCTGCTCCGCTCTGAGACGCTCCGCTCTGAGACGCTCCGCTCTGAGATGCTCCGCTCTGAGACGCTCTGCTCCGCTCCGCTCTGAGACGCTCTGCTCCGCTCCGCTCTGAGACGCTCTGCTCCGCTCCGCTCTGAGACGCTCTGCTCCGCTCCGCTCTGAGACGCTCTGCTCCGCTCCGCTCTGAGACGCTCCGCTCTGCTCTGAGACGCTCTGCTCCGCTCCGCTCTGAGATGCTCCGCTCTGCTCTGAGACGCTCTGCTCCGCTCCGCTCTGAGACGCTCCGCTCTGCTCTGAGACGCTCTGCTCCGCTCCGCTCTGAGACGCTCTGCTCCGCTCCGCTCTGAGATGCTCTGCTCTGCTCTGAGACACTCTGCTCCGCTCCGCTCTGAGACGCTCTGCTCCGCTCCGCTCTGAGATGCTCCGCTCCGCTCTGAGATGCTCCGCTCTGCTCTGAGACGCTCTGCTCCGCTCTGAGACGCTCCGCTCTGAGACGCTCCGCTCTGAGACGCTCTGCTCCGCTCCGCTCTGAGATGCTCCGCTCCGCTCTGAGATGCTCCGCTCTGAGACGCTCTGCTCCACTCTGCTCCGAGACGTTCCGCCTAGAGACGCTCTGCTCCGCTCCGCTCTGAGACGCTCCGCTCCGCTCTGAGATGCTCTGCTCTGCTCTGAGACGCTCTGCTCCGCTCCGCTCTGAGACGCTCTGCTCCGCTCCGCTCTGAGATGCTCCGCTCTGCTCTGAGACGCTCTGAGACGCTCCGCTCTGAGACGCTCTGCTCCGCTCCGCTCTGAGATGCTCCGCTCTGAGACGCTCTGCTCTGAGACGCTCTGCTCTGAGACGCTCCGCTCTGAGAGTGCTCCGCTCTGAGACGCTCCGCTCTGAGACGCTCTGCTCCGCTCCGCTCTGAGACGCTCTGCTCCGCTCCGCTCTGAGACGCTCTGCTCCGCTCCGCTCTGAGATGCTCTGCTCTGCTCTGAGACACTCTGCTCCGCTCCGCTCTGAGACGCTCTGCTCCGCTCCGCTCTGAGATGCTCCGCTCCGCTCTGAGATGCTCCGCTCTGCTCTGCTCCGCTCTGCTCCGCTCTGAGACGCTCCGCTCTGAGACGCTCTGGTCCGCTCCGCTCTGAGATGCTCCGCTTCTGCTCTGAGACGCTCCGCTATGAGACGCTCTGCTCTGAGACGCTCCGCTCTCTGCTCCAATCCGCGTCTCAGAGCGGAGCGTCTCAGAGCGGAGCGTCTCAGAGCGGAGCAGAGCAGAGCGTCTCAGAGCTCTGCTCTGAGACTGCTCTGCTCTGAGACGCTCTGAGACGCTCTGCTCCGCTCTGAGACGCTCCGCTCTGAGACGCTCCGCTCTGAGATGCTCCGCTCCGCTCCGCTCTGAGACGCTCTGCTCCGCTCTGCTCCGCTCCGCTCTGAGACGCTCTGCTCCGCTCTGAGACGCTCCGCTCTGCTCTGAGACGCTCTGCTCCGCTCCGCTCTGAGACGCTCCGCTCTGAGACTTTCTGCTCTGAGACGCTCTGCTCTGCTCCGCTCCGCTCTGAGACGCTCCGCTCTGAGACACTCTGCTCTGAGACGCTCCGCTCTGAGACGCTCTGCTCCGCTCCGCTCTGAGACGCTCTGCTCTGAGACGCTCCGCTCTCTGCTCCACTCCACGTCTCAGAGCGGAGCGTCTCGGAGCGGAGCGTCTCGGAGCGGAGCGGAGCAGAGCGGAGCAGAGCGGAGCGGAGCGGAGCAGAGCGTCTCAGAGCTCTGCTCCGCTCCGCTCTGAGACTGCGCTGCTCTGAGACGCTCTGAGATGCTCCGCTCCGCTCTGAGACGCTCTGCTCCGCTCTGAGACGCTCCGCTCTGAGACGCTCCGCTCTGAGATGCTCCGCTCTGAGACGCTCTGCTCCGCTCCGCTCTGAGACGCTCTGCTCCGCTCCGCTCTGAGACGCTCTGCTCCGCTCCGCTCTGAGACGCTCTGCTCCGCTCCGCTCTGAGACGCTCTGCTCCGCTCCGCTCTGAGACGCTCCGCTCTGCTCTGAGACGCTCTGCTCCGCTCCGCTCTGAGATGCTCCGCTCTGCTCTGAGACGCTCTGCTCCGCTCCGCTCTGAGACGCTCCGCTCTGCTCTGAGACGCTCTGCTCCGCTCCGCTCTGAGACGCTCTGCTCCGCTCCGCTCTGAGATGCTCTGCTCTGCTCTGAGACACTCTGCTCCGCTCCGCTCTGAGACGCTCTGCTCCGCTCCGCTCTGAGATGCTCCGCTCCGCTCTGAGATGCTCCGCTCTGCTCTGAGACGCTCTGCTCCGCTCTGAGACGCTCCGCTCTGAGACGCTCCGCTCTGAGACGCTCTGCTCCGCTCCGCTCTGAGATGCTCCGCTCCGCTCTGAGATGCTCCGCTCTGAGACGCTCTGCTCCACTCTGCTCCGAGACGTTCCGCCTAGAGACGCTCTGCTCCGCTCCGCTCTGAGACGCTCCGCTCCGCTCTGAGATGCTCTGCTCTGCTCTGAGACGCTCTGCTCCGCTCCGCTCTGAGACGCTCTGCTCCGCTCTGCTCTGAGACGCTCTGAGACGCTCCGCTCTGAGACGCTCTGCTCCGCTCTGAGATGCTCCGCTCTGAGACGCTCTGCTCCACTCTGCTCCGAGACGTTCCGCCTAGAGACGCTCTGCTCCGCTCCGCTCTGAGACGCTCCGCTCCGCTCTGAGATGCTCTGCTCTGCTCTGAGACGCTCTGCTCCGCTCCGCTCTGAGACGCTCTGCTCCGCTCCGCTCTGAGATGCTCCGCTCTGCTCTGAGACGCTCTGAGACGCTCCGCTCTGAGACGCTCTGCTCCGCTCCGCTCTGAGATGCTCCGCTCTGAGACGCTCTGCTCTGAGACGCTCTGCTCTGAGACGCTCCGCTCTGAGAGTGCTCCGCTCTGAGACGCTCTGCTCTGAGACGCTCTGCTCCGCTCTGAGACGCTCTGAGATGCTCCGCTCTGCTCCGCTCCGCTCTGAGACGCTCTGCTCCGCTCCGCTCTGAGACGCTCTGCTCTGAGACGCTCCGCTCCGCTCTGAGACGCTCCGCTCCGCTCTGAGATGCTCCGCTCTGCTCTGAGACGCTCTGCTCCGCTCCGCTCTGAGACGCTCTGCTCCGCTCCGCTCTGAGATGCTCCGCTCTGCTCTGAGACGCTCTGCTCCGCTCCGCTCTGAGATGCTCCTCTCCGCTCTGAGATGCTCCGCTCTGCTCTGAGACGCTCTGCTCCGCTCCGCTCTGAGATGCTCCGCTCTGAGACGCTCCGCTCTGAGACGCTCCGCTCTGAGACGCTCTGCTCCGCTCCGCTCTGAGATGCTCCGCTCTGCTCTGAGATGCTCTGCTCCGCTCCGCTCTGAGACGCTCCGCTCTGAGACGCTCTGCTCTGAGACGCTCCGCTCTGAGAGTGCTCCGCTCTGAGACGCTCCGCTCTGAGACGCTCTGCTCCGCTCCGCTCTGAGACGCTCTGCTCTGAGACGCTCTGCTCTGCTCCGCTCCGCTCTGAGACGCTCTGCTCCGCTCTGCTCTGAGACGCTCTGCTCTGAGACGCTCTGCTCTGCTCCGCTCCGCTCTGAGACGCTCTGCTCTGCTCCGCTCTGAGATGCTCTGCTCTGCTCTGAGACGCTCTGCTCCGCTCCGCTCTGAGACGCTCTGCTCCGCTCTGCTCCGCTCTGCTCTGAGATGCTCCGCTCTGCTCTGAGACGCTCTGAGACGCTCCGCTCTGAGACGCTCTGCTCCGCTGCGCTCTGAGATGCTCCGCTCCGCTCTGAGATGCTCCGCTCTGCTCTGAGACGCTCCGCTCTGAGACGCTCTGCTTTGAGACGCTCTGCTCCGCTCCGCTCTGAGACGCTCTGCTCCGCTCCGCTCTGAGATGCTCCGCTCTGCTCTGAGACGCTCTGCTCCGCTCCGCTCTGAGACGCTCTGCTCCGCTCCGCTCTGAGACGCTCCGCTCTGAGACGCTCTGCTCCGCTACGCTCTGAGACGCTCCGCTCTGAGACGCTCCGCTCTGAGACGCTCCGCTCCGCTCTGCTCTGAGACGCTCTGCTCCGCTCCGCTCTGAGATGCTCCGCTCTGCTCCGCTCCGCTCTGAGATGCTCCACTCTGCTCCGCTCCGCTCTGAGACGCTCTGCTCCGCTCCGCTCTGAGACGCTCTGCTCCGCTCCGCTCTGAGACGCTCTGCTCCGCTCTGAGACGCTCTGCTCTGAGACGCTCCGCTCTGAGACGCTCTGCTCTGAGACGCTCCGCTCTGAGAGTGAGACGCTCCGCTCTGAGAGTGAGACGCTCTGCTCTGAGACGCTCCGCTCTGAGACGCTCTGCTCTGAGACGCTCCGCTCTGAGAGTGAGACGCTCCGCTCTGAGAGTGAGACGCTCCGCTCTGAGACGCTCTGCTCCGCTCCGCTCTGAGACGCTCTGCTCTGAGACGCTCTGCTCTGCTCCGCTCCGCTCTGAGACGCTCTGCTCCGCTCTGCTCTGAGACGCTCTGCTCTGAGACGCTCGGCTCCGCTTCGCTCTGAGACGCTCTGAGATGCTCCGCTCCGCTCTGAGACGCTCTGCTCCCCTCTGAGACGCTCTGCTCTGAGACGCTCTGCTCCGCTCCGCTCTGAGACGCTCTGCTCTGAGAGTGAGACGCTCCGCTCTGAGACGCTCTGCTCCGCTCCGCTCTGAGACGCTCCGCTCTGAGACGCTCTGCTCTGAGACGCTCTGCTCTGCTCCGCTCCGCTCTGAGACGCTCCGCTCTGAGACGCTCCGCTCTGAGACGCTCTGCTCTGAGACGCTCTGCTCCGCTCCGCTCTGAGACGCTCTGCTCCGCTCCGCTCTGAGATGCTCTGCTCTGCTCCGCTCCGCTCTGAGACGCTCTGCTCTGAGACGCTCTGAGACGCTCTGCTCTGAGACGCTCTGCTCCGCTCCGCTCTGAGACGCTCCGCTCTGAGACGCTCAGCTCTGCTCCGCTCCGCTCTGAGACGCTCCGCTCTGAGATGCTCCGCTCTGCTCTGAGACGCTCTGTTCCGCTCCGAAGATAGAGACCATTAGACCTGTATCACTGTCTAAAGTACAACACTTTAACTATGAAGATAGAGACCATTATACCTGTAGCACTGTCTAAAGTACAACACTTTAATTATGAAGATAGAGGCCATTAAACCTGTGTCTAAAGTACAACACTTTAACTATGAAGATAGAGACCATTAGACCTGTATCACTGTCTAAAGTACAACACTTTAACTATGAAGATAGAGACCATTAGACCTGTGTCTAAAGTACAACACTTTAACTATGAAGATAGAGGCCATTAGACCTGTATCACTGTCTAAAGTACAACACTTTAACTATGAAGATAGAGACCATTAGACCTGTATCACTGTCTAAAGTACAACACTTTAACTATGAAGATAGAGGCCATTAGACCTGTATCACTGTCTAAAGTACAACACTTTAACTATGAAGATAGAGACCATTAGACCTGTGTCTAAAGTACAACACTTTAACTATGAAGATAGAGACCATTAGACCTGTGTCTAAAGTACAACACTTTAACTATGAAGATAGAGACCATTAGACCTGTGTCTAAAGTACAACACTTTAACTATGAAGATAGAGACCATTAGACCTGTATCACTGTCTAAAGTACAACACTTTAACTATGAAGATAGAGACCATTAGACCTGTATCACTGTCTAAAGTACAACACTTTAACTATGAAGATAGAGACCATTAGACCTGTATCACTGTCTAAAGTACAACACTTTAACTATGAAGATAGAGACCATTAGACCTGTGTCTAAAGTACAACACTTTAACTATGAAGATAGAGGCCATTAGACCTGTATCACTGTCTAAAGTACAACACTTTAACTATGAAGATAGAGACCATTAGACCTGTATCACTGTCTAAAGTACAACACTTTAACTATGAAGATAGAGACCATTAGACCTGTGTCTAAAGTACAACATTTTAACTATGAAGATAGAGGCCATTAGACCTGTGTCTAAAGTACAACACTTTAACTATGAAGATAGAGACCATTAGACCTGTATCACTGTCTAAAGTACAACACTTTAATTGTGAAGATAGAGGCCATTAAACCTGTGTCTAAAGTACAACACTTTAACTATGAAGATAGAGACCATTAGACCTGTATCACTGTCTAAAGTACAACACTTTAACTATGAAGATAGAGACCATTAGACCTGTGTCTAAAGTACAACACTTTAACTATGAAGATAGAGGCCATTAGACCTGTATCACTGTCTAAAGTACAACACTTTAACTATGAAGATAGAGACCATTAGACCTGTATCACTGTCTAAAGTACAAAACTTTAACTATGAAGATAGAGGCCATTAGACCTGTATCACTGTCTAAAGTACAGCACTTTAACTATGAAGATAGAGACCATTAGACCTGTGTCTAAAGTACAACACTTTAACTATGAAGATAGAGACCATTAGACCTGTGTCTAAAGTACAACACTTTAACTATGAAGATAGAGACCATTAGACCTGTATCACTGTCTAAAGTACAACACTTTAACTATGAAGATAGAGACCATTAGACCTGTATCACTGTCTAAAGTACAACACTTTAACTATGAAGATAGAGACCATTAGACCTGTATCACTGTCTAAAGTACAACACTTTAACTATGAAGATAGAGACCATTAGACCTGTGTCTAAAGTACAACATTTTAACTATGAAGATAGAGGCCATTAGACCTGTGTCTAAAGTACAACACTTTAACTATGAAGATAGAGACCATTAGACCTGTATCACTGTCTAAAGTACAACACTTTAATTATGAAGATAGAGGCCATTAAACCTGTGTCTAAAGTACAACACTTTAACTATGAAGATAGAGACCATTAGACCTGTATCACTGTCTAAAGTACAACACTTTAACTATGAAGATAGAGACCATTAGACCTGTGTCTAAAGTACAACACTTTAACTATGAAGATAGAGGCCATTAGACCTGTATCACTGTCTAAAGTACAACACTTTAACTATGAAGATAGAGACCATTAGACCTGTATCACTGTCTAAAGTACAACACTTTAACTATGAAGATAGAGGCCATTAGACCTGTATCACTGTCTAAAGTACAACACTTTAACTATGAAGATAGAGACCATTAGACCTGTGTCTAAAGTACAACACTTTAACTATGAAGATAGAGACCATTAGACCTGTGTCTAAAGTACAACACTTTAACTATGAAGATAGAGGCCATTAGACCTGTATCACTATCTAAAGTACAACACTTTAACTATGAAGATAGAGACCATTAGACCTGTATCACTGTCTAAAGTACAACACTTTAATTATGAAGATAGAGACCATTAGACCTGTATCACTGTCTAAAGTTCAACACTTTAACTATGAAGATAGAGACCATTAGACCTGTGTCTAAAGTACAACACTTTAACTATGAAGATAGAGGCCATTAGACCTGTGTATAAAGTACAACACTTTAACTATGAAGATAGAGACCATTAGACCTGTGTCACTGTCTAAAGTACAACACTTTAACTATGAAGATAGAGGCCATTAGACCTGTATCACTGTCTAAAGTACAACACTTTAACTATGAAGATAGAGACCATTAGACTTGTATCACTGTCTAAAGTACAACACTTTAACTATGAAGATAGAGACCATTAGACCTGTGTCTAAAGTACAACACTTTAACTATGAAGATAGAGACCATTAGACCTGTATCACTGTCTAAAGTACAACACTTTAACTATGAAGATAGAGACCATTAGACCTGTATCACTGTCTAAAGTACAACACTTTAACTATGAAGATAGAGACCATTAGACCTGTGTCTAAAGTACAACACTTTAACTATGAAGATAGAGGCCATGCTCCGCTCCGCTCTGAGACGCTCCGCTCTGAGATGCTCCGCTCCGCACTGAGACGCTCTGCTCTGAGACGCTCTGCTCTGAGACGCTCCGCTCTGAGACGCTCTGCTCTGAGACGCTCCGCTCTGAGACGCTCTGCTCCGCTCCGCTCTGAGACGCTCTGCTCCGCTCCGCTCTGAGACGCTCTGCTCCGCTCCGCTCTGAGACGCTCTGCTCCGCTCTGCTCCGCTCTGCTCCGCTCCGCTCTGCTCCGCTCCGCTCTGAGATGCTCCGCTCTGCTCTGAGACGCTCTGCTCCGCTCCGCTCTGAGACGCTCTGCTCCGCTCCGCTCTGAGATGCTCCGCTCTGCTCTGAGACGCTCTGAGATGCTCTGCTCCGCTCCGCTCTGAGACGCTCCGCTCTGCTCTGAGACGCTCTGCTCCGCTCCGCTCTGAGACGCTCTGCTCCGCTCCGCTCTGAGATGCTCCGCTCTGCTCTGAGACGCTCTGCTCCGCTCCGCTCTGAGATGCTCCGCTCTGCTCTGAGACGCTCTGAGATGCTCCGCTCTGCTCCGCTCCGCTCTGAGACGCTCTGCTCCGCTCCGCTCGGAGACGCTCTGCTCCGCTCCGCTCTGCTCCGCTCCGCTCTGAGATGCTCCGTTCAGCTATGAGACGCTCTGAGATGCTCCGCTCCGCTCTGAGACGCTCCGCTCTGAGACGCTCCGCTCTGAGATGCTCCGCTCCGCTCCGCCCTGAGACGCTCTGCTCCGCTCTGAGACGCTCCGCTCTGAGACGCTCCGCTCTGAGATGCTCCGCTCCGCTCCGCCCTGAGACGCTCTGCTCCGCTCCGCTCTGAGACGCTTTGCTCCGCTCCGCTCTGAGACGCTCTGCTCCGCTCCGCTCTGAGATGCTCCGCTCTGCTCTGAGACGCTCTGCTCCGCTCCGCTCTGCTCCGCTCGGCTCTGCTCTGAGACGCTCTGCTCCGCTCCGCTCTGAGACGCTCTGCTCCGCTCCGCTCTGAGACGCTCCGCTCTGAGATGCTCCGCTCTGAGACGCTCTGCTCCGCTCCGCTCTGAGACGCTCTGCTCTGAGACGCTCCGCTCCGCTCTGAGACGCTCCGCTCCGCTCTGAGATGCTCCGCTCTGCTCTGAGACGCTCCGCTCTGAGACGCTCTGCTCTGAGACGCTCTGCTCCGCTCCGCTCTGAGACGCTCTGCTCCGCTCCGCTCTGACATGCTCCGCTCTGCTCTGAGACGCTCTGCTCCGCTCTGAGACGCTCTGCTCCGCTCCGCTCTGCTCCGCTCCGCTCTGAGACGCTCCGCTCTGAGACGCTCCGCTCTGAGACGCTCCGCTCCGCTCTGCACTGAGACGCTCTGCTCCGCTCCGCTCTGCTCCGCTCCGCTCTGAGATGCTCCGCTCTGAGACGCTCTGCTCCGCTCCGCTCTGAGACGCTCTGCTCCGCTCCGCTCTGAGACGCTCTGAGACGCTCTGCTCTGAGACGCTCTGCTCCGCTCCGCTCTGAGACGCTCTGCTCTGAGACGCTCCGCTCTGAGAGTGAGACGCTCCGCTCTGAGAGTGAGACGCTCCGCTCTGAGACGCTCTGCTCCGCTCCGCTCTGAGACGCTCCGCTCTGAGACGCTCTGCTCTGAGACGCTCTGCTCTGCTCCGCTCCGCTCTGAGACGCTCTGCTCCGCTCTGCTCTGAGACGCTCTGCTCTGAGACGCTCTGCTCCGCTTCGCTCTGAGACGCTCTGAGATGCTCCGCTCTGCTCCGCTCCGCTCTGAGACGCTCTGCTCCGCTCTGATACGCTCTGCTCTGAGACGCTCTGCTCTGAGACGCTCCGCTCTGAGAGTGAGACGCTCCGCTCTGAGACGCTCTGCTCCGCTCCGCTCTGAGACGCTCCGCTCTGAGACGCTCTGCTCTGAGACGCTCTGCTCTGCTCCGCTCCGCTCTGAGACGCTCTGCTCCGCTCCGCTCTGAGATGCTCCGCTCTGCTATGAGACGCTCTGAGATGCTCCGCTCCGCTCTGAGACGCTCTGCTCCGCTCTGAGACGCTCCGCTCTGAGATGCTCCGCTCTGCTCCGCTCCGCTCTGAGACGCTCTGCTCCGCTCCGCTCTGAGACGCTCTGCTCCGCTCCGCTCTGAGATGCTCCGCTCTGCTATGAGACGCTCTGAGATGCTCCGCTCCGCTCTGAGACGCTCTGCTCCGCTCTGAGACGCTCTGCTCTGAGACGCTCTGCTCCGCTCTGAGACGCTCCGCTCTGAGACGCTCCGCTCTGAGATGCTCCGCTCCGCTCCGCTCTGAGACGCTCCGCTCTGAGACGCTCTGCTCCGCTCCGCTCTGAGACGCTCTGCTCTGAGACGCTCTGCTCCGCTCCGCTCTGAGACGCTCTGCTCTGAGACGCTCCGCTCTGAGAGTGAGACGCTCCGCTCTGAGAGTGAGACGCTCCGCTCTGAGACGCTCTGCTCCGCTCCGCTCTGAGACGCTCCGCTCTGAGACGCTCTGCTCTGAGACGCTCTGCTCTGCTCCGCTCCGCTCTGAGACGCTCTGCTCCGCTCTGCTCTGAGACGCTCTGCTCTGAGACGCTCTGCTCCGCTTCGCTCTGAGACGCTCTGAGATGCTCCGCTCTGCTCCGCTCCGCTCTGAGACGCTCTGCTCCGCTCTGATACGCTCTGCTCTGAGACGCTCTGCTCTGAGACGCTCTGCTCTGAGACGCTCCGCTCTGAGAGTGAGACGCTCCGCTCTGAGACGCTCTGCTCCGCTCCGCTCTGAGACGCTCCGCTCTGAGACGCTCTGCTCTGAGACGCTCTGCTCTGCTCCGCTCCGCTCTGAGACGCTCTGCTATGAGACGCTCTGAGATGCTCCGCTCTGCTATGAGACGCTCTGAGATGCTCCGCTCCGCTCTGAGACGCTCTGCTCCGCTCTGAGACGCTCCGCTCTGAGATGCTCCGCTCTGCTCCGCTCCGCTCTGAGACGCTCTGCTCCGCTCCGCTCTGAGATGCTCCGCTCTGCTATGAGACGCTCTGAGATGCTCCGCTCCGCTCTGAGACGCTCTGCTCCGCTCTGAGACGCTCTGCTCTGAGACGCTCTGCTCCGCTCTGAGACGCTCCGCTCTGAGACGCTCCGCTCTGAGATGCTCCGCTCCGCTCCGCTCTGAGACGCTCCGCTCTGAGACGCTCTGCTCCGCTCCGCTCTGAGACGCTCTGCTCCGCTCCGCTCTGAGATGCTCCGCTCTGCTCTGAGACGCTCTGCTCCGCTCCGCTCTGAGACGCTCCGCTCTGCTCTGAGACGCTCTGCTCCGCTCTGAGACGCTCTGCTCCGCTCCGCTCTGAGATGCTCCGCTCTGAGACGCTCTGTTCCGCTCCGCTCTGAGACGCTCTGCTCTGAGACGCTCCGCTCCGCTCTGAGACGCTCCGCTCCGCTCTGAGATGCTCCGCTCTGCTCTGAGACGCTCCGCTCTGAGACGCTCTGCTCCGCTCCGCTCTGAGACGCTCCGCTCCGCTCTGCTCTGATACGCTCTGCTCCGCTCCGCTCTGAGACGCTCTGCTCCGCTCTGCTCCGCTCTGAGACGCTCTGCTCTGAGACGCTCTGCTCCGCTCCGCTCTGAGACGCTCTGCTCTGAGACGCTCCGCTCTGAGAGTGAGACGCTCCGCTCTGAGAGTGAGACGCTCCGCTCTGAGACGCTCTGCTCCGCTCCGCTCTGAGACGCTCCGCTCTGCGGAGCAGAGCGTATCAGAGCAGAGCGGAGCGGAGCGTCTCAGAGCGGAGCGTCTCAGAGCGGAGCGGAGCAGAGCGTCTCAGAGCAGAGCGGAGCATCTCAGAGCGGAGCGGAGCAGAGCGTCTCAGAGCGGAGCGTCTCAGAGCAGAGCGGAGCATCTGAGACGCTCCGCTCTGAGACGCTCTGCTCCGCTCCGCTCTGAGACGCTCTGCTCCGCTCTGCTCTGAGACGCTCTTCTCCGCTCCGCTCTGAGACGCTCTGCTCTGAGACGCTCCGCTCCGCTCTGCTCTGAGACGCTCTGCTCTGAGACGCTCTGCTCTGAGACGCTCCGCTCTGAGACGCTCCGCTCTGAGACGCTCCGCTCCGCTCCGCTCCGCTCTGCTCTGAGACTTCTCTGCTCTGAGACTCTCCGCTCTGAGACGCTCCGCTCTGAGACGCTCTGAGACGCTCCGCTCTGAGACGCTCCGCTCTGAGACGCTCTGAGACGCTCCGCTCTGAGACGCTCTGCTCTGAGACGCTCTGCTCTGAGACGCTCTGCTCTGAGACGCTCTGCTCCGCTCCGCTCTGAGACGCTCCGCTCTGAGACTGCTCCGCTCTGAGACGCTCTGCTCCGCTCCGCTCTGAGACGCTCTGCTCCGCTCCGCTCTGAGACGCTCTGCTCTGAGACGCTCCGCTCTGAGACGCTCTGCTCCGCTCCGCTCTGAGATGCTCTGCTCTGCTCTGAGACGCTCTGCTCCGCTCCGCTCTGAGACGCTCTGCTCCGCTCCGCTCTGAGATGCTCCGCTCTGCTCCGCTCCGCTCTGAGATGCTCCGCTCTGCTCTGAGACGCTCTGCTCCGCTCCGCTCTGAGATGCTCCGCTCTGCTCTGAGACGCTCTGCTCCGCTCCGCTCTGAGATGCTCTGCTCCACTCCGCTCTGAGATGCTCCGCTCTGAGATGCTCCGCTCTGAGACGCTCTGCTCCACTCTGCTCCGAGACGCTCCGCTCTGAGACGCTCCGCTCTGAGACTCTCCGCTCTGAGACGCTCTGCTCCGCTCCGCTCTGAGACGCTCTGAGATGCTCCGCTCTGAGACGCTCCGCTCTGCTCTGAGACGCTCTGCTCCGCTCCGCTCTGAGACGCTCCGCTCTGAGACGCTCTGCTCCGCTCCGCTCTGAGACGCTCTGCTCCGCTCCGCTCTGAGATGCTCCGCTCTGCTCTGAGACGCACTGCTCCGCTCCGCTCAGAGACGCTCCGCTCTGAGACGCTCCGCTCTGAGACGCTCTGCTCCGCTCCGCTCTGAGACGCACTGCTCCGCTCCGCTCTGAGACCCTCCGCTCTGAGACGCTCTGCTCTGAGACGCTCTGCTCCGCTCCGCTCTGAGACGCTCTGCTCCGCTCCGCTCTGAGATGCTCCGCTCTGAGATGCTCCGCTCTGAGACGCTCTGCTCCACTCCG
This sequence comes from Gymnoscopelus microlampas, assembly GCF_963454915.1. Classification (NCBI taxonomy): domain Eukaryota; kingdom Metazoa; phylum Chordata; class Actinopteri; order Myctophiformes; family Myctophidae; genus Gymnoscopelus; species Gymnoscopelus microlampas. The sequence goes on from NC_139962.1 coordinate 47,643,345, forward strand.
CTCTGAGACGCTCCGCTCTGAGACGCTCTGCTCCACTCCGCTCTGCTCCGCTCCGCTCTGAGACGCTCCGCTCTGAGACGCTCTGCTCTGCTCTGAGACGCTCTGCTCTGAGACGCTCTGCTCCGCTCCGCTCTGAGACGCTCCGCTCTGAGACGCTCTGCTCCGCTCCGCTCTGAAACGCTCTGCTCTGAGACGCTCTGCTCTGCTCTGCTCCGCTCCGCTCTGCTCCGCTCTGCTCTGAGACGCTCTGCTCTGAGACGCTCCGCTCTGAGACGCTCTGAGATGCTCCGCTCCGCTCTGAGACGCTCTGCTCCGCTCCGCTCTGAGACGCTCTGCTCTGAGACGCTCTGCTCTGAGACGCTCCGCTCCGCTCTGCTCTGAGACGCTCTGCCTTGAGATGCTCCACTCTGCTCTGAGACACTCTGCTCCGCTCCGCTCTGAGACGCTCTGCTCTGAGACGCTCCGCTCTGCTCTGAGACGCTTTGCTCCGCTCCGCTCTGAGACGCTCTGCTCCGCTCCGCTCTGAAATGCTCCGCTCTGAGATGCTCCGCTCTGAGAGTGAGACGCTCCGCTCTGAGACGCTCTGCTCCGCTCCGCTCTGAGACGCTCCGCTCTGAGACGCTCTGCTCCGCTCCGCTCTGAGACGCTCTGCTCTGCTCTGCTCCGCTCCGCTCTGCTCCGCTCTGCTCCGCTCTGCTCCGCTCTGCTCTGAGACGCTCTGCTCTGAGACGCTCTGCTCCGCTCCGCTCTGAGACGCTCTGAGATGCTCCGCTCCGCTCTGAGACGCTCTGTCCGCTCCGCTCTGAGACGCTCTGCTCTGAGACGCTCTGCTCTGAGACGCTCCGCTCCGCTCTGCTCTGAGACGCTCTGCCTTGAGATGCTCCACTCTGCTCTGAGACGCTCTGCTCCGCTCCGCTCTGAGACGCTCTGCTCTGAGACGCTCCGCTCTGCTCTGAGACGCTTTGCTCCGCTCCGCTCTGAGACGCTCTGCTCCGCTCCGCTCTGAAATGCTCCGCTCTGAGATGCTCCGCTCTGAGAGTGAGACGCTCCGCTCTGAGACGCTCTGCTCCGCTCCGCTCTGAGACGCTCCGCTCTGAGACGCTCTGCTCCGCTCCGCTCTGCTCCGCTCCGCTCTGAGACGCTCCGCTCTGAGACGCTCCGCTCTGAGACGCTCTGCTCTGAGACGCTCCGCTCTGAGACGCTCTGCTCCGCTCCGCTCTGAGACGCTCCGCTCTGAGACGCTCTGCTTCGCTCCGCTCTGAGACTGAGATGCTCCGCTCTGCTCTGAGACGCTCTGCTCCGCTCCGCTCCGCTCTGCTCCGCTCCGCTCTGCTCTGAGACGCTCCGCTCCGCTCTGAGACGCTCTGCTCCGCTCCGCTCTGAGATGAGCCGCTCTGAGACGCTCTGCTCCACTCCGCTCTGAGACGCTCCGCTCTGAGACGCTCCGCTCTGAGACGCTCTGCTCCGCTCTGCTCCGCTCCACTCTGAGACGCTCCGCTCTGAGACGCCCTGCTCCGCTCCGCTCTGAGACGCTCTGCTCTGAGACGCTCCGCTCTGCTCTGAGACGCTCTGCTCTGAGACGCTCTGCTCTGAGACGCTCTGCTCCGCTCCGCTCTGAGACGCTCTGCTCCGCTCTGAGACGCTCTGCTCTGAGACGCTCTGCTCTGAGACGCTCTGCTCCGCTCTGCTCTGAGACGCTCTGCTCCGCTCCGCTCTGAGACGCTCTGCTCCGCTCCGCTCTGAGACGCTCCGCTCTGCTCTGAGACGCTCTGCTCCGCTCCGCTCTGAGACGCTCCGCTCTGCTCTGAGACGCTCTGCTCCGCTCCGCTCTGAGACGCTCCGCTCTGAGACGCTCTGCTCCGCTCCGCTCTGAGACGCTCTGCTCCGCTCCGCTCTGAGATGCTCCGCTCTGCTCCGCTCCGCTCTGAGACGCTCCGCTCTGAGACGCTCTGCTCCGCTCCGCTCTGAGACGCTCTGCTCCGCTCCGCTCTGAGATGCTCCGCTCTGCTCTGCTCCGCTCTGCTCCGCTCCGCTCTGAGACGCTCCGCTCTGCTCTGAGACGCTCCGCTCTGCTCTGAGACGCTCTGAGACGCTCCGCTCTGAGACGCTCTGCTCCGCTCCACTCTGAGATGCTCCGCTCTGAGACGCTCTGCTCCACTCCGCTCTGAGACGCTCCGCTCTGAGACGCTCCGCTCTGAGACGCTCTGCTCCGCTCCGCTCTGAGACGCTCTGAGACGCTCTGAGACGCTCTGAGACGCTCTGCTCTGAGACGCTCCGCTCTGAGACGCTCCGCTCTGAGACGCTCTGCTCCGCTCCGCTCTGAAACGCTCTGCTCTGAGACGCTCTGCTCTGCTCCGCTCCGCTCTGAGACGCTCTGCTCCGCTCTGCTCTGAGACGCTCTGCTCTGAGACGCTCTGCTCCGCTCCGCTCTGAGACGCTCCGCTCTGCTCCGCTCTGAGACGCTCTGCTCTGAGACGCTCCGCTCTGAGACTGCTCCGCTCTGAGACGCTCTGCTCTGAGACGCTCTGCTCCGCTCCGCTCTGAGAAGCTCTGCTCCGCTCCGCTCTGAGACGCTCTGCTCTGAGACGCTCCGCTCTGAGACTGCTCCGCTCTGAGACGCTCTGCTCTGCTCCGCTCTGAGACGCTCCGCTCTGAGACGCTCCACTCTGACACGCTCTGCTCTGAGACGCTCTACTCCGCTCCGCTCTGAGACGCTCCGCTCCGCTCCGCTCCGCTCTGAGACTGCTCTGCTCTGAGACTGCTCTGCTCTGAGACGCTCTGCTCTGCTCCGCTCCGCTCTGAGACGCTCCGCTCTGCTCCGCTCCGCTCTGAGACGCTCTGCTCTGAGACGCTCTGAGACGCTCCGCTCTGAGACGCTCCGCTCTGAGACGCTCCGCTCTGAGACGCTCCGCTCTTAGACGCTCTGCTCTGAGACTGCTCTGCTCTGAGACGCTCTGCTCTGAGACACTCTGCTCTGAGACTGCTCTGCTCTGAGACGCTCTGCTCCGCTCCGCTCCGCTCTGAGACGCTCTGCTCTGAGACGCTCTGAGACGCTCTGCTCTGAGACGCTCCGCTCTGAGACGCTCTGAGATGCTCTGAGATGCTCCGCTCCGCTCTGAGACGCTCCGCTCAGAGACGCTCTGCTCTGAGACGCTCCGCTCTGAGACGCCCCGCTCTGACACGCTCTGAGACGCTCTGAGACGCTCCGCTCTGAGACGCTCCGCTCTGAGACTGCTCTGCTCTGAGACGCTCCGCTCTGAGACTGCTCTGCTCTGAGACGCTCTGCTCTGAGACGCTCCGCTCTGAGACGCTCTGCTCTGAGACTGCTCCGCTCTGAGACGCTCTGCTCTGAGACGCTCCGCTCTGAGACGCTCCGCTCTGAGACTGCTCCGCTCTGAGACGCTCTGCTCTGAGACCCTCCGCTCTGAGACGCTCTGAGACGCTCCGCTCTGAGACGCTCCGCTCTGAGACGCTCTGCTCTGAGACGCTCTGCTCTGCTCCGCTCCGCTCTGAGACGCTCCGCTCTGAGACGCTCTGCTCTGAGACGCTCTGCTCTGAGACGCTCCGCTCTGAGACGCTCCGCTCTGCTCTGAGACGCTCTGCTCCGCTCCGCTCTGAGACGCTCTGCTCCGCTCCGCTCTAAGATGCTCCGCTCTGCTCTGAGACGCTCTGCTCCGCTCTGAGACGCTCTGCTCTGAGACGCTCCGCTCTGAGACGCTCTGCTCTGAGACGCTCTGCTCCGCTCTGCTCCGCTCTGAGACTGCTCTGCTCATAGACTGCTCTGCTCTGAGACGCTCTGCTCTGAGACGCTCTGCTCCGCTCCGCTCCGCTCTGAGACTGCTCTGCTCTGAGACTGCTCTGCTCTGAGACGCTCTGCTCTGAGACGCTCCGCTCTGAGACGCTCCGCTCTGCTCTGAGACGCTCTGCTCTGCTCCGCTCCGCTCTGAGACGTTCTGCTCCGCTCTGCTCTGAGATGCTCCGCTCTGCTCTGAGACGCTCTGCTCCGCTCCGCTCTGAGACGCTCCGCTCTGAGACTGCTCTGCTCTGAGACGCTCTGCTCTGAGACTGCTCCGCTCTGAGACGCTCTGCTCTGAGACGCTCTGCTCTGCTCTGAGACGCTCCGCTCTGAGACTGCTCCGCTCTGAGACGCTCTGCTCTGAGACGCTCCGCTCTGAGACGCTCTGCTCCGCTCCGCTCCGCTCTGAGACGCTCTGCTCTGAGACGCTCTGCTCTGCTCCGCTCCGCTCTGAAACGCTCTGCTCCGCTCTGCTCTGAGACGCTCTGAGACGCTCTGCTCCGCTCCGCTCTGAAACGCTCCGCTCTGAGACGCTCTGCTCCGCTCCGCTCTGAGACGCTCTGCTCCGCTCCGCTCTGAGACGCTCCGCTCTGAGACTTTCCGCTCTGAGACGCTCTGCTCTGCTCCGCTCCGCTCTGAGACGCTCTGCTCCGCTCCGCTCTGAGACGCTCCACTCTGAGACGCTCCGCTCTGAGAGTGCCCCGCTCTGAGACGCTCTGCTCTGAGACGCTCTGCTCCGCTCCGCTCTGAGACGCGCTGAGACGCTCTGCTCTGCTCCGCTCCGCTCTGAGACGCTCTGCTCTGAGACGCTCCGCTCTGAGAGTGCTCCGCTCTGAGACGCTCTGCTCTGAGACGCTCTGCTCCGCTCCGCTCTGAGACGCTCTGCTCCGCTCCGCTCTGAGATGCTCCGCTCTGAGACGCTCTGCTCCGCTCCGCTCTGAGACGCTCCGCTCTGAGACGCTCTGCTCTGAGACGCTCTGCTCTGAGACGCTCTGCTCTGCTCTGAGACGCTCCGCTCTGAGACCGCTCCGCTCTGAGACTCTCTGCTCTGAGACGCTCCGCTCTGAGACGCTCTGCTCCGCTCCGCTCTGCTCCGCTCCGCTCTGAGGCGCTCTGCTCTGAGACGCTCTGCTCTGCTCCGCTCCGCTCTGAAACGCTCTGCTCCGCTCTGCTCTGAGACGCTCTGCTCTGCTCCGCTCCGCTCTGAGACGCTCCGCTCTGAGACGCTCTGCTCCGCTCCGCTCTGAGACGCTCTGCTCCGCTCCGCTCTGAGACGCTCCGCTCTGAGACTTTCTGCTCTGAGACGCTCTGCTCTGCTCCGCTCCGCTCTGAGACGCTCTGCTCTGAGACGCTCTGCTCCGCTCCGCTCTGAGACGCTCCGCTCTGAGACGCTCCGCTCTGAGAGTGCTCCGCTCTGAGACGCTCTGCTCTGAGACGCTCTGCTCCGCTCCGCTCTGAGACGCTCTGAGACGCTCTGCTCTGCTCCGCTCCGCTCTGAGACGCTCTGCTCTGAGACGCTCCGCTCTGAGAGTGCTCCGCTCTGAGACGCTCTGCTCTGAGACGCTCTGCTCCGCTCCGCTCTGAGACGCTCTGAGACGCTCTGCTCTGAGACGCTCCGCTCTGAGACGCTCTGAGACGCTCCGCTCTGAGACGCTCCGCTCTGAGACGCTCTGCTCCGCTCCGAGACGCTCCGAGACGCTCCGCTCTGAGACGCTCCGCTCCGCTCTGAGACTGCTCTGCTCTGAGACTGCTTTGCTCTGAGACGCTCTGATCTGAGACGCTCTGCTCTGAGACGCTCTGCTCCGCTCCGCTCTGAGACGCTCCGCTCTGAGACGCTCCGCTCTGAGACGCTCTGCTCCGCTCTGAGACGCTCCGCTGACGCTCTGCTCTGAGACGCTCCGCTCTGCTCTGAGACGCTCCGCTCTGAGACGCTCTGCTCTGAGACTGCTCCGCTCTGAGACGCTCCGCTCTGAGACGCTCTGCTCCGCTCTGCTCTGAGACGCTCTGCTCTGCTCTGAGACGCTCCGCTCTGAGACTGCTCCGCTCTGAGACGCTCTGCTCTGAGACGCTCCGCTCTGAGACGCTCTGCTCCGCTCCGCTCTGCTCCGCTCCGCTCTGAGACGCTCTGCTCTGAGACGCTCTGCTCTGCTCCGCTCCGCTCTGAAACGCTCTGCTCCGCTCTGCTCTGAGACGCTCTGCTCTGCTCCGCTCCGCTCTGAGACGCTCCGCTCTGAGACGCTCTGCTCCGCTCCGCTCTGAGACGCTCTGCTCCGCTCCGCTCTGAGACGCTCCGCTCTGAGACTTTCTGCTCTGAGACGCTCTGCTCTGCTCCGCTCCGCTCTGAGACGCTCTGCTCTGAGACGCTCCGCTCTGAGACGCTCCGCTCTGAGAGTGCTCCGCTCTGAGACGCTCTGCTCTGAGACGCTCTGCTCCGCTCCGCTCTGAGACGCTCTGAGACGCTCTGCTCTGCTCCGCTCCGCTCTGAGACGCTCTGCTCTGAGACGCTCCGCTCTGAGAGTGCTCCGCTCTGAGACGCTCTGCTCTGAGACGCTCTGCTCCGCTCTGCTCCGCTCCGCTCTGAGACGCTCTGAGACGCTCTGCTCTGAGACGCTCCGCTCTGAGACGCTCTGCTCTGCTCCGCTCTGAGACGCTCTGCTCTGAGACGCTCCGCTCTGAGACGCTCTGCTCTGAGACGCTCTGCTCCGCTCTGAGACGCTCCGCTCTGCTCCGCTCCGCTCTGAGACTGCTCTGCTCTGAGACTGCTTTGCTCTGAGACGCTCTGCTCTGAGACGCTCTGCTCTGAGACGCTCTGCTCCGCTCCGCTCTGAGACGCTCCGCTCTGAGACGCTCCGCTCTGAGACGCTCTGCTCCGCTCTGAGACGCTCCGCTGACGCTCTGCTCTGAGACGCTCCGCTCTGCTCTGAGACGCTCCGCTCTGAGACGCTCTGCTCTGAGACTGCTCCGCTCTGAGACGCTCCGCTCTGAGACGCTCTGCTCCGCAGAGCGGAGCGTCTCAGAGCAGAGCGTCAGCGGAGCGTCTCAGAGCGGAGCAGAGCGTCTCAGAGCGGAGCGTCTCAGAGCGGAGCGTCTCAGAGCGGAGCAGTGTCTAGCAAATATAATAGTTTAAGATAGTATACTGATGATAATATGGTACACTGAAAAGTAAAATATAGTAATGTTGACTAATGTGCACATCATCATGTTTCTATAGAGAGAGAGACAGTTATCATCTAAAGTGATTGTCCACATGAAGGGCAACACAAACCACCATTCTGAATAAAAAGGTAGGCCATATCTTATGTCATACTGGAATATTAGGCATTGACTAGGCAGCCTCCCGATTGATTTGAACAGATTGATTTGAACAGATTGATTTGAACAGATTGATTTGAACAGATTGATTTGAACAGATTGTATCTAGCTGTAAAGTAGGGGATGGATCTAATGACGGTGAGAAGACCTTCTCTTTTGATTTGGCTTATGATTCAGCTGGAGGAAGCCCTAATTTTGCATCCCAGGAAAGGGTAATCAAACCCTAATATCCCATGTGTCTTAGTGACTGAGAGAATGTTTCCTTAATTCATATTCAGGAGTTGGTGTATTAGAAGTGCGGTATGGGCATATTTGCAACTAAATGTTCCTTACTTGAACAAACATTCAAACTCACTTCTCTTGACCATCAGATCTTTTCAAGATTTGGGTGTTGACATCCTTAAAGCAGCCTTTGACGGTTTCAATGCTTGTGTTTTTGCCTACACAGGCACTGGAAAATCCCACACTATGATGGGAAATGAGGTAAGGCCTCCTTCCATATTCCACGTTCTATGCGAGATGTGTATTTATACTGACATCCAAAAGCTGCTTTCTCTTCTTGTTTCTTTAAACATCCTCATACGATGTGCTTTGAATAGGATAATGCTGCCTTAAATGCTAATAATTTGACAGTCACAACAATCGCCCAAGCGCACAGTGTATCTGTCCCTGAGCTATTCACCCAGTGAACACCTCAAGTACACACCCATCTTTTATGGCAACATCTCAGCAGCTGTACCTCCTCTTCTGCCAGTGGTTTTAAACTTGGGGACCCAGGGTTGGCCAGCAAAATGATTGATAGTTATTATTACGCATGCAAGTACAATAAATACAACTAGAGGACATACAAGAATGGTTTTGATCAGCGTTTCACTGTTATCTCTATGCCTACAATATATAGGCCGTAAAGGAATTCTGGACCAAGTGACAGACCATATCAGACCAAATCATGTGTAACAATAAACATGTTATTGGATTGGGGTCTTACTCCCAGAGATGAAATAAATCTAATGGGATTCCATGGCCTAATCTAATGCATTTTAGAATCACTGTCTTATGCTGTGCCGTCTCTACACAAATCAGAAAATATGATGATGGAAGCTATGGGGCCACCTTTCTTTTATCACCTTGCACGGCATCAGAATCTTTTTATATGGCTGATGAGATTATCTGCTTGTCTACCAGGAGACATATGCAAGGTCATCAGCAGAGCTGCTGTCAACATCCTAGATAATTATACAGCTCTTAATACGTACTATCTGTTACGTGGTAATTAAAACAAGAAGGCACACAAATCGGAGTAGAATTGCTTTCACGCTTCAGTAACCCCGCATCAGATGAGCCAGTGTTTGTGTTGTTCAGCAGGCTTTGCATGTACCAACTTTTGGTGCCCATTAAGGGAACACAGTAGGAGCAAAATGCTTTTGTCCTTTCAAAGTATGTTGACAGAATGTTTTGTGATTTTGGGCCTATGTGTACTTACTGTTCTCTCTTTTTATGTACCAGAGGGATAAAGGCTTAATCCCATCCACGTATCAGTGAAGGCTTGTTCAAGATGTCACAGAGAGACGAGAGTGATGCTGTGTCATTTCGTGCCGAAGTCAGGTACTGTAACTAAGGGCTTGTCACACAGTGTGTGAGTTTATGTTCCAGGTTTTCTTTATGAGGCCACAAATCTGGGAATCTGTCTTGAAATGATGAGGCAAGTCGGGCAAACACGTGAGCCATCTAAATATTAAAGCTAGTCTTTTTGTATTGGAATAGGGCACCACCATTAATTTCTCCAGGTCTCCGAGTTATGACACACACACACACACACACACACACACACACACACACACACACACACACTCACACTCACACTCACACATAAAGTTGGGTCAGAGGTTCTGAATTGGCATCCAGGGAGTGTGTGTGCACAGTTTCGGAGCGACCGGGCCAACGGTGCCGGAGATTAGCTGCTAACGGACGGACAGGACGGACGGATGGACACACGGACGGACGGACAGGGGGTAAAACATACTCTCTCGCCATGCCGGAGACAAGAAGCTCAGTGCTTAATGAGTCTTCCAGTTTAGTAGACCTTGTACTGTGAATTTGTACTGGTTCAATGTGTCAGTGGTGTAAAGTAACTAAGTACATTTACTTAAGTACTGTACTTAAGTACAATGTTGGGTATTTGTGCGTTATTTGAGTATTCCAAACTTCCAATGCTTTTACCTCTACTCCACTACATATTGGATCCAAATATTGTTTTTTTACTCCACTAATTTTTTTTTTTTAGTTACTTTGCAGCTATACATTATAATATTATAAAACATGCATTAAACACTTTAGCCCTGTGTGTGTGTGTGTGTGTGTGTGTGTGTGTGTGTGTGTGTGTGTGTGTGTGTGTGTGTGTGTGTGTGTGTGTGTGTGTGTGTGTGTGTGTGTGTGTGTGTGTGTGTGTGTGTGTGTGTGTGTGTGTGTGTGTGTGTGTGTGTGTGTGTGTTTCCCCCATTTCATGCCATTTACATATAGGACCTTATCTCGGAGCTACATAGCAGAGGGAGAGGTTCTAAATGGGGCTAGATTATTTCCCCTCGAGCCTCGAACCAGAGGCATAGTACCGTAACAAACCGGCAGATGGAGGTAAATGTTTTTGTTTTTATTTTCACATGTGGAGTTTCCGGGTCATTGATAGCGTTGCCATGTTGCCTTTTTATAAGCGACTTTGGACTTATTTTTCTGTAAAGTTGCTTGTAAGGACAACGGCACATTAATATGTATTTGTCCTGCGTATCCCCATCTGAAAATATATCGTGACGCGTTGTGAGCTTGTAGATCTGCTATTTCAAATAGCCGTATAGCCTAGTCGCTTCTTTTGGGCTTGTTTTCATAGACCTGGTTGCTTGTTTCCCTCGCAGAATCTGGCAACACTGATGAGCGGGTCCATTCGATTTAGTAAACAGAACAAGCCTGTTGACGTGAGTGAATTCAACAGCTCAACGTACATACAACTTACTTATAATGTAGCCTTATTATTAGGTTTACCGACGCCTTCCATGTGTTTATGGTGATTCTAAACCATCACACTTGATTTGGAACCTTTTTGTCTCTATAAGCTTGCTCGCTGGCTAATAACAGTTAGCATGGAGACTAGCCATGGTTCACATGTATGACAGTCATGTTTCAGGGCTACATGGAGACCAGACTCTGCTAAGCTGTGTTTAATGTGACGGTATGAACAGTGGTGGAGAAAGCACTTAAGGTAAAAGTATCAATACTGCAGTGTAGAAATACTCTGTTATAATAAGAGTCCGGAATAATAAATATACTTGAGAGTAAATGTACAAAAAGTATTGGTATAAAAATGTACTTAAAGTACCAAAAGTAAAAGTACTCGTCATACAGAATGTCCCGTTTTTTTTACAAGTTATCATAATATGATAACTTGTAAAAACGTGACATACATAATAATTTATGTATAAAAAATATTTTGAAAATAGCACATCTACAAGCTCACAGTGAGCTGAGCTTGTAGATTGTATATTTTCAAATGGCCGAAATGTATATTGGGCTCAAGTGAAAAAATCTACAAAGTAACTACAACTAAAGTTTTCAAATAATGGTAGTGGAGTAAAAAGTACAATATTTGCCTCTGTGATGTAGTGGAATAAAAGTACTGAAAATTGCAAATACTCCAGTAAAGTAAAAAGAAAATACCTCAAAATGGTACTTATGTACAGTACTTAAGTAAATGTACTTAACTTTAAATGTAGTTACTTTACACCACCGGGTAAGCTGTGTTTAATGTGATGGTATGAAGTGGTGGAATTTGAAAGTAGCTTTTACTGGGTACGTTTACTTAAGTACTGTACTTAAGTACTTCTTTACATTACTTGAGATTGTACCTTCACTCTAGTCAGAGTTTGAATACAGACTTTTACTTGTAAACAGAGTAATTCTAAGGTTTTCAGCCATTCTGCTCCCAGTATTTTCTGTCTCTACTCAGGATTCTGTCATTCTGCTCATTACTGGTTCTGACTTACATTTAGCTGTAAGCACTAAGTTGTACAAAGTTCCATTGACAGCCATTCATGAAACAGGAAAGTCCTGACTGTATTTCTATTAAATGACGATAATGCACCTGTATGGATAGTGCGGGTTGTCTCTGTCTCTTTGTCTGGAAACATTTAAATACAATCCATCGTTGTCATGTTATAAGCAACTTTCTGTCAAGAAACTCCATGCAGCCATCGCTCGTTGTAGATCACTCAATGTCCTGCGTACCACCCGTTTTTGGAAATTGCACATAATTATGCAGGACTTGGAATGGTTTACAACGAGCGCTTCCAAACTTGAGATGGGGGTCCGGGGGGAACAGCAAAAACCACACCTCCATTATATGTGCTTGACGTGGATAGAGGGAGCACTCGTTTTGGTTCACGTGATAGCATATTATGTTATAGTAAGATTTTGTGTTTAAATCTTAAATTCAGTGTTTTTTTTTAAAAGCTTTTGAAGTGCTGAATCCCAAGTTTGATCTCTACTTGGGAAAAGAGACTTACATTTTCCAGTCATGCTTTTATCACGGGTGAAACTGGTCTGATATTCCACCCTAATTGGTATTAAAATGTTAACAGTGACAGTCATGCTGCTACTATTTTAAACGGTACTTCCCTCTCCTGTCCTGTAGAGGTGCTGACTGTTGTGACATCACTTAGCCAGACTAGCGACCACCACAGCTGCAAAGAAGGCGAAGAAGCCGGAGTAGGAGCCTCAGGCTGCGGTGATGGAGGAGGAGGAAGAGGAGGTGTATGTGGTGGAGGAGGTATTATTTGTAATTATTGCTTTTTCTCTTGAAATGTAGCACTTTGAGATATGGTTCAAATATAAAGTACGTTACAAATAAAATGTATTCTTCTTATTATTATTAGGTGTTGGATCGACAGGTGATGAATGGAAGGGTGAAGTACCTCCTCAAATGGAAAGGTTTCTCAGAGTGAGTTCAAGCCTCCTTTTCTCCTCTCATGATAAGCACTAATCTCTGAGTGGAACAAACTCCTTCCTGTCTTTCGACCAGATGCACTCGATGCATATTAAGCAAAGTTCCTTGATATATTGCCAAGATAGCCAATTCCACACCTCAGTACAGAATGGTACACACACTTCCGGTATCCTAAGTGGACACAGTCACTCCATGTGAACATCAGAACTCGCGAACGCCCTGTGATCGCTGTTGATGGATCTCGAGAGATTGTGTTGCGGTCAGGCCTGGAATTTCATCATTTTAGGGACTAGGCCTCTTGACCTTTGCCAAATGCCAGGGGAGGAAGGCCATCAGTCAAAAAAATATATTTTAAGTCCTGGAAAAATAATTAATTAATGAATATGTATTTGTAATACTTAGTATGGTAACGGTCAATGAAATAAAATAAACAAAAAGCTATTTATTTCACCAAATAGTTTATTGGTATTTCAATTACCAATATTTGTAGTAAGTCTTGAGTCAAAAGTTCATAAGCTCTCAGCCGTGGACTAATCAGAGTCACTGGATTCATTTGGAGATAGGGAGTCAGTCCCCAAATTAAGGACGCCAGGTTGAAAGTGGTTAAAATTGGGACTCATTGGCTGCATAATTGCAAATACCGTTGTCATAAAAAAATAAAATAAGGGTCGATTATATCACCCAAACCGGGCTCTAGATGAAACTTGGTTTCTATAAGCCTGGTGTCTGTGTGTGCAGTGAGGACAACACGTGGGAACGAGAAGAACGCCTGAACTGTCCCGAGCTGATCGCTGAGTACATGCGGAAACGCAAAGAGACAGAAGAGAAGAAGAGGAATACAGACAGAGGAGAGTTGAGAAGAAGCAAGAGGAAGAATGTCATGGTGAGAAAGAGGGGATATAGGAGGAGGAGGGGATTGTAGGGTGGCAGAGGAGAGAAATCCAGCAGGAGGTCCTGCTAGGATATAACAGTGGTTCTGAAACATTTTTATGTCAAGGACCCAGTGGACCCCCATCTGAAATGAGGGTTGTGTTAAACATTAACAAAATGAGTCCAAAGTTTTCAAACTATTCCAATATTTTTTCCAAATGTTTGGAAAATAGCCGATTTACAAGCCCACGATGCGACTGATTATGAGCTAGTAAATCAGCTATTTTAGAATGGCCAAAGTATAAAATAGGGTTAAAGTGGTTAAACTGATTGTCTTGTTAAACACACAAGTGTTCATTAAAGGCGCTATATAAATTCAAGCTATTATTAAAGACTTTTGCGAGGTGATTGAGGGTGAGAGGCTGCAAGGGCTCCAAATGGTATAAAATGAACGCAGCAGCACTTTTAAGATTATTCATTCATGACACTTCACATCACTTTTTAAACTCTTACTGCCCTTACTGACAGTCATACCCGTCAAAGTCATACTTTGACGGGTATCCTGATGTCTGAATATATTAATACCCAGCAACCAGATTAGCTATCTTTAACAGGCAGGTAAGGCAATATGATGTTGAATAACATGAATCAACACATAACCATTATGTTCTCTTTCAAAGGTTAACAGGCAGACAAGGAGCAACAGTGTCCAAGACAAGGTGACCACCAGGGACTTGCTTGACCTCTTCATTGAAGAAGCAACACCGGTGGTGGTTGACGCTGGAGAAAAACTGCCACAAGCGGCCGACCAAGAATCAACTGAGCCATCAGACCGGTGTTCTGAGTGCCAAAAGTTGTACCAAACAGCCAAGAAGAAAAGTCAGCTGAAAAACAAACTCTTGGATAATGGTGAGCACTGTTTTGCCCAGTATCATATTAGAATGATGGGACAACCTCAGCCAAATAGTGGTAACATTTTGTTGGGCCAGTTTCTCTGCCGTTATATACTGACGGATACCCAAACTTCACCTCACTGTAGTCTGGAATGTTTGGGTTTTTTATCAGCCTGTCGACAAAAAGCATTTATTTTTGTGACATTGGGCTCTGATTTGTTCACCAGATCCTACTTCCTTGACATGTGACCAGTGGTTCCTGCAGATGAAGCGGAGCACAAGAAGACTACACAACGTGAACTTGTAAATATGTGCACTAGAAATAAGATTGATGGGATTGGTGTTGGTCGATTTCTGGTAAATCGGCAGCAGCTTTATTAACTTCTATTCAGGACTCCTCGGGAGTGGGACCACCACATCATAAAGCGTGTCAACGAAATATTCAGAGAGAAACAGCAGAAGGGCGAGAAGGACCAATCAACCTGTGCCAGACAACACGCGTTCCTAAAGAGGTATGGATGATGTGTACGTGTGAACCTGCAATGCACTGGTGTCCCATTTTATTTTTTTGCGTTTAATTCTGAGCAGAATACCTTTATGGCCAACTGTTTAACAAGAACAAATATGGGATTCCATATATTCAATAAGAAACAGTAGATAGGAGAGAGGGACAAACAACCTGTTCTAGATAACGCACTTTCCTAAAGAGGTAACAAACGCACACTTTTTTTTTTCTTCTCATTGTTAGCATTGACAATACAGTACATAAGAAAACATTCAAAGATAAGGCAGTCATCGTACCATGTCCAGATAGGCAAAGCAATCCACTGCTCTAAAAACTTTGCCCCTGCTGAAAACCATGCTACCGAAGCAAGCTACCACATTGCTTGTTGCATTGGATTTGCTGACCGTCTTCGTATCAATGTATCTCTGTGGGCAGATATTATCACACCATATATGAATAGAACAAATGTGCAGTAGGGGATATTCACTAATATCAAATGTTGACAAAGCAAACAAAGCAAAAGAAAAATGGTGTTCTTCTTGGAATAGAACTGAATACCAACTGTCACTTCTAGAAACCTTAAGTGCTGTACGGTGGTCATTAAAAGGGGGAGGAAGACAAGGAAGAGGAGGAAAAAGCTGTCCAGAGACGTCGCCCAAGACAGGAGTCTCAGCAAGCAGCCACGCTCAGATGACAGCGGCCTTTACAGCGGCCCCAGCCTTTACAGTGGCCCCAGCCTTTACAGTGACCCCAGCCTTCACAGCGACCCCAGCCTTCACAGTGACCCCAGCCTTCACAGTGACCCCAGCCCTCACAGTGACAGCCATGAACCAAGCAGCATCAGCTCAAGTAGCAAACCTAAGTGCATTGAGGAGGAACAGTCTAATGATGAATGCTTTGTGGTGATCCCCACTTCTCTAACCTATGACAGAACCGTCCAGCTGACAACGTCCCCACCCAAACAGAGCGCAGCAAAGAGGGAGCGTTTCAAAGTGTTATTTCATAAGGCATTATCAAACTTCTCAGGTACGATTGAGAAGTACGAGAGCGCGTGAGATCATTCAGCTTTTATTTTATTTCCTTATTCTGCCTTCGGTTGTGTCTTTTGGATCCCTGTAAGGAGAAATATATGTGTACATCTGACAATATAATATTTTTTAGTTTCTTTGTAAGAGTTACTAGAGATATTTGGAAAAAATAGACAGAAAAATATTGAGAGAAAAATCATTGGTAGAAGTTATGCTGAGGTTCGATTTAACAACCTAGACTTCAGTACAATTAACAAACAAAAGAAATCCCCAACGTGATTGCCTGAAACTTTAAATGTTCTTCCACAAGCAAGACTTTGATTCTTGGAGGATGGCTTTCTAACACAACTATTCTCCCCAAACCTCCCTTGTGTGTAATTATGAACGTGTTTCCATAGAAACGGCTCCTTGGTTTTTAAAAGCTGCTTTGAACGTGTATCTTTGATAAAAGTGGACTTCTCAGTTAGGAGTTTTTTGTTCTCTGATTTCACGCTCAGACATTTGATGTAGTGAATGTGGAAAAGTAGGCCCCTTTTACAGTATGACGATGTAAAAATAAATGGAGTCTGTGCGCTGTAAAGTAACTTGCTCCCAGTCAATAGCTTTGACCAACAAGGTCTACTATAGAATCAGTCTGATCCTTTTAAAGGTGTAGCTCCAATCTCTCTATGTTGGTAGTATAGATGTCTCTACTAATAAACACTTTAGGAATGTGTTAATCAATAAGTTCTAGTTTGAATGTCAGTGACGCTGATTTGAAATCAGTTAACAGTGTTATTTATTTCCTCAAATTATATATTTTTTGTATGCACAGGACCTTTGAGCTGTTTTTATTGTGCGAATAAATAAAACAAACTAAATAAAACAAAACAAAAAATAGGGACGTCAATACATTTATTTTCCTGCTTGTGTGCTTCTGTTTTATATCGAGCATAAGTGGTTAATAATATCCACCAAAAGATGATGGAGGCACATGTCTAAGAAGTATTTGTGTGAATAGATAGACAATCCGTGTGTAAATGTGTGATCTAAATATTTTATACCTTCCACAAATACAAAATAATTTAATATTTGTAAACTCACATGAATATTTTGCAAATATAAATACACAAACACATTTCACAAGAAAATATCTGAGAAAGAATACATTAAATAATTATGAATACGTTAAAAGCACTTGTGAATATCTGACTATTATTTTTTTTCAAGATATTTTTATTAGGTTTTAATGCAAGGCCCAGGGGCGAGTATACTGCACATACATATCATCATTTTCATAGTTGTATCACAAAAGGGCAAACAAAATGTACATCTGATCTTCTCATTCATTAATTCAGTTTTTATATGTAAATCTAAAAGGCAGATTTGCATATTATGGTCCACACCAGAGCCTTGTATTGGTCCACACTTGTGAGAGCAGTAGTGAGAGTATAGTATGTGGATCCAAGAAGGAGGAAGAAGGTGTTTGGCTACATCTAGAGGGAAAAGTAGGGACTACATCGTTAACAGATCAGAACAGGATGGACAGCTGCAACCCTGCTAAATGTGAAACCTGAATCTCATCTTATCTAACCTTAAAGGGATAGCTCACCCCAAAAAAAAATAAAAAAATCTATCGATGAGTCACCCCATGGGGACTTGAATTCATGGATATTTTTTAGTTTTTGTCGCATTCCTAAACAAATAATTTGATGACCAGCTAACCGGTAGGCAGCGGTTCCGGTAGGAGACACAAAGAAGACTATATTATTGGCTTAGGAATGCGACAAAAAAAAGAATCCATGAATTCAAGTCTCTGACTAATCGATAGAAAAAAAGTCATTTTGGAAGTGAACTATCCCTTTAAACCTAAGGTTAACCCTTGCCCTAACCTTTAATTTAAACGGGGTGTAAGCAATATTCATTTTTGTTTAAATAAGTATGAAATAGCTCTAGATACCCATAGTAATCATTGTAATAGATTTTTTGTTCAAACGGGTGTCTCTGTCTCTCCATCTCTAGTAAAAATATTTTTGATATAAATTTCATCCTATCAGGGGAGAGAACTTATACAGGATTAACAATTGAATTTGGAAGTGAAACAAAATAAATAGATAAAGAGTCGATAAAACTGGAATTGGAACACTAAGCTTATAAATGGGTTCTCTCTCTTGATTGGATGAAATTGGTGACCCACCTGAAAATGCATTTTCTATTTAATAAAGAGCAGGAACCCTGTTACTGAAAACACTATACTATATATATATATAGAGCTTTAACTTTTTAACAAAAACAAAAACTATCACTTGCTTACAGTATCTTTAATACTAATTCTAACCCTCTTTCATAACAATGGACATTAGAATAGCAAAGGAATAACAGTCTAATCCTCAATTAGACAAAGAACAAAAGCAGAGTTATATGCGTGAAAATAAAAACATTGGAAAACGTTTATACATGAATTGAATAACAAGACCATCACACTCACTTAGACATTGGCAAAAAAATATTTGTACAATAAATTGAATTTGACATCTATTTCAAATTCCTTGGTAATTTCTGCATCAACTGGTCTTTAAGTTAAAGGGTTGACCCCCCCAGGTGTTAAGTGACCTGGCTGGAAGAACAACTGGCAACCATAACAGCAGGGTTCCTTCCTTAAACTATTTAGAATGGAAGTGTTCACTTCACTCTGGTTGACACCTTGTTGTTATGGTGACAATGGGGTCACTCAGATGGCTTGTTTAATCAGCGCTCCCTCTTTGTAGTTTTTTTTTAGTACAAGTCAAATATAACACATTAAAACACAACCTTATGATACCTGATTTCCTAAAATCGCAATATGTGACTTAATTAAAAAGGAAATTTGACCTACTAAGCCAAAATTATATCATTGTGTGCAGGAGTTGTTTTGTTTTTCTCTGTCTCAAAATATTGTCCATACAGAAATATATAGAATGGATTAGCATTTATGGGTATCCATTTTTGCATCTGCTATGAAATTGTAACCCTAGATCCACTGATCTTTTTTGACTAGTTTACACGGATAATGAATTACTTGAACAATTGATGTATTTCTTCTAAAGCAGTGGTTCTCAACCAATTTCTGGATCGGGGCCCACTTGAAAATCTTACATTTTCAGAGCATGTTTATTTTAATGATCAATCAATCGATTGTGCTGCGGCTTGGAGCAAAGGAACTAACATAATTAGTTAACATAATAATTCAAGTTGCTATTTATCGGTATCACAATTAATAGATTTTTAAATTAATTTTAAGAAATTGTTTTTTACATTATATATATTTTTTACATGTTATATTATCATAAATATCGTAGTGTTTTGCCAATTATTTGGGGTCCCACTTGCAATATCCTCATGGCCCACAGGTTGAGATTCACTGTTCTAAAGAATCCCTCACTTTGTTAATTTTATGTTAATGTACAAATGAACTGGCAGCTTTTGTAAGGTAGAAGTCTATGGTGCGCTCTGAAATCAGAATAGGAAGCTATTTTGATTAATTAAAAACATAAATCAGATTAACAGATTAACAAGACAAATTGGTATGATAAATTCATTTTATTTTCTGTGACCATCACATTGTGGAAAAAGTAATAAATATACATTGCAGTAAGAAAAATACAAAAAATATATAAATATAAAGATATACTGTACATTATTTTTTAAATAAATTAACAAGAACAAGTTTAACAAGTTTTGTTCTTGTCCTATAATGTCTTTCTTGAGAGTTCATTGTTGCAATGAATGTTGACAGGAGGAGCCAGTCCTCCTGACACTGGCAATGTCCAGTAGCACTGTTCAGAGAATATTGGTGTCTACTGCAGGTGTTGCTGCTGGTTCAGTTGTGGTAGCCAGTACTGCTGGTGGTTAACCGGTCCAGTATAACTTGCCACATTGCAGACCGGATAAGAGTGCTGTAGAGCGGAGATCTGGCTGTACTGATGATGACTGCTGCCTTCTTCCACGGTGCCCATGACATCATAACACGCTGCCTGTGGGCTGTAGCTGGATCCCAGAGAATGACCCTGGAGAATCTCGCTGAAGTCCTGAAGGCTGGAGGACTGCTCCTGCTGCTCTTCGGCAGAAGAGGAACTTCTCTTTCTCTTCTTCCTCTCGGCCAGCACCTCGTCGCTGAGCCCCAGCTGGTCTGACAGGTCGTTGATGTAGTCGATGGCCAGGCGGAGAGTGTCGATCTTGGTGAGGGTCTGTCCGGCCGGGGCCACGGAGGGAGGCAGGTAGGTCCTGAGGTGGTTGAGGGCTTTGGTCAGGTCTCTCATCCTCAACTTCTCCCTCTCGCTGGCACTCTCACGCTTCTTGCCCGGGTATTTGGACCTAGACTTCCTCGTGGTGGTAGAGGTGCTGGTCTTCTTGTACGCTGCTGCGGAAGTGTCTGCTGAAATGTAGCTTGGGGCAGCTCTCTGAAAAACCGGGACCTCCTGCATCTCCTGTTTAAGCGGAGCTACCGTTTCGGGAACGACGAAGACAAACTGGTCCAAGACCTCTTCAAGTTGTCTCCCTCCAGCCTGGAAGGAGAAGGTGGCAGTGGCGGCGGCGGTGGTGGAAGTGGAGGGTGAGAAACTGCAGGAGTCGATGGAGGAAGTGGGAGACAGGCTGCTGCAGGCGCTGAAATAGCCAGGGTCTGAGGCAGGGTCTAAGGCTTGAAAGTTAGAGTCACAGAAGCTCTTCTCGTCCAGGAGCAGCTCATCAAACAGAGAGGGACTGAGGAGGTTCTCCTGGAGCTGGAGAGGAGCGCAGTAGGACATATCCATACTGTAGCTGCTGCTAAAAGGAGCTGCAGTAGCTGTAAAAGTAGTAGGGATAATAATGTCCTTTTCTCCTGCTTCCGTGTGCTGGTAGAAGTAGCAGCAGCAGTAGTTGTAGCAACAGAGAAGGTTCTTCCTTGTAGTTGGTTGTCAGTGTGTGTGTGCTATAAGGCAGGCAGAAGTGTGTGAGGAGGAGAGGGGAGGCTGCTCCATATATACGCTGGGAGGTGTGAGGAGGTGGCACCTCCAGCAGCAGTCACCCCCAGTCCAGAGAAGCTGTGTGGCAGGGGGTCCATGGGAAAGGCAGCAGCTCCAGGACAAGGTGTGAGTTGGCAGCTGAAGCGTTGTCCCATAAACTGGACCTTATTCACACTTTTAATTCTTCCACCCGGGGTATGCGATCTTATTGAGAACAGAGGGTTCAAGGCTGGCATCAGTCAGTTCTTGAACATGAACAAGCTGTGGTGTCGTCTTAATTGTTAAAATGTCAGGGGAGGGGAGGGGGGGACAGGACACAAAATTAGGTGCATTTCCATCATGGACAGGAGTAATAGACTAAATAGAGCATCTAAACGGAGTACTCTATTTTCTTCACACTTATATATGCCCTAATACTGCTTGTAAAGCATGTTGTGCTGCATGGTATTGAATGATGCCATACAAATTAATATTGTTTCTTGAACTGAATAGATTCACTCCACATTGCTCTAGTATGAGAAATGCAGTTATTGTGAACAGGGGAGGACTATTAATTAGTGCCTACTTATAGTATAGAGGCTGTCCCATCATTGAGATGTCACAGGTTCTAACCTGTGACATCTCAGTTATGGGGCAGCATTGGCACTGTTCCTGTCAAAGTGCCCTTGAGAAATACTGAATGTCCTCTCTACTCCTGCGTACACTGTAATGTAATCTGGACAACAGCATCACTGCACATAGAGTAGCCAAGGGGAGCAAGCAGGCTGAAAACCCAGGGGGTCCATGGGAAAGACAGCAGCTCTGGGCACAAGGTGTGAGCTGGGAAGTGCACGGACCATAAACTGGACATGGTTCACACTTTCTTCCTCTACCATGGGAAGGAACGGGGCAGATTACCTGGCTGAGTATGATGAGAGACCAGGACAGATCTCTTGGCATGGCTCATAAGCTAAGTCTCAATCAAGCTGAAATGAAACGTCAATTCTGTAAACAATGAGGCAAATGTTTATTATGGGCTGGAGTAAAAGAACATGCTAACTGAACTGGACCACTTCACAATGTATCCGTGTACTGTACGAGTATATTTGTCATTAGAAGATGGTTAACTGTTATAAAACTTCAGTATTGTCAAAGTTATCAGCTCACTTGAACCCTTGACATACACAATATTAACAGTAAAGAGTGTTTCACCTGTTTGCTGGGTGTCACCTCTGATGAAGGCCAGGAGTTAAATGTGACACGCCGGCCTGTGGGAACGGGGGTCTGGGACCTGATACACACTGCCACTGCGGGCCCTACACCTACAGCCTCATTATAGGGGCCACAGGGCGGTGACAGAGGAAAGTTAGAAGTATTATCCAAAATAAAGCAGGGGAATTCCAACTTAAGACCCACCGCTGGAATATTGAGAAACCTTTTTGCTACGGAATTGTCATTTTCACAAAATCAACATTGAACTATCAAAAGCATTAATACAAAAAGCTGCAATGTAAATGTTTTAAATGGTGATAATGTTTTTGACCCACGTCAACAAGAGGAAGTACCCGAATGGAAATGCCATAAGAATTAGATGATGTAATTGAATGAATCGTTCATCATTATTACACTTCCTCTCTTCCTTCGCAGTAATACGCTTTCCTGCATGTTATGTGATTTCCTCCCGGTCGGTCTTTGGGTCATGTGACTTCCTCCACAGAGAAGTGTGCCAGGCAGCTGTAAGGTGTCAGTTATTAGCACCTCTCTTTGTTTAGACAGGAGCCTCACAGGTCACACCGTTGCCCTGGGAACCTCAAAGGCAGCTCCGCTACCACGGTGTGTGTAGTGCTAAAGGCCGGCTAAAATACACTGTTTCCCAAACAGTGGGTCGGGACACATTTGTGGGTCGCAGATCCATTTATGTGGGTCGCGAGTGAATGTCCCTTCATTTTTTTTGTTTCCTTACATTTTGTCATTATTATTTTAAAAATATTTTTTTAAAGATTTCCACAAACAATTCACACATTTTCATGAGTTGAAAACAAATTTTATGAAATAAAATTTAAAAAATAATAAAAATAAATTCCCTAAATTAGAAAACATGTTTAAAAAGTAGTGAAAATAGCAGATCTGCAAGCGCACAACGCGGCGCGAAGCGATGCGTTGTGAGCTTGTAGATCATTCTCAGTGGTGACGAGGTACAGACAATAAATGCAGACACACTTCAAATCAAATTGAGCACAAGGATACATGGCTGTATCATTTAAAATATAGCAGCACCAAATATATATATATATATCTAAGTGTAGCCTATAGATTGACAGTGTGACAAAAAAATATATAAATAAACCAATGAGAACAATAAGACTGAAAAACAATAAAAATCCAAAAGCAATGACAGTCAAAGTAAATGGAATTGCTATTAAAACCTTTGGTTCGTTGGTATTAATAGGTCAACTTGAAGCATATATTGTGGGGCACAGTAACGGAGGTCAAATTGAATGTAAAAAACGAGCCAATGAGCGTGTTATGTTGTGAGTCCACACCTGTTTAGATGGAAGCTTAGGAACGTTTAACTTGACCCCTCTCTTCCTCACCTCCCCGTGGACCTCAGTAATAAGGCTGTAGGTGTAGGGCCCCGCAGTGTGTGTATCAGCTCCCAGACCCCTGTTCCCACAGACCAGCGTGTCACATCTAACCCCTGGTCTTCATCAGAGGTGCAACACCCAGCAGTCCAACCTCTCTGAAGCCTGCCTCACATGGCTTTGACCCCCTCAACAACTACACAAGGACTTTGGAATTAACCACTTAAACCCTATTATGGTTGACCGGAGTCCCTCAGGCCTCTATATTCAGTGGTGGAAGAAATATTCAGATTTTTTACTTAAGTAAAAGTAGCAATACTACAATATACAAGTAAACACGTTACAAGTAGGGATGTCCGATATTATCGGCCTCCCGATATTATCGGCCGATATTAGCATAAAAATTGATATCGGGAAAATATCGGTATCGGTTTTTGAAAAAAAAAAAATTTTTTTTTTTATTTATTTTTTTTTTTTTGCTTTATAAATAAGTTACAGGAGTTCTTACTGTATATGGTGTGTGTGATATGAAATTTGAGCTTACCCTAATCACAATAATCCCCGCATATATCGGTATCGGTTGATATCGGTATCGGTAATTAAGAGTTGGACAATATCGGTATATCGGTTATCGGTAAAAAAGCCAATATCGGACAACCCTAGTTACAAGTAAAAGGCCTGTGTTCAAAATGTTACCTGAGTAAAAGTACAAAAGTATTGGCATCAAAATATACTTAAAGTACCAAAAGTAAACGTACTAAAATGTTTGAAAATAGCAGATCTACAAGCTCACAACGCGTCGCGTTGTGAGCTTGTAGATCGGCTATTTCAAATAGGTATAAAATAGGGATACAGTGATTAATGTATGTTTTATAATGTAATAATTTATATCTGAAAAGTAACTAGTAACTAAAGTTTTCAAATAATTGTAGTGGAATAAAAAGTACAAGATTTGCCTCTGAGATGTAGTGGAGTAGAAGTCAAAGTATAGACAATTGGAAATACTCCAGTAAAGTAAAAGTACCTCACAATTGTACTTAAGTACAGTACTTGAGTAAATGTATTTAGTTACTTTACACCACTGCCTGGCTATACTAGTGTCTTTTCTGTTATTGTGGGGAAATCTTTTGATGCGTTGTCGATCTGCTAATACGGATGTTGTGGTTTAAGTGGTTAAGACAAATCATCAACATTAATAATAACTGCTGCTCCCAGGCTGCCTTCAGCCTTCAGTCTTCAGGACCATGGTCTTGTAGATCACCTATTTTCACTTGTGTGGGTACCGGGGAGACATCAAATTTCTCATTATTTTCTTAAGCTAAAACATTTGGGAACCACTGCGTTAATAATACATGTCAATACATTGTCTATTCACAGCTTCTTTCATCCTTCATCAGGTCATTAGTTTGACACCAGGTGTGTGAAGGGTGTACAGTGTACAAGTGTAGAAAAAGTAAAAAAAGAAAAGTAAACAAAAACATATTGATACAGCCAGGTAGGGCATATAACAAATGTATATGTTACAGCCAGAGGAAAAATATACAGGAAAAGGAAGAAGACTTGTTGTAACTATTTATTCTTAATACACATCAGCCCTTTCTCTGTTTGCACACATCGAGTGAATAATCAACACAGCAGTACTAATTCCTTTCATCACAGTCACCTTTAGCACCTTAGGAGCGTATTAGGCCCTGACACACCAAGCTGCCGATTCACATTCAACACTGCTAATGGCCAGCTAGGCCTACCGTCCGCTGTGCGTGACATACAGCCAAAATGATGTGCAATTGTAGGTCACAGATGCTCCAGGATGACTTCTGATGTCGGCATGGTGTGTCAAAGCACCGTGAAAGGTGTAAAGGTGTAGTGTTATCAGTCTGAGCAGCGTTTTTTTGTCTTTCCTGTAGTGGAACAAATTCCCCGGTTTAATCCCTACTGCAACTAATTTTGTCCTGTCAAAGTGCCATTGAGCAAAGACCCTGATCCTCTACCAGTTACTACTACTACTCATTCTTAAATCGTTGTTGATAAAAAAAAAAAACGAAATGATCTGAACGACTAATTATAGCTTTGTCCCCTGATCCTGCCCTATTCAGATGCGGTCCTTTCAACATTTGTCTGTTTTACTGTTGTACAACAATCTGACAGTGTTCCTGTGATCATCAGCACTCCGTTCCACATTAGCGGTCTCTCTGTTTACTGACAAGCATGGAGTAAATCAGCATGGTGGTGCTAACCTCTTTTGATCCCCCTCAGCTCTGAGAGCGTATTAGCTATACCACCATGAAAGCTTAATAGGCTATCTATCTGTTTGATCACCTTCAGCTCAAAGAGCGTATTAGCTATAGCACCAGGAAAAAAGGTTAATAGCCTATCTGTCTGTTTGATCACCCTCAGCTCAGAGAGCGTATTAGCTCCAGCTAGCACCATGAAAGGTTATTAGTCTATCTGTTGGCATGCTAAGCTCTATTAGCACATCAAATGAACTGCATCATCTATGTGGCAAAGCAAACAGACAGGCCTCCTAAACCATTCAGGCTGAGATCAAATCACAACAATCTTTTAAATCTGTATCAACCAGTGGGTTTATACTCAAAATTGGGTCACAAGATGCATCATGGAGAATAAAATTAGTCAATCAATCAATCAATCAATCAATCAATCAATCAATCGATCAAACAAACGTATAGCACATATTGTACCTACATTAGATTGCAATATTATGCACTTCAGAGAAGTGAAAGTGCATGGATTATTGATCCCACAAGGGAAATTCAGTTGTCATGGCAGTCTAACTATTTGCTTGGCCCTCTGCACTTGCACCACCCGGTGGTTTGCATGTTGTGCATTAACTCAATGTCTTATTAAATAAATTGAACCCTGTTCGAACATCTCCCAACCAATGTTTGGTCCTCGACCTGGCTGGTTGAGAAACCCTTCCCATACCCCGCAGGGGCATTGAAATAAGTAGCTACATTAGTCTTGGTGATGGTGTGCTGAGCTCTCTATTAGCACATCAAATGACCTGCTTCTATGTGACAAAACAAACATCCGGCTCTAATTCTCCCTGGCTGATAAGCAAGCAGAATCACATGAATATTAAAGTCCTCTGAGCAGCTCATTATGGAGAGGAGGTGAGAAGATGAGGCATTAGCGTGGGGACTTTATTTTTGGTCTAGACTCAGTGGTGCCGAGACCCAGGCCGTGTTTGCTCAGCTCCATTTAACAAACACGCTCTAGAATTAGATAAACTCAGGCTGGGGATGAACCTGAGATGATCCGGTAAAAACCTTTAAACCCCAATTACCCCAACCACAATTTATACCAGTGTACCCAAACCCCTTACTGTCATCAGGTCACTCAATTCATACTTGGTTGCACGTCCGTGTCGCACACCGAAAATAGGCAATCTACTTTGTGAGCTTGTAGATCTGCTAATTCTGGTTGTGCGACACCGGCACGCGAATCGTTGCTGTCGGGCAGAAACCTCTTATCTCCACATCCTAAATTTGTTTTTTTTTCGTAAATGAACGCCCTATCATGCTATAGTTTCACACAAGCTTGAAATGCGCGTTTTGAGCTTGTAGATCTGCTACTTTAGCTATTTTTGAATTTTAATCCTGAAAAGTAACAGTTTTAGACATATGAGGTTTCCACCCGAC
This sequence comes from Gymnoscopelus microlampas, assembly GCF_963454915.1. Lineage (NCBI taxonomy): Eukaryota > Metazoa > Chordata > Actinopteri > Myctophiformes > Myctophidae > Gymnoscopelus > Gymnoscopelus microlampas. Next base: position 47,669,923 of record NC_139962.1, read on the forward strand.
AGACGATATAAATGAGGCGTCAATGTCACCCATGTCATGTGATCTGCCAATACATTCCCAGATCCATTCATACACAAGTCATGACCACCAAGTGTCAATTTCCTTCAAATTAGAACATGTAAGAGCCTTAAGTGACATTGACGCTCTCCTGATTTCAGGACAACTTCACAGAGTTTCTTTTCTCACGTTGGATCTAATAGATTCTGTCATACTGGGACACTCTGCAGAGGTCTCATTTACTTCCTGCATGTTTAAAGTATTCTTTGGAAAATAAGAGGAAGTTTCCCAGACAATTAAAGAGAAGAGGAATGAAACATGACAATTGAAAAAACTAATCAATCAACAACCAACTTATAAAAAACTGTTTAACAGAGAATTGAAATGATTAATATGGAAATAATTGTGTATACCTTGTTTATACCGGGCAAAGGAACAAGATTAGACTGAAACATGCAGGGACTAAAAGCAGAATATTTTATGTATTTATAATATTTATAAACTCGTATTTTGAAATCATTTAATTTTTGGGGGAAATGTCCAGATTTCAATACATCAATGCGTTGATATGAAAAGGAAAAGGAAAATGTACTTTTGTAATTTGTTATTTTGAATACTTAAGTATATTTAAAGCATGTACTTTTGAATATTTAAGTATTTTTAAGAAGCATGTAGTCCAGTACTGTAACTCAAGAACAAATTTGATAGAGCAACTTTCACATGTAGTTGAGTAGTATTTGACCAGGAATATCTATACTTTGACTCAAGTACTGGGGCAGGGTGAGTACTTTGTCCGGATAGTACTGGAAGAGAGGGCACCTGAGAATTCTGGGCTCCACAATGTGAAATTGGATTTTTTTTTTTTTTTTTTTTTACCAAAATCTGAAAAAGTAAAAAATAACAGTATGTTTTGGAAAATGGTCTGAAGTATACATGATTTGAACATGCACAGTACATCATCAGATCTAAATGTACCCTTCAACCTATTGTTTATGCTATACTGGCTATGCACAGGTTTTGTAGCAATTTGTACAAGCAATTGTTGAAATATTAATATTTGGCCTTAAATGTAAAATCCATTTTGGAAAATGATGTTTTATTTTTACATTTTGAGGAAAATAGCCAATTTAACATTGAAGTGCCCAGAATTATCAGGTGCACACTCTTGAGGTTACCCGTTGTCCACCATTGTTATGTATGCATTTAGTGAGCTCACTAGAAGTAAAGAAGACTCCTCAGAAAGCCCTTCAAGCTGAAGCTGGTCTGGTGCAGTAAAGTCCCACTGGTCTCTACAGATGAGCTGAGGTTTAGGTGCGGTCAGGATTCAAGAAACGGAGCATGGAAGAGACCCCTAGCACAATGGTTCACAAGTAGGGTCCGGTGACCCCCAGGGGTCCTTGAGAGGGGGCTCCAGGGGGTCCCCAGCTAAATTAGTTAATAAAGCATCAAAATAATTGAAACCACTTTAAACCTACATTGGCTTTTTGAAAATAGCCAATCTACAAGATCACAATGCGTCGATGCGTTGTGAGCTTGTAGATCTGCTATTTGCTTAATTCTTTTGCAAAATATGTGTATTGCTTTTTTAACAAACATAGAAAATACAAACATAAAAACGAACAATAAAACAGCTCAGACATTTATAAAATAAATTGAGATGTGTACAAAGAGAATGCAAGAACATGATCGAAGGAAACGCCTCATGGCCATCGATAGCCTCTTAACAAGGAAAGAAAAGACACCATGTACATTAGAATAAGATTTGTGAAAACACTAGTTACCAGTGGCACGAAGATATTAGCTAAGACAAAATGCTGGTATGGAAATCCCCCAAGCACAGTGGCGGACAGTGTAGGTCCAATATAAACTAAATATGGATCCCAGATCTTATAAAAAGTGTCCAACTTGAAATGCAACATGCATGTAATGTATTCTCAAGGGATACAATCCATTATAATATTATGCCACAATCTTTTGGATGGAGCAACGTCCTTGATCCAGAACAAAATAATATTCGTTGAATAACCCTCTATGTTTGACATTTACAATGTGACCATCTGGGAGACCAAGTAGAAGACGGGGCGGCCATAGCTGAGTGGTTAGTGAGCCCGCCTAGGGAGCCAGAGGCCCTGGTTGCCCCAGGTTCGATTCCCGGCCAGGCCAGCATATGTGTCGATGAAATGAAATTTGTCCCTGAGCAAGACTCTTAACCCCTAATTGCTCACAGGTTCTCATTGGAAACAAGACCGCAAGGACTTTCATGAACGACCTGTTAAAAGGAATTATCCTTATATCCTTAAGACACATGGGGTTTAAATTGATGGGAACAGCAAAGATTAAATATAGTTCTGTTACAATATCAGAGCAAAAGTTCCGAAGCTTGACACAGGACAGTGAATGTAATTACCAGTCTCTGTCTTGCATTTAAACAAAATGGATTTGCTTAGTATCTTGAACGTTTTTTTTTTTTTTTTAAAGAATATTTTTGAAACATTTTTCAACACAAATCTTGTATGGAGGGTCCCTGGCACAAAATATTTCTATATTCATTTGGGGGTCGTTGATGTAAAAAAGTTTGAGAACCACTGCCCTAGCATAAATGCATGAGTTGCTGCATTTGTTTCAGTGGTGTCCTATCAGGTAGCTGTTAGGTTAATTCAAGCCAAAGTTGCATAATAAAGCATTGTAAACTAATCTAATCTGCTTATGCCGTATCATTACAGTTATAAGCACTCATAAATAGTGATAATGCTTCATAACAATAATCACAAGTCATTTAGTATTTTACGATGACTTATAAGGTGATATACTATAAATGCATTGTAATCTGCTTATAGCACTACCCTTGTAAGCCACCATATGGGACCACCGAACTCAGGCCGTGACCCCCCAAAATCATCATATTTGAACTGGGGAACCCCCCACCCTGATAAGCACTTGGAATGTGTAGAGAGTTGAGGCATTCGATTTTCGGTTCCGCAGATAAATATTGTGAAAATAGAAGCTCTACAAACTCACAATGCCTCGTGTTGCGAGGCGTTGTGAGCTTGTAGATCTGCTATTTTCAAAATGTTTGCCTATTTCTTATATTATTTGACGATTTGGCCAATGTTTGACCAGTCTTAGTAGTTTGTTGATTACTTTTGATGCAGTAATGGTCTTTTTCTTTTTTGAGGTATTAAAAAGGTCTTAAAAGTCCTTAAATTGTCACTTCACTGTCATCTGGGGACCCCCCCCCCCCCCCCCCCATTGTGGGGACCCAGACCCACAGGTTGCGAACCACTAACCTAACTGGACACACTAGAGCTTGCAACACTGCAGAGCTCGAGACGCTGATGCTGATCCACTGTCCCGAGTTGGTGTTGGCTAGTCCGCACCCTCGCTTCATATTGCATCCTAATGGACTGAAGCATCCTTCACAGTTCTGTTCTGTTCTGTTCTGTTCTGTTGTGTTGTGTTATGGTGCTGAATATGTTTTGGTGCACGGCTAGGTAAATACATTTCTGTGATTTGTTTGAGTGTATTTTTGCTTTTATGCACTGCGGTGTATTGTTTGTCTGACAGATGTCCTGTCTTGGGCAATTATATTATGACAAAGATATTTGTGATCTTGAAATATTTCAGTGAGAGACTGGTTATAAATAAACCACCACAAAGCACAATCTGTTCTTTGAATATATTTGACTACTTTATTATAAATAGTGGCATGAATGATTATATAAAAAAATATAAAAAATAGTTAATACAATTATTACAATATTTACAAGGGACATTTCATATTACAAAATAAATAAGTAAAATAGGATATATGTTTCAAATAAATTAGTTGTTTCACATTAAGACAGTATGTACACTCTGACCTTCATAACCTACTAACTGCCTGAGTGCTGAAACTTAGAAAACAAGACACAAAAATGATGATACAATATTTCTGGGTATAGTTGCATAAGTCAGAGGCATGACCTTTTGGCCTTTTTAAAACAGGTAAAACATAGTTCTTGCTGTTGGCCTTTGACGGATAGTACAGAATGTCTTTAGGGCTGATGATATGATGAGGGTTTGTAGTGATCCTTCAAGGGGAAATGACTTCTCTGCATTGATCCAGCAGTGGCTTGGTCAGAGTGAACGCACCAGGGGAGCAGTTGGAAGTGTAAGTGTCTTGCTCAGGGGCACTTAAACCAGGCGACATAAAGCCTGGAGGAGCCCAGGATCCAACATGATTCCCAGATGGCTCCTCTATACCTCCTGAGCTGCTGACCTTATGGCTGATAATGATGGGATGATGGTTTTATGACGGCTTACAGTTCAACCCCAGTAATCTCGCGGTGCCAGTGGACTGCAGAAGTCTTTGCCGTACATCTGCAATGAATCATAAAATAGGAAGAACAATCATTAGGATATTTCAGTAATACTTTCATCATTAAAACAGGGAATGACATGCAGCAAATGGTCTGGCCGTCTACTTAAACGCTTGGCTATCAAGTATTTTCCATTTCTACACACCACAATCAGAAGTATGAATACATTTTTGAAGTTTACTTCAAAAAGATAATGATAAATGTTTAAACCTTACCATACTGTAGATATACGTACAACTATATATAAATATAGGATCTAAATATCTAATATCTAAATATTTCCAAAAAGTACTACACAGAAGTAGTGAGATGAAGTCCATTTTAAGTAAAAAACGATATATATATTAATAAGTGAGAAATTATATTCAATGCATTTGGGGTTAGGGTTACCAGTACCACTGAAAAGATTTACATTAGTTAAGTATTTTTCTGAAAAATGAAATCCTTGACATACCTGACATGAGATGGGCTGTGTCGCCGGGGGCAACAGCAGGTCACTGTTCTCCATGTTAGAGCCAAAAACATCCCCCTGAGTCTCCTGGCTGTACTCTCCACTGTACTGACACAAGTCCGCTCCGAATCCACGGCTCCCAGAGGAGACAGCCTGGCTCTGATGGTGGAGGTACTGGCTGGTACCCAAACCCAGGCCCAAACTCTGGCTCTGGGTCCACACAGATCCTACTGCAGTGGAGCCGCACTGAAAATAGGACCCTCCGCTGCTGTTCAGAATGTCCGGCGAGGAAATCTCGCTGGAGGAGCAGCAGTCGTCTCCTTTCTCCTCCTCCCTCCTCCTCCTGTCGCTGCTCCTCCACTGCTCCAGCACCTCGTCGCTGAGCCCCAGCTGGTCCGACAGGTCGGAGATGTAGCGGATAGCCAGGCGGAGCGTCTCGATCTTGGTGAGGGTCTGTCCCGCCGGGGCAACAGAAGGAGGCAGGTAGGTCCTGAGGTGATTGAGGGCTTTGGTCAGGTCTCTCATCCTCAACTTCTCCTTCTCGCTGGCACTCTCCCGCTGCTTGCTCCTGATCCGGGTCGCCCTGGGGCCACGAGGCGCCCGGACCGTCTTGTGCTTCCCGGGTCCCGTTGACGAGGTGCTTTGAAGAAGGTTCCTGCCAGAGTATCCTCCGGTCTTCACAGCTGCTTTCGGCGTGGATTCTGTGTTCTGGCGCTGGGGATACGAGAAAGAAGCGGAGGACGAAGGCGACAGGCTGGAGTCCATTGAGGGAACAGGGGAGAGGGTTTCTGGGGAAGACATGTAGGAGAGCTCTGAGTCTGACCCAGAGGAGGACCACTGCTGGTAATGCTGAAAGCTGTAGCAGAGGCGAGGGGCAGATGAAGAGGTATCCATGTTGTGGTGTGTTCGTGTAGAGAGAGACAGTGGTGTGTTGGCTGACAGCTGAGGGTCTCTGGCTTATAAGGACCAGGCTGGACCACGGAGGTGTGAAGTGACACCTCCACAGGCCTGGCAGAGACATCACTGCCTGCCTGAGACATGCTGCACACATGCACGCCCCCTACCACACGCCCCCCACACACACCCTCTCTCTCTCTCTCTCTCTCTCTCTAAGCTGCAGTGGTAATAGAAGTGTGAATTTTGACCCGTGCTCAAAACAATAAACAGTGTTTCTGCTTTTTTGTTGTTGTTGTCTCTGCCATTCTGATGTATTTTACACATGCTTGGAAAGGGTAAATGTATTTTGCAGCATAGAAAAGAATGCCCATCATTTATGTCAGTGAATCTTAACGATATGTTAGAATTGTTGTGGAATAGTAGCACAGAAATAGTGTCCAGTTAAGCATCCAAAGAAATGCATAAGAGCATCCTTTTCTGGCAATACGCAACATTGGCAGTGAAATAGGTCTGTTTTCATATTATTCATTGACTTTATGATTAAATCTGCTTATAACTATCTGCTTATAACACTGTATAATTATAGTTATAAGCATTCATAAGTAACCATTATGCTTTATAACAATAATGTGTTAATAATCACAGATTTTAAAGCGTTCTATAATGACTTAGAATGTCAAGGATCATAATACTTGTATTTTTGTATTGTAATTATCTTAGTTGTAATACATTATATTATTTTATAATGCATATAATCACTGTTATAATGCATTATAGAGTGATTATATCACCATAAGCCATCATTGGTTGCTTTACGTAAAGTTAGACAAATGCATTGAATCTGTGCAAGAACACAGAACATGTTTTTTTTCCTACACCGCTACGAATGTCATTATTTTTCACACTATAATGCATTATAACAGTGATTATAATGAATTGTATTATACAGTCTTATAACAATAATTATACAGTGTTATAAGCAGACTATAATGCTAAATAAGGACGCTAATACGAATGCTTATAATGCATTATAGACATTCTACTTCATAGAAATTGTTACAGAAATATGCTTTGTCTTGTGCTCACATATACAGTAATGCAAGAAGACATGACATTCAGGTGATGCTCAGAGATTACAATGAGCTCAAGTTCATTTCCCTTTTTGTACCCGAAGATTTGACTTATTATCAATCATCAGCCAAAACCAGAAAACAATATAATAATCACAGTCATTTTAATTTCTTCTCTCTGTGGGATAGTATTACCTGTCCAGATAGTCCTAATGCCTTTAACACTTTACATTCTCAGATATTCATTCGTCTATAATGAGCCTAATGATGTTTTAATGCAGTGTAATCACCTCCATTAGCTGAACTGTGGTGGAGGTGTGAGATGCTGTAATGAGTTCACACTGACGGGAACACAGCCTCCTGTAGGCTGGGTCAGTCTAGAGGTGCCAGTAGAGTGACCCTGTGACCGGTCAGTCTAGGGCAGTGGTTTAAAAACACTGGGTTGGGACCCATGTTTGGGTCGCTGACCCATTTTTATGGGTCACGAGTGAATATCCCTTTTTTTCCGTTTACTACTAGTACTACTACTATTTTTCACTATTTTCAAATTAACATTTCAAAAGATTTTCAAAAATAAACATTTTTCAACAGAATTTCATAATTTAAAAAAAGATATGAATAAATAAATTCAACGTTGTGAGTGTGTAGATTTTTGCAGCTATTTTCACTAGTTTGGGTCGCGGGGAGAGATAACATTTCTCTTCTGGGTCTCGAGCTATAAGGTTTGGGAACCATTGGTCTAGAGGTGCCACCAGTATGGGTGACCCTATGGAGGGTCAGTCTAGAGGTGTTAGGCACCATGACCTGAGGGATGGTCAGAAAGAGGTGTCACTTGGCACCTCTGCTGTGAGAACTTAGACCCAAACGTGGTTCTGAAAACACCTCAGTTGTGAGAACTCGGACCCAACAGTAGTTCTGAAAACATTCTAGGATCATATTTCTTTCTCCTCACTTGACTTCTTGACCACCGAAAATGGTAGCATGCGCCGGCCTTAATGTTTCACTCTCTCCCTTTCTCAATCCCTTGCTTTCATTTTCTCTCAACCCTCTGGTCAAGGTGACCATACTGTACTGATACCAGCCCTCTTTGTGTCGTTCCAGATGGAGTTTCGACATCGTAGCATAAACGTGGCAATGTTTTTTTCCCGCCGGAAACATCTTGGGTCGTTCAGTGTGACATGGTCAAGGACAACTGTCGGTGAGTCCATGCATTCCATGCCGTCGTATAAAGTTTGAGTTTGACCCTTTGCAGGTGTCAATGGGAGAGGGTTGACTCAGTGAACTCTGGACTGCTATTCTATTCTATTTCATGTTGTGTACTGCTGGGAATCTCATACCTTTTCATGTCAAGGATCCCCAAATTAATGTATTTGGCTGTGGACCCCCATCTGAAATGAGTTTTCAGGGGCCCCCAGAAGAGAAAATGTATTATAATATTTCTGTTTTCTATTACGATTTTTTAATTTATATTTAAAAAAAATAGCAGATCTATAAGCTCACAATGTGTCACGATGCGACGCGCTGTGAACTTGAAGATCGGCTACTTTAGAATAGCCTGAGTATAAAATAGGGTTAAAGTGGTAAAACTGATTGTGACGTTATAATGACACATTTTTGCTGGGGACCCTCTGGAACCCCCTCAAGGACTGCTGGGGGTCCCCGGACCCCACTTTGAGAACCACTGGTGTACTGTAGGCTGTGAACAGGAGTGAACCCTCTCTGTGCAGTGTTGCCATGTCTTCTAAATATTGGTTATAGTTTCGGGTTGTGTTTTTTTGTGCTTGTTTCTAAAGTGTAGTTGCTTATTTGGGCTTGTTTCCTAATGTTGTTAAACTAGTGGTTCTTAAACATTTTCATGGCAAGGACCCATACAGTAGACCCATAGCAGCATAGTCGCTTCTTTTGGGCTTGTTTCCATAGACCTGGTTGCTTATTTCTCTCGCAATATCTGGCAACAGCACAGGGCTGACCCAGGGCACCCTGACCCTGCCTCTCCTCTCAGCCTGAGCTGTGTAGCTGTGGGTGAGCCTGGTGGGAAAGGCTGCCTGCCTGCCTGGGAGTTTGACACCTCCAGACACACAGATAGACACCCACCCACCACATACTCTGAGCCCAGGCTGCCTGGCACCTGTTTGAGCCTGGGGTGAACTCTGCATCCTTAGCCAGCTTCCATGGGTCAGTGGTTTAACCCATTAAAGACCTGAGGCCGAGGAACCCCAAATTGATATACTGTACATTTGGCCGCGGACCCTTGTCTGAAAAAGTTTTGTGCCGGGGACCCTGCCAGATTAGAAGATTTGTGTTGAAAAAATCTAAAACAAATACCCGGTTTTAATGTGTTAGTTCATTTAAAAAGACAAAGGGGCCATACCATACATAAAATGTATTCTCAAACTGGTTTCTGTTCCAAACAGAACTTTATTTAGAGTGTAGTGAATATTAATTAGGGGTGCAACAGTTAATCAAAAATATTTGATTTAATAATTTATAAAACATGAATTATTTAAATAAAGTAATGGATTTTATAGCGCATGTTTTTTTTTATAGAAATGTAGATTTTTTTTCTAAAACATTTCAAAAATATTGAAAGTTGCCAAACTATTTTGCGTGACACTGTTGTACGAGGAAGTATAAAGTAGGGCTTAAGTAGTTAATCAGACTAAGTGATATAGTTGATAATTAAAAAAAATCTATTATTATTAATATAAATACTATATAAATACTTCCCGTTTATTTGATTAATCCAAAAATTAGAATCATTAGAATAAAAAATGCAAATGAAATATTCTATAGTTGCAGACCTAGCATTAATGACCTGTTCTGACCTGCAGTATTGTCTGAGGCTGGACTCCCTGTGTGTCTGAGAGCCTCTGGGACATGAGGAGGTGTGTGGTGGGAGAGAGGCATTCTGCACCGGAGGTGTGAAACACAACACCCAGCCTGCTATACTAAACTGTCCTGGAATGGAAGGGAATGGGTCAGAATAGAATGCAGCACTGAACGACTATAGCAGTGGTTCTCAAACTTTTTCATGCCAAGGACCCCAAAATTGATATATATTTGGCCGCGGACCCCCATCTGAAAATGGTTTGTGCCATGGGGACTCCCAGAAGAGAAGATTTATGTGGAATGTTTTTCAAAATTATTCACATTTTTAGAATTTTTCAAACGCTTTCAAGATTTGTAAAAATAAAATAAAAAATAGCAGATGTACAAGCTTGCGTGAGCTTGTATATCTGCTATTTTTGAATAGCCCACGCATCAAATATGGATAAAGGGTTGTGATGCTGTATTAACACATTTTGCTGGGGACCCCCTGGAATCCCCTCCAGGACCCCTGGTGTTCCCTGGACCTCACTGAGAACCACTGATAGGGTCAAATTGTGTGTGAGTGTGTTTTCCAAGAGTTAGGGATAGGGTATAACAAATAATGCCCACAGAACAAAGAACAGATTTAAATGAGGAAAACTCAACTAAATTAAGCTGAGTTGAGCTGAATAGTTTATATAATTACGGTATCCTTATTTACTTAGACCAAGGAAGTCTTATTATTTTCAAAATTTCACTTCACATTGCCTCATATCAAATGAATAAAAATCATTCTGTCTTGAGAAGATTGCTGATCTCTATTCAGTAGGTTTTATAGATTGAGACTAAGATAGCTAAAAACAAATCTCCAAAAGCTATGTCATCTCATAGTCATACCAATCGTCTTATTAATCTAATCTACTATCAGAATGGATGTTCTACCACGTCCTATGGAACTTCTCTAAGCCAAGGATGTTATGTACTTTGCCATTAGTCCTGTATTAGCTGTTAAATGTGTAGATGGTTTTGTTGCACTGTTGTTTTGCCCAGATGAATGTTGAATGTTTAATGGACCACAGTGGAAACAAGCCTTTGGCTTTTTTTGTGTCATCCGTTGTACTGCGTACGTCAATAAAGTATTCAATCAATCAAATTAATTTTAATATTGGTTCACTGCACTACCAAAGCAAACAAAGCAGTTTCCTTGTATGAACCTGAGCCTTGGAAATAAGTCCCTGATTCTGATTCTGTTAAGGCAGAAGTTCATGAATGAGTGGTTGAATGTTTCACACCTCCACCAGAGTAAACACACTCCCACCAGAGACCCTTGCTCACACTTGTGTGCCATCGTGTTTTTACAACTTGCCCCCTTCAGGCCAGCTGCCATAGACATGCAACCCCAAAATATTGTACAGTACCACCCACGCTCTCTTCTCATACATAATATACGTATAATTATAACTTCTGGGCAAATATGAGGAGGAAGAGGAGAAATATGAAAAATAGCAAGACAATTTATAATTTGTGTCATTTGTGTATTCAACTTGAGCTTAATTTTCACCTTGAGCGGAACATTTAAATGGTGCTGCTCTTTTCTGAAAGAGAACAGGGAATATTTGCAGGTTCTGTTTATTCACATTAGGGCACAACCCTGTTCACTTAAATTCTATGCGAGTGAAGGGACGAATAAAACACTTCTGCTGGCAAAGCGAATTAGCATTTTGATTTGTGTAGAGTTCAACATGGGGGGGGGGGGGGGGGGGCACGATAAAAAGAAAACAGTGTTAGCAGGGTTACTGTGAGGAAGTGCACAGTATGGTATGGTTAACTTGTGCACTATGGAAATAATACCAATCAGAGAATCCTTTATACCTGAGAGTTGCATATTAAAGGAACTGAGTCCATGCAGCATAGGCTACAGGTAATGTGGCAGTTATATCTGTAAATACTGTAGTATAGTGGGCTGGGCTCACAGATCAACACATTGTTAACGGACAACACTATAAATCTACTGTCACCAGTATGGCTAATACAGTGCAAATACATCATCCTATAAACATATTAACACCGAATAAAAATACCTTGTTAGAAGTACCTGGCAGGCTTTCATTTCATACATCATCTATTTACAGTAATGCCACTTGTATGCAAATTACACATCCGTATGAGAACTCAATAAATAACTAGATTCATCAATGAATCAATAGAAAAATAAATAAATACATAAAATATATATAAATATCAGAACTAGGCTGGCCAATCAGACCTATATAAATTGCCAGTGAGTAGACTTTTAATGTTGCTGTGTCTAACTAGCCGGTATTGTGCGATATTGCCCATGAGAACTACAAACTGCCTCACAAGAGAGATGCTGCTGTTGCACAACCAACAACTCCTCATGTGTGACCAGGAACCACAAACACTCCACTATGGACTACAAACCAGCAAACGGATTTCTTATCGTATACCCTCCGAAAAAAAACTAGAACACACCACTGCCGACAGATGAAGGTCAACCTAGGGAGACAGCTCAAATTCCCGGAGAACATCGCAGTGACCATACTCAGGCCAGACATGGTCCTGGTGTCGGAAACAACAAGACAAGTGGTCATGCTGGAGTTGACTGTTCCCTGGGAACACCGGGTGGAGGAGGCCTTTGAGAGGAAGAGGTCCAAGGACGAGGAGCTGGTGAAAACCAGGGGATGGAGCCTGAGGACCCGATGCAACCCCAACAAGGTCGTGTGCAGAGGATCCGTTGGCCAGTCACTCATCAGGGCACACAAGATGCTGGGAGTGAAGGGAGTAAGGGACTGCACAACAGAAGAACTATCAAAAACATCGCAGACGATGCAGAAAATATGTCAAGATGGCTGTGAATCAAGCGGGGGGATCCATACAGTTTACAGGTACAGTTTAGGCATTTAGCAGACGCTCTTAATCGAGAGCGACTTACAGTCGTGGACCACACAAGCTATTTAGACAAAAGCCGGGGGCCTGATCAACTCCGGCTGGGTCATCTGGGCGAGGATGTCTGATGTTTGAAGACCCAAAACACTCGATAATCCCAGGACACATCACAGATGATGTGTCTTAGTCGCACCAAAGGTGTTTGTCAGAACTAGAAGCCCCGCAAGACAACCTCTCACACAAAACCCAATGAGCAAAAACCTTTTACCTGAGCATTTCAATACACCGGAGCACTCATTACGTCAACAATTAACACAAAACACAATATTGTTTTTTGTTTTTAATATTGTTTTACCATCACAAAACAAAATAAAAGTATCAAGGTCATCTGTTTACTGTCTCACATAGTATTCAGCTGTTAAAAAAAATAGACAAACAGTTTTTTTTGTACCAAGTTGCTATGTAGGCCGTCTAATTTTATTTTGTCTAACATTAATTTACTGGGGAACTAAAAATAAAAACATCACACCTTATCAGAAAATGATCTAGTTGTCATGCTACTCACACTTTGCTAATCCTTATAAGGATTAATAAGCAATTATAATGTTTCATTCACGTTTATTTGTCAAATATTTTGCCCAACAAAAGGCCAAGAGCACACTCATTTTTGTGTTCAGTGTTCACATAGCGAGGCCATGTCAAGGGTTTAACATTTGATATAATGTCCACTTCTCTCCCAACAACTGAGGAAAAAGTGATTGTTTTCTCAGTTTTAGCACATGGGCATTCACTGCCCTTTGGCTTTGTATAGTGGTGAAGTTGAAAGTGATAATTTAACGGCATCCAATACATGTAATTAATCCCATTATCACTGCTGACATACAGTACACAGTAAGCTACCAAACATTCAAATGTAAAAAGGAAAAATACAGAACACTTATCATCTCAATCACTTTTGTCATTCGATCCATTCATCACATTGAATTTGACATTGAATGGAGTACCATGTAAACAGGAGAATTGGATTTCATGTCCTTACATTTGCCATTTCCTGTACATAATTGAAGGATTTCTTTCTATTGTATTACTACTCCTATTTCACAACTAATATACACTGGTCTAAAGTATGTACAAACAAGACTTGCCTTTAAACTATAGTACTATATACTATAGTAGTATTGTGTAGCATACTGTACACGCACGCACGCCACGCACGCACGCACGCACGCACGCACGCACGCACGCACGCACGCACGCACGCACGCACGCACGCACGCACGCACGCACACACGCACACACACACACACACACACACACACACAGCTCATGCCACAAACGTAACATGTCCTTAGTACCATAATCATTTGGTTGTTGTTACCAGTTAAGCATTGGGTTTAACTGACATTGGACAACTGTTGAACTTGAAAACGAGAGCATCATATACAGTATATATCTAGTTTGTTATTTATCTTGTTTGTTTGTTTGTTTTAGAAGAAAAGCAGAACAAGTTCTTACATTTGTCATGGGAAAGGGTTCATAGACAAAATTAAAATGTATATTGTGTGTGCTATCTAGAACAAACAGATCTATGATTAGGAGCAACGTTTTGGATGGGGAGTGCTTGAGTTGACATTCACAAGTGACATACAGTATGTGTAATAGTGACATAAATAGACACTGGCAGCCATAGAAGAGGGAACATAGGAGAAACCAAGGAAGGTTTCAGTAGGCAACAAGACAGTTCTATTTAAATACCACAACAATACCAGCCTCTCCTCTCCTTCACATTCAAGGCTGTTTTCTACCCGTAAAACAAGTGACTGCCGACAACAGTAACCGCCAAAAGTTGCAGATTCTCAAACGTTTGAGAATAGTTTTGTTTGATTGCTACTGTTGACAGTCACTTGTCTTAAGGGTATGAAACAGCACAGCATGAGATCACAGCACACCTTCACAATTAGATAGTGTAGAACGTAAAACACTATTCTCTGGATTTCACATGTACCCCTGTTCTGGGTTTAGGCTTAAATCCAACCACTTAGCCTCCACTGCTTCCATCAAAAAAAAGAAAGAAAAAAAAGAGAAATAAGTACAAAAAAAGTAGTGGACCGCTATATGCCACTACGCCCCACCTCGCCCCCCAGTCAACAAAAACAAAAAAGCTTTACACATACAGCAACACTACTGTAGTTTGTATTTGTTTTGGCCATTGGGGGCCTCTGTGAGGAGGTTTTACTCAGGCGTTTTAGGATAGGATTTTCTCGCGTGTCTCAGGCAGTTTGGTAGCGACCAGACCACCGCAGACCAGCGCAGCGAAAGCCATGAATATGGGGATGATCTTGGTGACGCCGATGAAAGCGGAAAACAGGAAAGTCGCGACAATAGCTGCAAACTTACAGAGTGCATTCAGGATGCCGAATGCTGTCCCTCTAGAGAGATAAAGAGAGAGGGTGGGGGAGAGAGGGAGGGATGTAGGGAGAGACAGAGAGAGAGAGATGTTAGACGGGAAGTTAAAGAGACAGACTGACAGACAGACAGACAGACAGATAACAGCCTGATAGATATAGACAGACAGACAGAGACCCAGACATACTGTACACATGGATGAAAGCAAAATAAAATCTGTTAGGCCCTATTTGTGAAACAGCGTTGGCTGTCTATCAGGCATTCGAGCGCAATGTGCGCCCGCCCACCTCCCACCGCTTTGCGGTGAGTCTGTTTAAGTCAAGGGATAAAATAACAGATACTGCATAGCGCCCTCAATTAACATATGAATACTCCCCCAGGTATTAAATATGCTGGCAAGTCTTATGTCTTAAGTGTTTGCGTTCAGCGTGACTTGTAAAATAGCGATTCCGCGTAAGATGGTGGCGTTATTACTTAATTACCGCCTAAGACCAGGAAATAAGACACGCAAAATATGGCCCTCTATCTTTAATCTACTCTATTGCTAGTTTGACAGATCAAGTGCTCTTTCACCTTAAAGGAGTAGTTCACCTTAAAATGACTTAATTTCTATCAATTACACACCCCATGAAGCATTGAATGAGTGGAGATTTTTTTTGTTTTTGTCGCATTCTTAAGCCAATAATTTGATTACCGGCGGTCTCTCCGGTAGGAGACTCTAAAGAGTCTTCTTTGTGTCTCCTACCGGATACATAAGCATCTTTATTATTATCATCAAATTATTGGCTTAGGAATGTGACAAAAAAAAACATTAATTCAATGCTTCATGGAGTGTGTAATTGATAGGAAATAAGTATGTTTTTTGGTGAACTGCTCCTTAAAGGGATTGTAGGCAGTTCAGAGATAAACAAAGAAAAAAACTCCAGCAGTTCCTTTCCCCGACCACCAGGGGGTGACTTCCATAGAGTTAAGGGGGCTTCAAAACGGGCCATAGGTTGCTTTATTCGGATAGAATTCGCGGAACTGCCCGCCCCTGCCGGTTCTCTGAATTTGTATTTTTAAATAGGCTCTTTCATGATAAATTGACCACATATTTATATGAAGTTAAACAACTAAATTATATCCAAACGATTTTTTAAAAGTAAATTCTGTGCCTCAAAAAAGAAGTTTGAAAGCGTTTTAAAACCGAAAGTAAAAAGTTCCCACGGACACGGACGCGCACGGACGCGCACCTGCGTGTGTTAATTTACGACCCGGACAAACATAAACAGTAGGGAAAATACGGATTTCAGAAAGAGGACTGTGTTTCAATGCAGGAAAACACCCCAGCATCATTATATAGTGGCTGATTGAGGGGAAAAATGCAATATATATATATATATATATATATATATATATATATATATATATATATATATATATATATATATATATATATATATATATATATATGTTTCAAATTTAGGCTTTATGTTGCCTACAATCCCTTTAAATATAACTGATAACCGAAAATAGCCTAATTACAAGCTCACAACGCCTCGCAGTGGGAGCTTGTAGATAGGCTAAATCAGTCTTGGCGACTGACAACTTGAATCCATACATACATCCGAACAAACAGCGAGGCAGCCAGCCAGATAAAGAGCCTACCTTTTAGCCGATGGGTACAGTTCTACTGATATGACCTCCAGGCCGTTCCATGCCGCTACACTGAGAAACTGAAACAGACACTGCCAGCAGATCACAGCCCCCTGGCTGAAACTCAGTAGCAGCAGGAAGCTACAGCCTGATGATGCTAACATAGAATAAGCTGTAAAGGAGAGGACAAAATGAAGAGATGAGAAGAAAGGAGATGTGAGAGATAGAGAGGGGGAACAGAACTGTATCAAGAGAAGCAGAGTTTTAGAAGGTGTAATATGTTCTGTAATTTTCGACTTGGGGACTAGCTGTGATCCCTGTGTATCCACAGTCTCCACACTGTAATATGTAGTGTTCATTTAATCACCTTAACCTACTTGGGGCAAATTTTCAAACAAATTTGAAATTTCTCACCTATAATTTTGATGCGGCCTATCTTGTCCATCATGAGAGCAGAGATGATGTTGCCAGGCAACACGGCCATGCTGCCCAGGAAGCTGACCATGTAGATGACGATGTCATTCTCCTCCTGAAAGTTAAGATGGCAGCCTTTCTTTGGGTGGAGGAACGTTGTGTTCTCCATTCGGCAGTCTTTAAACTTCTCCTGCCATAGGTCTACAAGGTTACAGAGAGGAAGAAGAAGAGAACAATCAGAATTGTTTTGACTTTTAACTAGGAGTTATTGGGGCTGATCGTTTATGGTCCTCCATTTTATTAAAATAGCAGCATGTATGGAATGTAAAATATGTCCTAAGCACTTGCACTTTGAATCTTCTATTAAGGTTACAAGGCTGTAAATTATTTCGGACACATAGCCAATGTCAAATATAAGTACTTGTTAATTAGCATTAAAGATATCATTGGCTACAGTGTTAGCTAGTCATGTAATTATTTTTAGTTTTTTACTGAAGTATTTTTTTTGGTGAAATAATACTAATGGTAGAACTATTTTATGATTTCAGATATCCTTTATGATGATTCTTGTGAATAATTATGAGTGAAGGTACCAGGAAGGACCAGTTTTACACACACGCACGCACGCACGCACGTTACACTGTTACACAGTGTCTGTGTATACTTGAGACTTTGGGTCCAAAATAAAAGAGTTTCATTTTGTTTATGTTATAGTAAAATAATCAGTCATTTCTGTAGTTACCAACCTGTATTATAGAAGACGGTGTTTTTAATGGTGCAGTTCTCAAAGAAAGTGTTTGTGGACTTGATGTCTTCAAAGTAGCAGTTCTCAAACAGAGAATCCTCAAATTTCACCGACTTTATCTCAATATTCATGAACCTAAAACAAGAAAACAGGCATCATATTATCTTACTTTGAATTAATTCCCCGGTTTTGACGGGTAACCAACTAATTAGACTGAATTAATGAATTACTGAATCAATCAATGCATGACTGACCAATTAACTCTAACTTATTCAGAAGAATGGCTGTGAATTTGAATGTTGATGAAGATAAAACTTCTTATGGAGGATATCTGTTCCCGGCATAACTGACTGAATTACCAACATCCGACTGATTGATTAAGTAATAGATGTCTAATGATAAACCTACTTGTCATGGACGTACTCCCCCTCGCGGTGGATCTGGTTGACCAGGGAGAAGTTGAAGTGCATGCGTTCCACACGCTCCCTGTGGAACACCCTGACCTTGGCTTCATACTCCTCATACTGCATGTACTTTATCATGTCAGGGAACCACACGCCTAGACCATGATAGCTGAAGAGAAATACAATACAAATACAATACAATACAAAAAACACAATCAGTCACTTTTACAACATTTCATTTAACCCATTATAGCGGAGCAGCTAAGTGCTACGATCTTTCAATTTATGATAAAAGCGTGAAAATTGGCGTGAGCAGTCTCCATGGGTCACTTGACAAGAATATTGTCTGAGCCATTTGTAATTTCAAGATGGCGGCCATTTTTCAAGATGGCCGACACCTTAGTGGGCAGTTAAGTGATATGATGGTTTATTTGGTGATACAAGCATGAAAATTGGTATGAGCAGTCTCTGTGGGTCACTTGACAATAGGCCACCCACAGCTATTTGAAATTTCAAGATGGCGGCCATTTTTCAAGATGGCAAACACTTTAGTGGAGCAATTAAGTTATATAATGGTTTATTTGGTGATACAAGCATGAACATTGGCATGAGCAGTCTCTCTGGGTCACTTGACAATAGGCCACCCACAGCTACTTCAAATTTCAAGATGGCGGCCATTTTTCAAGATGGCCAACACTTTAGGGGAGCAATTAAGTTATATAATGGTTTATTTGGTGATACAAGCATTACATTTGGCATGAGCAGTCTCTAAGGGTTGCTTGACAAGAAAACACTCCCAGCCACTTGAAATTTCTATTTTCAAGATGGTCACCCCCTGGATCCTCAAAAGACATTTTCTCATAGAAATGTACAGGTTTTTTTTTCATTAAGGACGATTATTATTATTATTATTATGCTAAAACAGTTGTGTTGATTTGTTGATCATAGATAGATTAGATAAGAGTGAATATCTGCACTACCAGGGCACACTGGTGATATATCACTGCTGTTAAACCTCAGAGTGGGGTTCAATGTCAGCTAATTGAAAGTTAGTATCCCAAATGCTGTCTAATTTACCCCAAAACAGTTAGATAGCCGCACCTGAATTGACAGGTTGTGCCAGCGCGGGAGAGCCTAGCCAAGGTTAATGGGGTTTTAATTAACCGGATGGTGTACAGATCACATGGGATTTAAATGGCATTGGATGAACGATCGGACTAAGTGTTGGGTTAAGGCACAAACTTAGTTGTATCCCATACATCAAAGTGCTTGGTAAAAGGTGGTAAAAGGATAAACCCTCTGCCTCTGCCTATGCTGCAGACATGGCAGAAGCCATCATAACAGTTGTGAAAACTAACTGGGACAGATGTTTCATTTGTCAGCAGGTCACCAAGGAAAAACTCATTCAGCCAAGTTTATTCAACAGAGAGCACGATCGTACTGGTCATGATACCATTGCAAGAAATGTTCCATTATTTCATAAGATCAATGCTCTGCCTATCTTACTTAGTCCAACCCGACTAGATGAAGGTGATGGCATAGAAAGCACATTGACAAGAAACAGAGCAACATATCATTCAAGCTGTTCAACAACACAGAGCTGGAAAGGGCCCAAAAGAGAGCATCTACATCTGCTGAAGACACTGAAGATACCAAAGATATCCATGTCAAGAGACTAAGAAGATCTAATGTATGACCGGTCCAGTGATGTCACAACTGTGAACGAGGCCAGGCTTGATCTCTTTGCCAGAAAGCAAAGACGATATGACTTGATCCTGCCAACTCAAGCAGCACTCAAAGAGCATGCCAAACGTGCTTCTTATGAGGCTGGATACGTGTGGGGACAGGCATTGAAGCGACCTCCACAAATGCCGAGCCCATCTGACTGGGGATGGGTGGAACAGGACGAGAAGTGGAAAGTCTTCTGGACTCCACTTCCACCTATTGCGGAGAGTTGTTGGGAGTTGACCAATTGTGGGTGCACCAAGGCATGTACTGGAAGGTGTAAGTGCTTCAGATATGGACCCAGTTTCACATGCCTATGTAATTGCCCCTGCTAGAACCTATATTTGCATGTTTATTTTGCCAGAGTTATTCCCCGTTGTCCTCTGTGTTTTCAAGGGTAGGCCTATGGCTCGGCTTCCCCTCGCCACATCGGCGCATCATGTTTTACTTTGTATCTAGTCTATTACTGTGTAATTTTCAGTTGTTACTTTGTAACATTGCTTCCACTACCTTCCACTGCCATATCTAACAGTGAAGCACATTTTCAGTTTAGTTCCTTAGTATAGTTTGTCATGGTTCCGTGGCTATTGCCATTCAGTGTTAGCCATTGCTCATAATTTTGGAGCACTGTCCGTTCAGCACCACAACTGTGCTTATCAGCACCACAACTGTGTTAATTTATTCATCTTATTTTTTGTTTCCCCACCCCTTAGTATCTATTTGACACATGTAATGGCTGTTAGTTTAAAAAAAAAAAGATATATATTATCCTCCCTTGTGACTGTTACCTTGTCGTGGTAAGGGAGCTTGTGCAAGCCTACCTCAGTGAACACTGAGAGCTATGCCGGTGGGAGGCAACTCCTGACAGGTTTTACCAAACTGGACAGCTTGTGGGCGAGGAGTCAGACAAAACACAGTCAAACAACCTCTCTTGACAGAGCTTTTTGAGGAACCCAATACATTTCTATGAGAAAAGGTATCATTTAAGGATCCACATGGCGCACGGCAGACATCTTGAAATTTCAAGTGGCTGTGGGCGGTTTCTTGTCAAATGACCTTTTGAGACGGCTCATGGCAATTTTCATGCTTGTATCACCAACTAAATGATTTCTTAAGCTTACTGCTCCACTAAGGTGGTGGCCATCTTGAAAAATGGCCGCCATTTTGAAATTTCAAGTAGCTGTGGGTGACTTATTGTCAAATGACCCACAGAGACTGCTCATGCCAATTTTCATACTTGTATCACCAAATGAACCATTATATAACTTAAATGCTCCACTAAAGTGTCGGCCATCTTGAAAAATGGCCACCATCTTGAAATTTCAAGTAGCTGTGGGTGGCTTATTGTCAAGTGACCCACAGAGACTGCTCATGCCAATTTTCATGCTTGTATCACCAAATAAACCATCATATCACTTAACTGCCCACTAAGGTATCGGCCATCTTGAAAAATGGCCGCCATCTTGAAATTACAAATGGCTCAGACAATATTCTTGTCAAGTGACCCATGGAGACTGCTCATGCCAATTTTCACGCTTTTATCATCAACTGAAAGATTCTGCCAGAAAAAAGCATTTAGCCGCTCCACTATTAAGACCCGAGGCCGATTCTACAAGTGCCTTCTAAATCAAAATTA
>NC_139962.1:47696375-47723875 GCF_963454915.1 Gymnoscopelus microlampas
AATACTATTTAGACTTTAGAGCATATAAGGATTATTGTAATTTCAAGCTCATGATATGGCCCATGGTATGACATGTAATTTCTCTAGTCTATGGCCTCTAATATTCTCCGCTCATTAAATGAAAATTGTTCTGCCTTTTCTCCTAAGCTTCTCCTAAGTCTTTCATATACTGTAGGATATCCCTCTATAGGGACTCATGAATATTTTGTTTCCTTTTCTCCCTGGCTGTTTTTCTTTTACCTTTTCTATCATTCATGATCATTCTAGTGAGATGGGAATATTCTTATTGAGGTTTGACCTGCAGTCTTCATAAAAACCTTTATATATTGCCTATGAGATACGTGTGCTGAAGGAAACACTGTTGTGCAGTGAGGCATTTTTGTGAAAACACACACACACACACACACACACACACACACACACACACACACACACACACACACACACACACACACACACACACACACACACACACACACACACACACACACACACACACACACAGTATATTTACCTGTTATCCCTATTTTGGCCATGTCAAGACTTGTTGACATGATTATTTCTCTTATTTTCAAAAATAGTTAAAATATCAGCTGTACAAGCGAACTAATTGATCTGCTATTGTTGGCACGTATCTCACTTTGAATACAGGTGTGCTTTGAGATTTTGATTTCTTCTGGTGTGCCTTGGGCACGAAAAACACTGCGCTATGGAGAATGAGAAACTTAAACATATTTTTATAACCGCCTGTTCTTCCTGAAGTGTTATTGGAACAGAAGGTCTTTGCAGAACAGAGCTGTTCAAACAATTAGTGTGGGTATGATTTCACTGGCGTCTGTCTGCTCCTTTGTGTTGCGTGTGAAACGGAGCCAAATGCAAGCTCTTCTTCAGTAGATGTAGGACTTTTAGTGGCTAATCTGGGACTCCTCAGTGGAAATGGACAGAAAATCAATGTTGGGGAACCAAGTCTTATGGTTATCACAGTTGGCAATCCGTGTGGGTTTAAAGGGACAATACAGATTTCTTTTTACATAGAACCCATCCTAACCCATCATAAATAAAGAAATACCAGTCTGTTTTACTCCAATATTTAGAGCCGTATACCAAACAAATACAGAAAATTCACTGTAGAACTTTAGAACTAATGATTAGTCATTCTATCAAGTAAGTTAGTCATCTACTCTACAATACTGTATATAAATATGTTTTCACTGCCTTTTATTTTTATTTTTTGTACCATCAGCTTGTTTACGTTTGTATCAATGAGTAGGACTTTAAAGAGTACAGAGTACAAACTGTACAGAGACTTAAACCACTCCTCAACTCTGATCAGGTTATCCCTGAGTATTGTGAGGTCCAGCTTCATGCTACACAGAATGGTGTTAATAGGACCTGTAGAGGAAAAGGACGATGTATTATGTGCGGGAGTACACTGCGTCTCCTGATGCCTTGCAACACTCTAAGGCCACAAAGCGCAATATGAAATGGTGTCTGTGCAAACAACTCAAAACAACAACAAAAATTAAATTGCGGACGTTCTGGAGATTTGGAGAAACACCATCTAAGTGCTTTCCATGCATCAACCTGACTGCATTGAAGAAGCACGGCCAGGTCTATGGGGATGGTGAAAGACAGAGCCCATGATGACCCACCTAATTCCAACACACTTTGCTAGTTTAGGATGGCTCAGGGTAGAAGACAGGGTTAAGCTAATTATCGGGATTGATATTTAAGATACCATGATCTGGTACCACCCAAATGTAGAACAAACATGGGGAAATTCGCATTCTACTACTCCACCAAAATGTGGAATCATCCATTACAATATGTAAAACACAGTTTGTTTTTTATTCAAATATGACCTGAAAAAAGCTAGGGTTCATTTGGTTCAATATTATATTTGTAAAATAACATATTGTGATTATTATGTCTGTCTAGTTTAGTGTTATGTCTGAATGTAAAACTATGAATTGTGCAATGTGCTGTACTGTGCAGTAATGTGAATAATGTACACCCACATACAGATTCACAATTCCTTATATGCTAAAGGAGAGTCTAAAGTTTGAGGTCATAACGTTTGATCTCATAGATCAGTGTATTTGAGCAGCACAATTTATTCTTCTTTTACACCCACACCATATCATCAACACCCTAATAGTACATGAAGATGATGAAGGGTGTGTGTTCATCCTCAATGTACGTGTGTGTGTGTGTGTGTGTGTGTGTGTGTGTGTGTGTGTGTGTGTGTGTGTGTGTGTGTGTGTGTGCGTGCGCGTGCGTGTGCGTGTGTATGCCGTCATGTGTCTCACCCAAATCCAGAGCAGAATCTAAAGAAGAGGAAGAAGCCGTATCCCTGAGCGAAG
Organism: Gymnoscopelus microlampas; assembly: GCF_963454915.1. Taxonomy (NCBI): domain Eukaryota; kingdom Metazoa; phylum Chordata; class Actinopteri; order Myctophiformes; family Myctophidae; genus Gymnoscopelus; species Gymnoscopelus microlampas. The sequence continues at coordinate 47,698,739 of NC_139962.1, forward strand.
CAGGACAGGAAGGAGAAAACTACATCGATGGCCAGAACATAGATGAGACATTTCCTCCTGCCCTTCCTGTCAGATAGACCTCCCCATACAAACGCTCCTACCATCATCGACACATACACCAATAGACCTGTAAGACAAAACACATAAAAAAACATGTAAATACTCACTTTCACTTTAACGCACGCACACGCACTCACACACGCACGCACGCACACACACACACACACACACACACACACACACACACACACAATTATTTGCATGAACAGGCATAATCACTTATTTTGACTATATCATAAATATAACACAACTCATAATTAGTTGTGCCCTAGTAACGATAATTACAGATGCACGTCAGGTTAATGGTATATATAAACACAGGCTACAGGAGAACATTATTAAGATTAATGCAATAGCTACGGTCAATTATGAAACATAATTATTGTTGCTGTAACTTTGCTTTCCGCTTCAGCACAGAAAATGCCTGCATGTCTTTCATCTGTAAGTTAAGGCAGAGGGATATTTCCTCCACAAGGTGTCTCACTTCACCTGCTTATGAATGAATACAGTTGGAGGGAGTATCCTACATTAACTCTGAGTTTCAAGCCTCCACAGTGTAGTGATTGACATTTGTATTGTACATTATCTGCTATGTACATTCATAATGGACAGTCACAAGGACACCACAGCATGTACGTAACTGTAGTACGCCCACAGGAATGGATAGAGTAGGACGCAATTGTACTTTAAACAACATGAAAGTATTAGCATGGTTCATATTTACAAGCAATTGATTCAAGTATTAATACCATGGTTAGTGTACTGCAGTGGTTCTCAAAGTGGGGTCCGGGACCACCAGGGGTCCCTTGAGGGGGTTCCAGGGGGTCCCCATTAAAATATGTTAATATAGCATCAAAATCAATTTAACCACTTTATACCTATATACATATCGGCTATAATCCTTTTTTATTTGGGGGTCCTTGATGAGAATGATTTTGAGAACCGATATCTATCTATCTAATCACAGATAGAAACTGTATTGTCCAAGATATAGAGAGATTGACCTCAGACTTCACTGTGGTACAGGTAACCACACGAACCCTAGCGTCCCTATGCCGGGGCGAACATTTGGTGAAAATAGCAAATCTACAAGCTCACAATGCGTCACGTTGCGGCCAGCCATGAGCTTGTAGATCGGCTATTTTTGGTGAAGAGATTTGGTGCAGAGGGAAAAAAGGAGGAGGCTTACAGTAGTATTGACCCCCGGGGGACTCTGGCCAACAAAGTACAGTATATATAGTTTAAGTGGTTAAGAAAAAAGGCAATACAGTAACAACACAATCAAACACCTCAAGGACAACACAACAGTGCTTCCAGTAAATACAACAGCTGTCAAAAGAAAGCAAACACTTGAGTAAATGAAGCATACGAAGCGATGCTGAATGCTGATGAGATCCCTGAGTTAATTATACTGCATGAAATTATGATTATGATGAATTATGACTTATTTATTGGTGATTTTACACCACATGCTACTAGAAGTGGAATGTGCTTTGTGCATCTTTTTTGCAACACTTTTTTTATACACTGAATCTGTTCAGAGAGGTGAAAACTCCTGCAATGCAGTTCCGGAGTCCTTGCTCAAGGGTACTTCAGTCTTTAATAACTAACTACACATGATTTCTATAGCGTGTCTATTCGGGGGCGAAGAGATTTAGTGAAGAGGGGGAAAAAGGAGGGGACTAGAGCCCTGGGGGACCCCGGTCAACAACGTATATACAGGGTTTAAGCGTTTTTTAATGGGGGACACTGAAGATAATAAGCTTCCCTCCATTATCCTGCTCATAACTGCACACTCCCACCTGCCAGTGCCTGGAATGAATCCAGCAACTTACTGGTTATATAGAAGTAGGACTGTGAGTCGCATGTGACATTTGTCCACATGAACACTAGCCTCCCTATTCCAAACCAGCCAGCTCATATGTATGACATCATATGTGAAACATCTGTGCCTGAGTGTTAAATTAGCACCCATGTGGTAGCTTTTACAGTGTATCTTTAAGTGTATCCTATTGGTTAGAGCAGTGTTTCTAAAACTTTTACATTTCAAGGACCCCCCCTACAAGGACCCCCCAGTGTACAAATAGAACCAAATGGACCCGGTCCACAGACTTGTAAGGGTCCATTTAGAACCCCCTCAAGGGAACCCTGAGTGTCCCTGGACCCCACTTTAAGAACCACTGGGTTGGAGTAACTGTGTGACTCATATGATGCGTCCTAATGAAACATCCATGAATCCCACCCCTCCCCACCACCGTTTACTCACTGTAAATGAAGCTGGATTAGTGTCAGCTAAATTATTGAACTGTGCCATATCCTGCTGCATTATATTTTTAATCCTGTATGTCCATGTACAGTAATGCGTCAGTACCTCTGCGTTACAGTAATTGCAGTGTAACTGCTCTGTGTGACAAAGCTCATTTCTCATACTTGGTAAAATTTTCAGTCAGAACTCATTTGATATAAATGTACAAACCATTACAGCTGCAGGCCATTGTTGTCCAAATTATGTAGCGCAGAGCTCTGAGTATACACGTTTTAATTCCAGCCAAACATAAAGACAGCTGATCTCACACTCCATGGTACAGTATATCAATATCACTGGAGTATAAAGGGGAATATTGAAATACTTTGACATCTTGACCTGTCGAGCAAAAAGATTTGTAACCATTTAGACTCAGTGCCCATGACTAGGCTTTTCCCCCATGGAAATTCTCTATAGGCCTACTCTCTAAACTGGGTGACTGACTATGGTGTTTCCCCATAATTAGTGTGTGTGTGTGTGTGTGTGTGTGTGTGTGTGTGTGTGTGTGTGTGTGTGTGTGTGTGTGTGTGTGTGTGTGTGTGTGTGTGTGTGTGTGTGTGTGTGTGTGTGTGTGTGTGTGTGTGTGTGTGTGTGTGTGTGTGCGCGTGCGCGTCAGGCACGTATCGTCATTGGGGCCAACGAGGCCATGGCCCGGTCTGTAAACCCAGCTTGTCCCTGTGTAGGGGCAAGATCCAGGGGAAAAAAACTAAAAATCAACATTAGCAGCTTCTCACCCTATTCTGTTGTAGCCGACCACAGAAAGTCGCCTTTGTTTTCAAATGGGGCTCATTTGCATTCGGCCGAATTGTTAATGAGTGGCCATTAAAAACCAGTTTAGCCGTCAAACCGGTTCTGGCCCGGTCAACGTTAGAATCCACCAAACGCCACCGGTGTGTGTGTGTGTGTGTGTGTGTGTGTGTGTGTGTGTGTGTGTGTGTGTGTGTGTGTGTGTGTGTGTGTGTGTGTGTGTGTGTGTGTGTGTGTGTGTGTGTGTGTGTGTGTGTGTGTGTGTGTGTGTGTGTGTGTGTGTGTGTGTGTGTGTGTGCGCGCGTGCGCGTGTGTGCGTGCGTGCGTCTAATGTCAATTAATTACAAGTAATACATGATTTGATTTCCATTTAATTCCTGAGATTTTACTCAAGTAAAACATGAGGTCTGTATAGTGTAGGAAGACAGCGTATTCATCAGTGCCGTACCCACCATAGAGGCAGGACAGGTGGCCACCTGCCCAATTAAAATCTAGCCTCCCCTAGAAAATAAAGTAAAAGACTGAAAAACAGGCAGTGAAAAAAATCCAAAGAGAATAGTGGCCGTCGGACCTCCTTGTCCATTCATGCGTGCAGGCAGCCGATCACTACCGTATCCATTCAGCAGAGCGACGTCGCCTATGATGCAAATGTATCCCTTTATCTTCATGGGGTGCCAGGAGTGCCAGGTGTGGGGGTCTGGGCCATCACCTGTACTCACCTGGCATAAAAGGGGCTCTGAGTCTGAGAGCAGCTTGAGCCATTAAACTACAACATGAAGAGACCACTGCTGAATAATTGATTGATTGATTATACTTGCATATTGTTTTTATTAACGTTTTTCAGTTTTGTAGTCAGTGTAGTGTTAACTTGTTTCCCCCGAGATTTCCCCCCGACATTTTCCCCCCCTAAATGTAATTTCTGGTCTTGTCCAGACTTCTTGTCTGTCACACCTCTAATTGTTAAAGTCCCAGTCCAGACATGTAAAGTATGTAAAAAAATACTCTGCTATGATTAATATGATGCTTTCCCCACATAAAAAGTTAAAAGAAATGGATAAGGGTCTGGGAGCACATCTAACTTTCTTGCTTACTGATAAATTAGAGCCATGAATATTCAAATATGGAAATATCACAGGCCATGCCTAGCAAGCTGCTCAAAACAAGGTGCAAGTGGCTAATTTGCATATTGGACCATGATAGGTTCAAAGGATTGGTGACATCACAGCATTAAGCTCCCCCCTCCAGTGTTACAGTGTGACACCTTCTGCACATATAACAATACAATTGTTGCCTCCAAGATTGTTATTGCCGTGTTGTTAAGGGGTCAGATGGGTGGGCCGCATGCTTTTTCAGTGTTTGTTAATTTTATTGATCAATCAATCGATTGTGTTCCGACTTGGATCAATGGAACCAACGTACTGTATAAGTTCCTATTTATCGGTATCACAATGACAATACATTCTTTAAGGTTTTAAAGAAAATATGTAAGCCTACCATGTCATTTTTTTTATGAATGTTTTAATATTAACGTTATATTATTATTAAAATCTTTGTGTTTTGCCAAATTATGCCAATTATTTGGGGGTCAACATGCAATTTCCTTACGGCCCACCAGTCAGTGGACCCCGGCCCACAGGCTGGGATTCTCTGGTCTAGTATAAATCAGGCTTGTAGATTTACTCTGTTACAAGTAGAAGTATTCAGAATGTACTTGAGTAAAAGTACAAAAGTTAAAGTACTCTCTAAAGTTCAAAATGTATGAAAAACCGTTCGAAAATAGCCGATCTACAAGCTCACATTGCGTCGTACGCGATGCATTGTGAGCTTGTAGATATTTTCAAATGGCCGAAATATATATAGGGTAACTAGTCACTAAAGTTTTCATATAGTAAAAGTACAATATTTCCCTCTGAGATGTAGTGCATGGGGTAGAAGTAAAAGTATTTGTAAAAACTGGTAAATACTGAAGAAAGTAAAAAATACCTCAGAATTGTACTTAGGTGCAGTACTTGAGTACATGTACTTAGTTACTTCACACCACTGGTTACACAGATAACCAGTTACTGTACATCCTGCGTCTCTCTGCTTCATACCTCCTCCACCCAGCTCTGTGTTTTTACTACACAGCCCTAATTACACCGACAGTAAGGAGCTTACAGGCACGTGTGCACCTCCCCTCTGGATTACTAGGCTGGCTGCACGGCACCACACAACTCCACTGTCATTCAACAAGGCACATATAGCCTACACAGTCAAATCCTATAACACTGAGACCTGTGAAAGGGTCCAAGTTGGTTCCATTTCTGCACTCTCAGTTAATGAATAAATGAACACTGAGGATTTTACTGTCAGTGTGTGTAACAGAATAGAATAGAATAGAATTCAGGATTATCATTGTTTCTGCTCTGATTATGTTTAAGACAATAATAATGTAGAATGTTAAATCACTTTTACAGGATTTTAAATTACATCACATACGTCGTCAAGTCAACGGAATGACATGTATGTATATGTGTATTCAACCAATACACTGATTTCATGACTGCATAGTATTTTAAAACCATACAGTCTCTACATTCTCTGCCTTAAGCAGCAACAGAGCAGAGACATTGATCACAGAGGAATATTCAAGGCCATGTACTGTATATCAATAATATACAACCTTTCTTTCACATGCTGCGCTCTTGTGGCATGAAATCGTATATCATATACATAATGAAACATTTCTTTCTTTCTAAAATCAGTCCTCTACCAGACTCCACCAAAACAATGCTTTTACAAAATGATAAGCATGAAAGGAAAACATTAGTTACTTTTAAAAGGATTGCAGTGTTAGAGTGGAGGGAGGTGGGGGCAGAAACTGTTACACGGCTCACCTGTACGCAATTAACCCTTCCACTATATCTGTGTTTCAGCATGTTCTGAAGTGCATGACAAGAAGGATGTAGAGGTGGTTTGCTGAAACGCTGCTACAGTTAAAGTGAGTGTAAGTGATATTTTTATTTGTTCAAATAAGTGTTAAATAGCTCTATATTCTGATAGTAATCATTGCTAGAGGGTTTGTAACAAGGGTCTCCCGGTCTCTCCAGTTCTTTAGTAAACATAAAATACATTTTCAGGTCAGGATGCTACTATTTAAAAAAAAAAGGATACTATTTTCATCCAATCAGGCGAGATAAAATCGGAAGTGATGAAACAAATAGAATAAACAGACAAAATTGTAATTGGACAACTATGATGAATATCGGTACTCTCTCCTGAAATTGGCAAATATTTTGAAAATGTACTATTTTCTGAATCAGTCCTAAAGATCGTATTTGATACATTACAATTATTACAATTTGGGCATTTAGTAGAAGCTCTTATCCAGAGTGACTTACAAGTGTGTGATCAGATCGAGTAAATGGCATGATGTTATCAAGAGACAAAACCTGGAGCTGCGTGCACCCTGGGTGAGCTGAGCTGTTATGAATCATAAAAAGGCATTGGTGCTATAAAATAGAAAAAGGTCTTTACAGTGCTGGAGTGTTTTTCTTTTCATATCATCATAACTTGTTCACCACTTTGTTCCTAAACAACACATTATCTCAAAAACTACTGGCTGGATTGCTATGGAATTGGCTGTGCACCTTCATGCCCCCTGGGAAATGAATCCGACTGATTTAGGTGATCCCAAGGCCTTTCTTCTACACCAACCAATAGACCAACATTTTCACTTGCACAGAATACAATATATCATACATTTCGATGGGCGGATGGCATGCCACTTGCTGAGTGCATTCATGCTTCCCGGAGGATGAGCACACTGATTTTGGTCATGCCATGGCCTTTCCTCCAATTGCACCAAGGGCCAAATGCACAAAAGCTATCACAAGTAGGTCGATTGCTATTAAACTTGCTGAGTGCACTTGCTCTGTGTGGTGCATGAACCATTTGAGCCTATCCATGACGTTGCCTCTACCATAACGCTCAGGCCAAAATGTGAAGCACAGCTTGGGCCTGCTAGCATGGCTTTTATTATTTGAAACATGCTGCTCTTCCACTGAAAGCTGAAGCTGTTTTGAGACAGACTCAGCAGTGACAGACAACAGGGCAGGAGTGCACGTGGACCCCTCTTTCCATCTAAACTATAACTAAGTGTTAGTCACGTTCTTTTTTTATCCCACGATTTTGTAACCCTATTTTTTACACCCAGTGCCAATTGTCTATGTAATCCTGGGCACTACCTTTCCTCTGCCAACCTAGGGAGGCCAGGACCGAGCTCATGCCTCCTTCAATGCATGAGAGCCAACTGACCTTCTTATCACCTGAGGTGATAAGAAGGTCAGGGGAGAGTTTCCCTGGTTGGACGTAGCGCGTGGAAGGAACACGTTATTCCAACCAGTTCCTTTCCCCTCCATCAGGCGCCCCGGCTGGCTAGGGGGAGGCAGTATAGTGACCAGGTTAGTCACGTTCTTACTCTCTATCATAGCCGGAAGGAGGCTGAATGAGTCTCCTGTGGTGTTGCATTGAACAGATGTAACCTTGGTGCTGTAGGCCACTCACCTCCCTGCATGGTGCTCAGGTTCCATGCTAACACGTGCTGAATATATTCACTAGCAGGTTCATTCATCGGCCTTTGTCACTATGCCTCATCCCACGAGCCGGCTGTTAAGATGCAACTAGAAAAATGTGCTCCTCGGAGCACAGGTGTCTGCCAGGCCAGGTAGTAGAAGTCAATCTTAGCCAATCAGGATGAAATATGAAAAATCAGACAGATTCGTCTTGATCACATGACTATAGAGAGAACATGTACCGATTTGCGGGATGTTTGCACAAAATCTGTAGAAGTAATATAAGTAGCAAAAATTGGCGTCCTATAGTGGCACTATAAAAGGCAGATGTGAAAAATGTGTGGCAGAAGTTTTTCCTTGGCCTCTAGGGAGTGTGCATGCAAAGTTTCACACCGATAGATAAAAACGTGAATCGGCCTGTTATAGCGCCACCATGAGACCAATTTGAAAAATGTAGGATGTCATTCCTTCCTTGGCCTAGTGGGAATGTGTGTGCAAATACTATAGAGAGCTATAACAGGTCAAAATTTGGGGCAGAGGTTCTGCTCTGGCCTCCAGGGAGTGGAGAGACACACACACGCACGCACGCACGCACGCACGCACGCACGCACGCACGCACACACACACACACACACACACACACACACACACACACACACACACACACACACACACACGCACACACACACACACACAAACAGGGATGGACTGACAGACAGGGGCGAAAACATAGTCTCGGCCAAGCCTTCGGCCTGGTGTAGACAATAAGTGCTGTGCAAGCTGCCACAGCAACTACTGTAGCTAAATGTTAGGCCTTGAAATAAGGCCAGGGATTTTGTGAGCTGAACAAGGCTTCTGGGATTTTGTATTATTTTTACTTGCAGCTGTATTTGTTCAATGAGACAGACAGTAGGAAAGCTGAGAAGGAGACAGCGCAGTGGAGACAGGAAAGATGACAGGCAGACAGAGTAGGGGAGACAGGGGAGCTGAGAGAGGGGGACAAAAACCTACATACACCTCCATTGACTGGACTGTGAGTTGTCAGTAGATGACAGGGTGACCATGAGGTAGAAGGCTTCTAATATATGCATGAGGTCACAGGTTACATCCCCACACTGGCTAAAGTGTCCATCCCTCAGCCCTTAATTTCAGTTACCCAGCATGCCCTTCTCAGCATAGCAATAAAAACCTGCATACGCTCAAATCTTTACACTGCACCAGCTTGGCTTTCATTTCATTGAAATGAATTTGACCAGCATGGATTTAAATTAATTCAGTAAACTTTTTCTTTTACCCAGCATGCCCTTGTTGGCGTTGGAGATGCACATGTCCTTCTCTGCGCTGGGTAGGACGAAGCCCACCACAAAGCCATCTACACCGTCAGCCATCAGGGCCAGGCCCAGAACGATGAACAGGGTCCACTGGAAGCGTCCGTGACCACAGTCCTCCATGATGGTCTCATACTGTTCTGGTAGGTCCTCTTCCTCCTCCTGTTGTCTTGCGGCCTCCTTGGCCTTCCTCCTGGGAACAGTGGCATACATACATCAGTGCTTCTCAAAAAGGACCACCATAACTCTGAGAGTGTACAAATTACGGGTCCATTTGGTTTCATTTGTACACTCTCAGAGTTACAGACCTGTAAGGGTCCATTTGGAACCCCCCCAAGGAACCCTGAGGGTCCCTGGACCCCACTTGAAAACCACTGGCACTGCAGCTATGAACTTTCCTTTTTTTTATTTTATTTTTAATTGATGTTGGCCTTAGCCTTAGGACTTATAGACTGCAACAAAACAAAACAGAATACCTATTATAATAGATGGAATGCAAGTCCATAAAATATCAGCGTTCTACAATTCAGTTGCATCCTATTTTGCACAGCCCATTGACCAGATGCCAGATTGAGCCATAGCTAATCTTGCAAACCGCTGGACTGATCAGCACCAAATTCTTTTTGCACACTACAAGTAGACCACAGTACTGTACCTGAAAAAATAATGATTCCCACACGCTTGATACTTTTTGAATTATTCAACTTTCTACTATTCATGTGTTCATTGTTGATCTTACCTGTACCTCTCTAGTCTTACTGTTGTTGCTGCTATGACACCTGAATTCCTCTCCAGGGATCAATACAGGTTTATTTTATACCTTGCCTTAGTACAGTGGTTCTCAACCTGTGGGTCGGGACCCCCAGGGGGTCCCCATGATTTTTGGGGTTCCCCCAGATGACAGAGAAGTGACAATTTAAGGACTTTTAAGACCTTTTTAATACCAAAAAAAAGTAAGAGAGAAAAGAAAAATACCATCACTCCCTCGAAAGTAATGAACAAACTATACTATAAAAACTGGTTAAACATAGGCCAAATGGTCAAATAATATAAGAAAGAGGCAACCATTTTAAAAATAGCCGATCTACAAGCTCGCAAAGCGAGGTGTTGTGAGCTTGTAGATCTGCTATTTTCACAATACGTATTTATCTGTGTAACCGAGTCAAACTAAATTGAATGCCTCAACTCCTACATTCCAAGTGCTTGTCAGGGTCCCCAGTTCAAATATGATTATTCTAGGGGGTCCCCAGTTCAAATATGATTATTTTGGGGGGTCCCCAGTCTAAATCTGATTATTTCGGGGGGTCACGGCCTGAAAAGGTTGAGAACCACTCCCTTAGTAGTACTGCAGTGTATGCACCTTTTTAGTCATTTAGTTATGACCCACCTGGCCTCAATGCGTGCCTGCCTCCTCGCCTCCTTGATCTCATCAGGGTGGGGTACGCCCTGGTACTCCCCCTCATACATCTGCTCATCTTGTCCTGAATCGTGTCCTTCGGTGTCTCCGCTGGCGGCATCCTCGTCTTTTTCCTGCTGGGGGAAGTCGGTCTGGTAGGGGTATCCATCCGGCCCGCTGCCTTCTACGGGGTACGTGGTACCGCCCTCAACGGTCCCTTGCTGGTTGACGTTGTTCTGATAGGGGTCGTCCATAGCTGCTGCATAGAGTGTAGGGCCGGGAGGAAGAGGGATTCAACACCGTAGCCGTTTTTTTTATCGTGTGGGAAAAGGTGGTTGTCTGTTGGGCTAAATGGGCATGGATCCCTCGGCGGAGGGCTGTCTCTGTGTGTTGATGTCAGTGCTGCCCCTATGAAGACAAACAGTGAGGAACTGCTTTGTTTGTCTGTCAGCTTTTTATGTGTGTGTGTGCGTGTGCGTGTGCGTGTGCGTGTGCGTGTGACTTTCATGACCACTGGAGGTCTCAGATTATAATTATATTCAGAGATATCATGTTGTTCATTTCGTTTCACCAATAGTTTTGGGGGTATGGGAATCAATAGGTTATATTTAACCACTTGAACCCTATAGCATCCCTATTCTGGGGCAAACGTTCAGTGAAAAAAGCAGATTTACTGTATGACGCTACTATTTTTGGCCGAAGATATTTAGTGCAGAGCGAAAACAGGAGGTTCAAGATTCCAGATTCTTCTGCTTTATTGTTACGTGTAACGGTACATAAGAGCATACAATATTTTTGTTTGGCTCCTCAGACATTGTAGCAACATAGTAACAGTGATAAATAACAATAATATGGGGGGCCTAGTATAGAGGCGTGTGGGACTTAAGTGGTAATGACGGCTGGTTGTTTTTACTTTCTAAATCACTTTAACTAACATTGGCTTTAAAATGCCTTTAAATGTAAATGAGATAGTCAGTTTTGTCACTCTGTCTATATACTCACACGGTTAATGCTGCTCTGCAGGGCAGAGTGTGTTCCAGGTGTGAAGAGGAAACTGCAGGTTGCAGCTGTTATGGTGTCGGGATGAATTTAGTTAGAGGGCCTCAACAGCTGGAGTGAAACAGCGTTAGTTCCTCTGGTCTAAATTGAGCAGCATGCTGAACCTAAAAAACAAACAAAAAAAACCCACATTCATCATACTTGACAAGGCAAGAATCAGAGACATTATTTTGCCAAATTAAATTAAAACATGGCTGCCATCAAATAAGAGGACATACAGGGCTTGCTGCAGATACATCAATGCATGCAGCAAATACTAATTTATATTGAGGTAGATAACTATAAGATATACCGTATGTATGTTGCATGCAACACAAAGTACAGTACTGTAACTTGCATCGAACAGTGAACGTAAATGAGGCAGGTGGAGATCAGAGTCTAATCTTGTCTGTTTTCAAATTTTGAAACTTTTCCACTGTTACTTTGTTCTTCTGTTGTAGATATTATTACTATCATATTATGTTTGCTGTGTTAAGGTAACATGACATCCATGCACCATAGTCTCGCATAGCCAGACGATCTCTACTGATATGTCTGGGGAAATCTAAATTCAACGAATTGGCTTGGATGCCGGAGAAAACCAGCACTAATAAACCTACGCTCGGCTCACTGCTTTGAAAATCAATCCTGATACCATCACATATGAAGGAACACCCTAAAGTCTTTGTATTGGTACTGTGATGTTGTTTTATTTTCCCCCCTGTTCCTTCACAGTTTTAGCCCATTCACTGAATTTAGATGTCACCAGATGCGTGAAACTACCATGTACCTTATCTGTTTTAGACTCTGTATTGTCTGCACTGCCCTGAGGAATAGTACTGGCCACTCTATTCTTGACTGCACTACTTGTAACAGAGTATGCTAAACACAACAATTGCTATCTAATTGCCACTTTCCATGACTAATTGGAACTGACACTTGAGCGCTGTTTACATGTACAGTACACATGTGATTATCATACATTCTGTTCTTTTTTGCTCGAGGGACAGAACACAAGACAACTGGTTGGGGTTTGAACCTGGGACCTATTTCCCATTTTGGGAATTGTTCTGTGTAGAAGATGTGCTCATAGTCCTGACAGTCTACAATGCCCCACACATGTAGACCTGTCATTCTGGAATACACTCTACATAGCATAGCGCTGACATTCCAGAATGCACTCTAGATAGAATGCTGTACTGCATGTCAGGTCTGTGAATTTATCACCATCTTTAACTTGACTTGATCATCTTACACTCAGCCTACAGCAATACATTATAGTCCCTACATCATGCACACATCAATCAATCAATGAATCAAACTTTATTTATGTAGCACATAAATTAGCACATTCATATATTCATATCAACAGGTGCAACCCAATAAGCTTCACAGAAAATAATACACGCACGCACGCACACACACACACACACACACACACACACACACACACACACACACACACACACACACACACACACACACACACACACACACACACGAGCGTGTGTGCGGCTGTGCGCACACACGTAAGTACGCACACACATACGACTGCTCTAATCCTCCTTGTCCAGAGAGAGATTACTGTCATTTCCTGGCCACCTACTGTATAAGGTCTGTCCCTCAGTCTCCTGCATCAATGATCGGCTAGCACTGTACAAGGAGCCATACATGGAGCACAGACAGGGGGAAGGACCTAAACACGGAGCGTTTGTTAGACAAGAGTAAGTAGTAGAAAGTAGTGCAACTTCTAATGAATAAAGACCCAGGTACTTCAACCAGATGTGCATAATCAGTTAGTGGTGTAAGCAGCTATTGTCAAAGAAACTAAACTTTTCTTTTTTTTTGCATTAGGTCCATTTGTCATCAGAAAACTCAATTCTAGCAGTGATGCAGTAACTTGAGGGGTGTATCCTATCACTAGTACTGTCTATTTGCCCATCATTAATTGAGTTGATCAAAGATGAACCATGAAAATATGGTTAAATATTTAAGGGCTCCACACCTACAGTATTATCACTTCTCATTTCAGGCTCCAATGGTTAAAAGCCATGTAAGATCCTTGGCATAGACTCATTGTAAAAAAAGAAAAAAGGAATCATGTGGATCTCTGGATAATCAGTACATGTACAGTAGCTCCAATGTGGATCTTGGGCTTCATGATGCTAGCCTGTTATGTCAGTCTATGACGTAGCTATGTATGACTATGATTTTAGCCTGATCCAAGACCCATTGACTTGCATTATACAATTAAAGTTAGATAATTCATAAAGTGTGGAATATGTGACAACTGTGACCTACTGGCAGTATGCAAATGAAATGTGCGGCTGATCGATTCAGTGGTTTGTGAGATTATCTCTCAGACATGGGCAGGGTAATGACATACATATCTTTAAAGTTCAATGGTAGGCGGTACGTGGCAGTTCCGTATGGGTTCAGTATGATTATGGGTTCAGTGTGATTTAGTAATGTGAAAATGCAGAGTGCAAGTCAGAAGGAATGATTGTTCTGCTTTAGTTTTGGCAGAGAAGGCTTCAACGTACAGTTAAATTTAGTTTGACATGGTTTAATTCGGTTTGGCCTGGGTTTGGTGCGATTTGGTTAGCATTTCTCTATCCCCAGACAGACAGGAGGAGACCGACACAGACAGCCAGACAGACAGACAGACAGCCAGACAGACGCACGCACGCACGCACGCACGCACGCACGCACACACGCACGCACACACACACACAAAATTGACATTCATAAACAATCGCATACCCTCAGACAGACACACAAGTACGCAGACAGACATTAGAAGAACAACCTGGCAGGTAGATAAGAGGACACAGACAGACAGACAGACAGACAGACAGACAGGAAGTCAGTCTAGTTTGGGTGTGGGTGCACCCACCCACACCGGGGGCAATCCCCCCTGTTGTCATATGGCGAACAAGAGTGCTGGCGAATTTAATCCAGCTTAAGAGACTGGAAATTTCATTCTCTCTCTCTCTCTCTCTCTCTCTCTCTCTCTCTCTCTCTCTCTCTCACTCACTCGCTTTTTCCCTACTTCAGATTATTGCTTCCCTGCGATGGAATTCATAAAGGTGACTGACTGACTGTTTCTGTCAGAGCAGAGCTGTGTGGCAATGGCAGTGATGGATTATGGTGTTTGGAAAGGAGTGTGGAAATCCATTTAATGCTCCCAGAACAGAAAACAAGCTCAGACAAGACAGTGGCATTGAATTCCCAAAACAGTAATGAAAAATCCATAGAAGTAGGTGTAGAAAGTGATTTTCACTAGAAGTAATAATGGGACATACTGTATGGCACTGCAGAGTGTCTGTGACATTCACAGCAGTTAATGGGTTTTTAATGTAAACTTCCATTGTGCACTGCAAGCACAATATGTATGTATTTACATCATAGTCACTCATCCAGAATAACTAACAGGTGCAAGCATAGACTATCCTACATTGCCAACAATACAGTCAACCAGTAGAAAGAGTACAAGTTATCCAAGCCATGGAGACCAGAAGGATCAAGTATGAATATGATATGTAATGTATGATACAGTAGATTCAGATGATCTTTTTATGCCGTCGCTCCATGCCTCCATATACTGTAGGAGGAGAGACCTATATGGCTCTGTCTGTCTGTGAGTCTGTCTGTGTCTGTCTGTGTTTGTGTCCGCTGCTGTCCGGGGCTAATCTCTCAAACTATACCAGTCCAATCAGTGTCAAATTCCTGTGCACACTGCCAGTGGGCCAAGGAAGTACCCAGTAGTATAGTGCATAAGCTCCCATTTTTTAGCAAATCGTGCACTTTTTGTAAGAAGCATGGAACTTTCAGCATAGTTAGTATATGCCATTAATGTTCATTTTCAGACGTGGAGGGAAGTCAGATTTGACCTCTAAGGACCATGAGAGATCAAATCCAAAATGGCCGCTAGTCCAATTTAAGTTTGGAATCAAACACTGTAGAAAAACGTTTAAAGTATAACTTCCAACTAAATAGGGGATGCCTTATTATTTTGTGATACTTTCGCGATCACCATATTTCAAGGAAATGCATTTAGGTTGAGGTCAAGGTAAAAATGTGCCCCAAAAAAATGCAGTGATTTCCTGCAACAAATGCCAGTGAAACAAACACTGGTCTCTTATATAGGCAACACCAACAATGACACACCTGGTTCAGACACTTAATTTATTAACATTCCTCTAGCAGAGGGCAACACACTTTATGCAACCAATGAAAGTGGAGTCCTCTGTTCTCCTGCTGATTCAAACTTGGCCTGCCTTGCCCCATGTTTGCAAGAGGACACTCCTCTGCTTCTGCATGTGGCAGATGCAGTGCAAAAGGGGTGTAAGAAGGTGCACCATACTGGTAGGACTGGCTTTGGCTTCATTCAGCAAGAGCTGAGCTGTGGGTTGCCTTTGGTGTTGGATCAAGCTTTTGGTACATAGCTGTTCGTGAAATAGTTGTCAATAGTTGTGTCTGACTCTCCCAGGCTTTCACGCTTTCACCAGGTGTGTCACTGTGTGTATATCTGCGTGTGTTGACAGAGGAAAGAAGACTTGCTGTGTCAGAAGCCTGGGAAACCTTCCCACCTTCCCAGAGGTGAATGAGGCTTTCTGTGAACTTCTATACATGCCAAGTGAGGTCATAGAAGGATCAATGTTCCTGTTAGAACAATTTGTGGTGCTCATATACTGTATGACCGAACCAGTGAGTGCACGGAAGTGAATAATACCAGGAAACAGCTCTTCACACAGAAATTAAGAACACTAGAGAACATTCCTCCAACCCAGGCAGCACTCAAGCAACATATCAAGTGCACTTGCTACCAGGTCAACTGTTGGAACCAGGCATTGGTCCTGGAACCAGAGATGCCATAGCCATCTGATTGGGGCTGGACAAAGGAAACAACTGGCATGGCAACCGTTTTGGACCACTCTCACTGAGGAATCAAAATCGTGCCATGAATTGATCCACTGTCACTGCATGAAAGGGTGAAATGGGTGATGCAAGTGTGCCAAATCGGCACTCAAATATATTATCATTATCTATATTATCACACAAACAAAATTGTCTTGTTTTTCTCTCTTTCCTGTACACAAGATGTGAGGTCATATCTGACTTCCCTCCACCTCTGAAGATTCATATTATGGTATTTACTGACTATATGCCAAAAAGTGCACAATTTTATTGCTAATCCGCTGCACCACTGCATTTGTTTTCACATATCTTTTATATATTTCTTTAACATTTTTACTTTTCATAAAATGTTATAATGGAAGTCAAAGGTTGGCAAATCTGGCAAATCTGCCCAATTATGGTGACAGCTTTAGTTACTAGTTACTTTGCAGATTTAGAGTATTAATTCAGAACATAAATTAAATAATAAATGATATATACAGAGCTACCAAGCAGTAATTAAATCTGAGTACTTCTATCATAACTGTAGCGAGGTAATGTTGTCCTTCACTGTCCTACTGCTGTGTCAGTGTTCAGGACTACTTAGGCACAGATGGAGCTTACATAACTCATACTGTAGACTGCATGCTCGCTCTCTCTCCTTCCCTGTCTCTCGTTCTCTCTTTCTGTCTCACTCGTCTGACACTCTCCATCTCTATATCTCTCTCTATATTTTGATTAAAATAACTCTAATGTAATTCTCCCTGTCTTTCAACTTTATGTGTCACTGGAGGGCAATTGCTTTTGCAGCAAGACACAGATACAAGACGATAAAGTTCAAAAAGCCTACATACATCAAACAGACTGAAGAAAAACAACAGTGGTTTCAAGTTGACCTTCAAATTCTAGAATATCATACAAAAATAAAAGAATGAATGCTGCATACAGTGCTGCTACAAGAAAAATAGAGTTTCAGGACATCATTTAGAGGTTCAGCATGTCACTCCCATTCTCCCAAAAACAACTAAAAGATGCTATTAATATAAATCATAGGTAGGTAAATGCAATTCATCAACCTTATGTAAAACAAACATAGCCAACAATGTTAGAATAAACAAAGTTGACAGCATCATGAAACAATTTCACAACTATCATCATCATCATCTTCTTCATCACCATCATCATCAAAGAACAACACAATAGCACCCTCACTATCATCTACCCCCTGTGAGTTCATGACAGACTGAGGATGTTTTACCGAAACACCTTTACAGCCTTTTTTGAGTGGTGCCAACCACTCCTACATTTGACTTTGTCCGTGTGTCCGTATGTCCGTCCGTATGTCCGTCCGTCCGTATGTCCGTCCGTATGTATGTTTGAGCACGGCTGATTGGTCAAGCTTCACGTGACAAGTGACAATATGTTGTCACGTGTCACGTGACAACATATTGTTGCTGATTGCAACACAAGGATGCAACCAGTTACACTTTCAAAGGCACCACTCTCTTCACACTGGGTGTGATTTTTAATTTAGTCACCATGGATCGTTATTAGTTGGTGTGCAAGTATTCCTTTTGTTTTCTCACATGCACCTGACCGGGAAAACCTTTTTCTTTTCTTTTTTGACAATTCAACAAGAGCGCCAACTTTTCTCTCATCTTTGTTGTGAAGGGAAATGGTGGTGGTGGATAAGATCAGATAAGATATACTTTTATTACTTTTATTGATCCCCATGGAGAAATTCAGGATGAATGAGTGCTTGTACCTGTTGCTTTTTACAGAGGGAGGGATAATCTAAACCAGCAGCCAGAATGTTTAGGAACTGAATCTCAGAGTGAAGAGGGAGGCTGGCTGGCTGCTGACTGATAGGATGGACCTGTCTGTTACTCAGGTCAGTGAGGTTACTTTACTGACTTTCTCTATTTTGGAAAGAGCAGTTTTGAACTTGCCATACCAGCAGATTACAGAATTATGTTAATACAGACTCAATGTTGGATTTGTAAAAAATAAATTAAAAAAAAGGTCATGAGGGTCTTATCAACACCAACATCAACATCAACTTTGACATTTTACGAAAGAAGAACAGTATTTTCTGGCTCTTTGCAAAGCATCACTGTCTTGATGTTTAATGTATAATCCCTCAAGCTGCCAAGATACACAACTTCTACCAAATGATCACTGATGGTAGCGTTCTGAGGGGCACTTGCACATTGTCTGTGAGCATGTCCTTTGTTTTTGCCACATTTAGTTGCAGTAATGCCCTTTCTATGACTGTCTACCTATCTGCCTGTGTTTCTGTCTTTCTATCTTTACCTCCTTACTTCTCTTTCCCTGTCTCTTCTTCCTGTTTGTGCCTCCTAAAAATCTCAATTCCTCTCTGACTTCTCTCTCTCTCTTCGACTTTATACTTTTCTCAGTTGAAAAGATATAGTGCTTAACTTTATGAATAAATAAACATTTCTCGTGCTTCAGTGAAGTCTCTCTCTCTTTCTCTTAGTCAATCTTTGATTCTATCTTTGCTGCAGAGCATTATTATTGATATTTGTGCTTATGAATAAATATTACTTTTGTTGTACTTCAGTATAAAAGTTATTTCAAAGTTCAAAGAAAGACATTTCACTGAGGATTTTAGTATGTGTACATGTATCCTAACAACGTTTGAATAGGTCATTCTCTGGCATACTCATTCTTCGGCTTAGTGCATTTAAAGTCAAAGTCAAAGTTGCATTAACACTGAGGATTTGACTGTGTACATGTGTCTGCACAAAGTTTGAATAGGTCATTCTCTGGTCTACTCATTATCTGGCTGAATACATTTGAAGTCAAAGAGCGCCACTGGACCCTGAAAATCAATATGAACATGAAACAAATAGACCATCCTGCAAATTAGGAAAGGAAACAGCAATTTCACAAATGACCTTTACCAAACGCCTTTGTGTCTGAGAAAGCAATTCACTTAAGTATATTTGGAGTGACAAATCAATTCTGTGGTATTTTACTCTGTATATAATATCTTTGTACAACACGAATGACACTGTGGAATGGGTCAATAGCCACCTGGGCAGTTCCAGGGGACCAGAAGGTAGATGACTTGTTGTCATGGGCTGCTGAGTAGTTTTTTTTTACTGTAACATTGTGAAGCAGACAAATATCATCCATGCTCAGCAAACCTTTCCTGTGAAAATAAAGCTGCATATTCTAATACAACACTCTTGGGTACGGCGGTAGTGGGTAGAGAGGCTGTCTGGCGATCAGAAGGTCACCGGTTCACCTCACCGTCCCGGGCTATGTGTCAAAGTGGCCCTGAGCAAGACACTTAACTGCTCTCCCTTGAGCGCTCATCTTAACCATCTGAGCAGCCATCAGCTGGGTGAAGCTTTTTTTTGATAAATACAAATTAAAGGGTTATAGATCTGTATACTGTAGATCTGGCCAGTGATTCTAGAATGGATTCCTTAGAATGCATGCAGCACTTCAATTATGCTTAGAAACATTTCTATGACAACAGTGATACTGTATGATCTCATCAGCTGCCAATACACCGTTGACATGCCAACATGGTTCAAGTTTCACTGAATTTCAAGACACTTCAGTAAAAGTAGACCATTTTACTGTCAATTCACTATAAATACGCCTACTTCAACACAAATTTTGGTTCCAAGACTTGACATTCAACACCATGCAGTAGTTCTAAATGACTATTTAGTGACACCTCTTCCACTGACACTAGCAGGGTTGAAGGTTGAAACAAATTGAAATAGATTTTTTTAAATGACTAAATCAACAATGGTGTCAATTAAAAAGCGTGAAAATAGCAGTCTACAAGCTCAATGAGTGATTATGAGTCTGTATGTTTGTATGTTTTCAAAAAAGAAATCTCACCTATAATGACAAGAAAAAGGTCCCCCCCAAAATTGATTATCTTATTATCTTAAAGGGGCTACACCATGAATTAAAAAAATATATATTATATATAAATATTGCCCCCTAATACGTTTTAAACAGGTTGTAAGCCTAAAAAACATCCAGATATTTTTTCTCACAATCTGACTGTCTGTCATTCCAAGCTTTTTCAGCTGCAATACCAAAACGTCCAGCAGGGAGGAGCTACTGAGCAATTCTGTCTGGCCATCGTCAATGCAAAATCAGTGCAAGTGACATCACTTGCACAGCCATTCTGAAATGGCCTGTTCAGACACGCCCATTCAGGAAATCCATGAAATGAGCATGAATGACTGAATGTTAAAAAAACATTTTTTTTGGGGTACAAGAGACACTGGGGAGCCCAAAAAATACTAAAAACCTACAAAAAAATGAAATTCATGGTGTAGCCCCTTTAAATCATTTTTTTTAAATAATCGATTAGTTCAACTAACTGTTGCTCCACTACTCATGTTACAGTAAATGATTATGCTTGGATAACAGGAAGGTCCTTAATCTGTCAATGCTGCAGGCATGTGTCTTGTTATAGTAAACTGTCGTAAAAAAGGTAATTCATTCCCTTTTTTCCCAATAATATATTCTTACTTTTTCTATTCTATTTATTATTACCATACTCTTCTTATTCTTTTTTTATTACTCTTTTCTTCTTCTTCTTATAATTTTCCCTGTACTTTAATTGTTATTATGGGTGCGTTTGGAAATGCGCACCGGGAGCGCACTCACCTATTAGTTTGTATTGGCCAGTGCGCTCAGTGCTGTATTTCCGAACACACCCTTATAGGCGATCGGTAGGGTGGGCTGAAAATAGGGGGAACAAAAGAAAAATGGAAGTATAATCATGCACTAATTGTACAATAGCTTACATTGACACTTTTGTACCATGTCCTTCTTAAATAAATAGAAAATATATAATAAACAAATATATAGTAAACTATCCTGCAACTGCTCACACATTGAATAGCTACTCTGAGTGTTAAATGTAAATAACGTGTACACTGACAACATGGTGGTTAAAGACCTTGTATTCTGGAACCACACACTGTATAACCCCCTTGGTCTAGGATTGAATTCTGTCAGACTCTTCTATCTTTCATCTCCCCTACACTGTCTCCCTGCTGCTGTCTGTCTCTCCTGCACGGTCTCCCTCTCAGCTCTCCTACTGTCTGTCTGTCTGTCTGTCTGTCTGTCTGTCTGTCTGTCTTTCTGTCTGTCTGTCCTACACTGTCTCCCTCTCAGATTTCCTACTGTCTGTCTCTCCTGCACTGTCTTCCTCTCAGCTTTCTTATTGTCTGTCTTTCCTGCACTGTCTCTCTCTCAGCTTTCCTTCTGTCTGTCTGCCCTACACTGTCTCCCTCTCAGCCTCCTACTGTCTGTTTGTCTCTCCAGCATTGTATCCCTCTCAGCTTTTCTTCTTTCTCACAGTATAAAAAAGGGCTGTGGACTGCCCACTGCCCTTAAAAAAAGAAAATTAATGTACATACATTTACATAACATATTATAGTGACTTCATCTTAATCCCACTGAAGGCATGTAGAGATCATAGGTCAATCTCTCTGATGATTTCTGTGACTGACCTGCTCACTCAGTTACTGTGTGTCATTTTCTCAGAAAATGGCAACAATATATTGTGTATGTATGCCATTAATAAATTAAATTACAAAGGAACTAACTTGTAAAGTTTGCCTTATTTGTGGGATACACTTTCATTTTGACTACACCATTTGAACCCTTCAGCGAAAAAATAGCAGATCTACAAGCTCACAACGCATCACAACCTGATGCGTTTTTCGGCAAATATATTTTGTGTAGAGACAAGTGAAAACAGGAGGGGGCCTAGTATAGAGGCTTTGTGAATCCGGTCAACTAAGTATTGACGTTACATAAATGCATTTTAAAAACATAAAAGGTCATTTGATAATGATTGATCTATCACATGTTGCATTTTGGTAATTATACAGAAGCTCTCTTGAACCAGAGATCTTTCTATTACAGGGCAGAGCAAGTAGTCGAAATGTTGATTTCGAGTGAGTGTAAAAATGCTCTACTGATTCTGCTCAGGCTGTGCAATGGTCAGATTGATTTTTTTGATTAAATGACAACATTGTTAAGGGACTTATATTTATGTTACATAAAATGTTTTAGGCATTTATACAGTCTGATACTCTCACCCAGAGCGAGTCGCAACCCACAAGAAATGTAACTGTATAATAAAGCTTCAGTTCCCAGATCAGCCACAATGAATGACAATCATCCAATAGTACGTGAAAATGAATACACCGTGTCTCACACCCGAAATAGCGGATCTACAAGCTCACAAAGCAGCGCAGCGCAACACACTGTGAGCTTGTAGATCGGCTATTTTCAGTGCGAGTCTGCGAGACACTGGCGTGTAACTAAGTATAAATCAGGCATGATGGAGTACAAAGGTCAGAGCCACAGAGGCTACAGGCTAGATCGTAAGAGTGTGATGCTAGAACTATGAGATAGCTAGTCACAAAATGCAATCCAGAGACAAACCTCCCAGTTGTCATTTAGTTTTGAACATGCAGTAAGATGTCCATACAGTTTCATTCAGGGCCCTAAACATATTCCTGATCGATGCATTGCACAGAATGGTAATGTGTTTGGATTATTGAACTGTACAATCAAACTTCAGACATCACAGTCCACAGGTGTACAACAACAACAACAAACAATGATATCTACCACTGAAAATAAATAGGTCCTGCTCTTATATAATGGAAGATAGAACAACATTAAGACACCTGCTTGCACATTTTGATGAATGGTAATTAAAGTCCTTCATTGACAAAATAACATGATACAGTGTTCTGAATCCTATATTTTAGGTATATTGAATAAACATCTTCATTCAGGTAATGATTACATTTTCCAAGATTGTCTAGAGTTTGGGATGTGGACTCCTGTATTATAAAGTCTGGCTGCAGACTCATACTTGTACATGTATGGTATAACAATGCAATAAAATACAATAACACTGGAATACCCTCATGCATTTACTCATTATAAATTGCTAAACTGACTAATATACTTTTTGAAAGAGATATTTGTTGTTAAATGTAATATTAATTGGTGGCATGTAGTTGCATGTGCTATTTTAGATTCATTGACTGGAAATGAATAAATAAATAAACCAATTAACATAAATAATTATGCAACCATATCTCACAAACACAGTTGGTGCATTATTTAGTAAGGTTGGTATTTTCTCTTTTTCTGTGATTTCCAGCACAAATATTAATAAAACATTGCATAGGCTAGTTCATCTGTCTTTCCAAAGAACAAATCATGACACTATGAAGACAGAATTACTTAAATATTTGTGCTTTGATAACAACAGTACTTTTGTAACATTTTCTTCATTTTCAGAGGCACAAATGAAACAAATCCAACTTACCCAACTTGTCATTCCCTTGTTGTCAAAATTGTAAACAAATATCTTGCAATAAGGGGTGTAAAAAAATGTCTGGTTAACACCAGAAATATAAAATACTAAGTAAATAAAAGATTAAAATCCAATCAGTGTTTGTAGAGCCTTCATGTCAGTGTAGTTTAGCCTGTGGCCGACAGTGCTGCTGAGAGAGAGATGGATTAGGCTTCAACCTCACGATCCCCCCCTTCCCTTCACCACCAGCCCTAGGCTCATCCCCACAGGAAGTATTGCAGGACTGTCCCATACCAGACCTAATGGTATGCTCCACTAGGGTTTTAAAAACAACCGGCCTCCGCTGTCAACAAACTGAGGAAGGGGACGATGCTTTGACAGTGGCCTGTCATAGATTATTAATTTTTAGTTTAGTTTAGTTTATTTCAGTCAATTTTGTGGTAACATAACAATAATAGGTAATAAAACAAATAAAAAGTTTATCAAGAAAAGATTTCTGACCAAAAAGGTATAGGCTGAAGCCATTGCTTATTACGCCTACCCTTTTTACAAAACAAAGAAAAAATTAAAGCCAAAATGGAGAGGAAAAAAACTAACAAACAAACAAAGAACAACCAAAAGAAAACAAGGTACAACTATATTATGAACTATATGGTGCAATGCCCACTGCTTTTGAACCATAGAGTTCATAATGTGAAGCCAATGCTGCAGGCAAAACTAAAGTGCAAATGTCTTTATCTAAAGTAGAATAGATGTCAAATTTTGTGGATTTATACGTCACTCTTCCAATATGGTGGCATGTAACCACTCTCCCAACATTCCATGGCAGACTGCTGTTGAACCCCTCTCGGGGTTGACGATTATGATGTCAAGCCCAGGCCAGATTTTCTCTGCACACCCTATATGTGTCTGTGACAGCAGTTTTGGTGGTGAAATGTGTAGGTAATAACGGCCATTGACATTGGCTTCATATTACTTTGTTAAAGTGGCACTATGTAATGTTTGTTTAATGAATGAAAACATATTTTGTCCAATCTGTATGGTAGAGTATGTTAACACAATATAATTTATACAAATTGGATGTTGTATTTTGTCTCCCTGCTCTTCTATTGAGACATTTAGATCGTGTCAGAGGTCATGTATCACAATAGACACAGGATCTGACCTGATGGTCAAGAGTCAATTTATCCCCTGCAGGCAGGCTCTATGAAATTTCAACACTTGAGCAGGAAACCGGGTTCAAATCCGGGGTGGAAGAGGAAAGTTACATAGTCCAGCTTTAACATACAGAAAATTGGAAAATGTATGTAGGTAAAAATGTATGTAGGATGTAAAGGGAACCTCAAAGGAATTAAACATTAAAATGAAATAAAAAAAGACAAATCTGATGAGTTTTTATGTATAAGAATGTATATGTGTGTTTTAATCCACATGCAAATCAGCATCACATTACATCCGTAGCA
>NC_139962.1:47728875-47756375 GCF_963454915.1 Gymnoscopelus microlampas
GAAAACAGTGGTGGAAAGTAACTAAGTACATTTACTCAAGTACTGCAATTACTGCATTTTTTAGGTATTATTTTGTATTAATTTGTTAAAAGAAATATATAAATACATTTGAAAACGTGTGAAATGGGATATTCTGCATAATGAGTACTTTCTACTTTAGGTACTTTAAGTACATTTTAAGGCCAATACTTTCGTACTTTTACCTAAGTATATTTTTGATTCCAGACTTTTACTTGTAACAAGAGTATTTCTACATTGCGGTATTGATACTTTTACTTAAGTAAAACATGTGAGTACTTTTCCCACCACTGTCTTTTCCACCTGAGTGAGTGATACGAAGCCCCGCCCATCGGAGTTGTCCAGGGAGACAACTTTAACAAACTGAAGTAAAGACTTCACTCTGCAAGCTTCACCAAAACAGAGCAGCTCCGAGCAGAAAGAAACATTTATTTTCTCTCTCTATGTCTTTGGGGTTGTAGTATTGTTGTCACCCGCCGTTGGCTGCCTTTTAAAAAACAAGTTTCCAAGTCCTCACAGTGGAAGACAGAGGATAACTGGAGGATACAGGAGGCAATGTTGTTTCCTAAAACTGTTGGTGCTACACACTGAGTGGAACGAGGTAAGGAGAAAACACTGTCCTCATTGGTGTCATGGAATATACTGCAGTTGTTTTACACAATGAAGTTGAAATAATACATGGGAAACTTTAAACGAGAGACTATTATTTGATGTTTTCGCGTAGTAGTTGCCGGGGTGTTTCACCGCTGTTGGTGACCTATCGAATGACGTGACCGCCGTATGTATAGGGTAATTACTGTGTATGAAGCAAGGATGCTCTCTCAGCTACATGGTGTTTTAGATACATCTCAGGTGCATCGCATCCATCCAGTGGTGGGAAAAGTACTTAAATGTTTTACTTTAGTAAAAGTATCAACCCTGCAATGTAGAAATACTATGTTACAAGTAAAAGTCCGGAATAAAACATCAACATGTACTTAAAGTACTAAAAGTAGAAAGTACTCATTATGCAGAACGTCACATTTCACAACTTATCATATTATGTCTAAAATGTATACAAATCATTTGAAAATAGCAGATCTACAAGCTCACAATGCCTTGTGCGTCACATAGTGAGCAATTGTAGATAGGCTATTTTCAAATGGCTGAAGTGGTTACTGTATGTTTAGTAATAATAATCAAAATATACAAAGTAACTAGTAACTAAAGTTTTCAAATAATTGTAGTGGAGTAAAAGTTCAATATTTGCCTCTGAGATGTAGTGGAGTATAAAGTAAAAGTACTGAAAACTGGAAATACTCCTATAAAGTAGAAATACCTCAAAATTGTAAGTACAGTACTTGAGTAAATGTACTTGGTTACTTTACATCACTGCTCTCAGCTTACATTGTGTCTTACATGTGCATTGCATCACATGAATGCAGGGCCCAGGGAAATCCACATACATTTCATGTCAAAAAGCAAATTATAAGGCGGCAAGGCCTTTTCGGTCTTTTGTATCTGACCTGTACTGGGAAAACATGGCACCGTTGCCCATGAATGCCATCAGAATAATGTGACCTAAATAAACCTAAAAAATACCAAGTGAATATGTTCAGGTGACTTAACCACACTCACACAGTTGTGCAACAATAAAGCTCCAACAAACGACCTTTGGAGTCACATGATTATATAAGTAACCGTTTTCGGTGTGACAGCTTGGGTTGTTGTAGCTTGTGGCTGCTGCTGCTGCTGCAGTGACGTTGTGTTTGGGGTAAAGAAAGGCTACTGTGTGCATATACGTCTCAAGTTTCTGTGTGGGGTTTTGTGCCATTACAAAGACGGTGCCATCACACATGTATGCGTAAATGAACTGACATTAATCCATATTGATTTCACTTCTTGGCCCAATAAACACCCAGGGACTAGGCTGGTTTAAGGGTTGATGCTGACCCACTTTCTATATTTTGTGGATGCAGAAAAAAAGAAGTGAGATGAGAAATGTACAGTGCCAGTGAGACACTCAACACATGTGCACACACACTCTTTTTTGTTTGTTTATTTATTTATTTTGTACAATATTGTGTATGCTGGGCGACAGGATATTGACAAAACTTTGTGATATTTGACATGCATATAGGCTGTTATGATAAAGATATTTCACAATACATGCATATAATACATACACATGGTTCTTGATTGCATTAGCCCTGCATTTTCTATTATGCAGACCTGCAATTAACTATAGTAAACAAAAATGCATACTACATTGTGCAGTACTTGCTTGTTTGCTGTGAAAATAGCTCATCTACAAGCTCACAACACATCGTGCTGCAACGCATTGTGAGCCTCTAGATCTGCTGTTTTCGGTGCAACACAATGTGCAACTAAGTATAAATAAGCATTAACAATCCCCTGTGTTATTTGACATTAGCAGCAGAGTCACTATATAAGAGAGCATCATTGAAAGCTATGTTATGCAGCATTCCTCTGCTTCTGGAGTCAGAATGTGATGTAATTATATCACTTGTTGTGCTGTTATGGAGCAACATTAGTTAAGAGGTTTTTAGAGGACGGACACAGCTGAATAATGGGCATAGCGAGGCTCTCTGGTAATCAGAAGGTCCCAAAGTGTTCCTTAACCCCTAACTCTGTGCCCACTGCATGTCCTAATAGTTAGGTAAATGTGAAATCCTTGGCCCCCTCCTTTTCTCTGGAGCCGATCATACACGATCACAACGTGTCTAGCGCTGAGTATTAAAGTATTATTTTATCCAAAACAGATGTTCAGAACTAACAGTAGCAGTTAAAAAAAGTAAACTTAATTGATTGATTTGATTGGTACATGTTTTAATCCAGTAGTTGGCAGTGATGAAGTGGCAAATGTGTTTCATAGATTGACTTGAAAAAGACAACTGAACAGCAACTGAACGACGGATAGCTCTGTGAGAGAAACTATTGTGACAGCAGTAGAATTGCCTATTGTCATGTTCATAAAATAGCCTATTGTAAGGTTGCCATGCTGTGGGTCTGTGTCACGGTGTTAGTTGGAGTGGAGAATGTTTAGGCTCGGAGATTGTTGGCATTTTTCAATACTGATACGGGTTCCGATACCGGGTCTAAAACTTCTGTTTTGCCCTCATGGCTCTGAAGTGTAACATTAACACCCTAAGGGTTAGGGGTTCCATTCCCACTCAATTCCCACTGTAAAAATGTATGCTCTCATGGTAGTGGGTGGGGCTTTTGATAGAAGCATCCATGTCATGTTATCTTTATGGACATTGTTCGTCTCCAGAGAATGTAGGGCAGGTCAGTCCAGGCTGCCTCCCTCTGTGAGCTATTGGTAAGTGGCTGTGTCTTCTGTGTTATAATGACATGCAAACCAGATGGAAATGTAAAAGTGTCAGGACTGCAACTGTCCATTATTTTCTTAGTGATTATTCTAGCGTTAACTTTTTAAAGTAATTGAAAATAAGCTCGTGTTTTTCAACGAATCAATGTGGACATTTTTTTATCGATGTTTTTTGTAATCCTTTTGAAAAATGCTTGAATCCTTTTATCCTTTTATTTGTGAAATATATATATATATATATTTTTATCTTAAAAAATAATAATTAAACAAAATATAGGAAAGGAAAAAAGGGATAGTTACCTGCGGCCCATAAAAATTGATCCGCGACCCAAAAATGGGTCCCGACTCCGACTGTTTGGGCTATATAGGCTATATACAGGCACAGGCGCACATACTTTCTGTTTTAGAGTTATAACAGCTCATCATCTCGTCTCAAATGATTTGGGTTACCATGAGTGCACCTCTAGAGCGTAAGCTTAAGAAGCTTGATCGCCAACATTGGAAGCAACCCATCTCCACTCATACACATAAATATTTTATTCACAAACAAAGGGATTAGCGAGGCGGGACCACACAAGGTTTCCAAGCAAACAAAAGACTCATTAGGTCCTTTTCTCTCTCAGTGTCACTCCCGGTTAAGTTTAGGGCTCAGTTTGCGAGCCAGTCCCTAGCTCTGAAATATGTATTTAGCTCTAGCGCTGAGACAAAAATGAAAGAGGACTTGGCCTCCCATTTAGAATCACTGTAAATTACCATGAAGGATCCCGCCGGCTCCAGGCTTAACCCAGTCAATTTATCATGTGAGCACACCCCCTCATTTAATGATGGTGGAGGATATCTAATGTGGTGTCAGCCTTGTAATTACTGTGTATTTACTGCTGAATGAGAGCATTAGTGCAGGGAAATGCACCAGGTACCAATTCATGATCTTAGTGAGACTTCCACAGGAGGGGTTTGAGTTTTGTTGTCATGCCATGTGAGACTCGAATGCTGAATTCCCCTGCCGATATCCACAATAGAGACCTTAAATGAAGCTGTGTGACTATTGTCCACTGTCCGTTGTGTAGTTTACTGCCTGACTGTTTGTCTTGCGATGTCCTGATGTATACCAGTCCTGTTCAGTCATTTAAACCCACCATGTATGTTGTTGTCAGTCCTGGTTAATTGTTGATTGTTTAATGCCATGTGCCAAAGCAGTTTCCATGTGGGAACCACACACTTGACTATAGCGTTTCTGATTGTGGTTGTGAGTTAGAGGTTTGACAAGACTAGAAATTAATCTCCTTAGAGCAGCGGTTCTCAAACATTTTTGGCTTCAGTAGTAGTAAGTACCTCCTTTCCCTGATTTCTGAAACCAAGTATCCGACTAAAACATTTTTGCATGGAAAACTGCAATAGAAAACCACACAGTAGCTTGCATATGATACTGTGAATGAATGAACCCATCTCTTGAAGAATATAACATTATAAATAAGAAATGGAATGAAAGTTTTGCAATAAGTGCCTCCTGAGGCAAGAAAAAATCTCCGCCACCCATGTCAAGTTTGCTGACGACATGGTGGTGGTGGTGGTGGTGGTGGGTAGGCCGAGAGGGACTAGGTGGAGGAGATGGCGGAACTGTCTCTGTGGTGCCAAACAAACTGCCTCTCCTTGAACGTCGGTAAAACCAAGGAGATGATCATGGCCTGTCACAATTATTACATAATCGTCAATTCACAATTATCACAATTATTTGAGATAATCACAATTATATTTTGCATAATCATCAAAATCGTTTCCATGTTGAACATTTTTATAAAAAAGCATTTGTTTACATTTGTTTTAAGTATAAAATGTCAGTAATGTCTTTGTATAATCAAGTTATTTGTCATATCTACCCAATTTTTATGAAGCCTAAATGCCAAACAGAAATGTAATTGTATTCATATGTTTCTGTGTTCAACGACAAAAACACAATTAAGTCATTAATCGTCAACTTAAATTTGTAATCGTGACAGCCCTGGTGGAGAGAGTGGGCAGCTTCAAATACCTCGGTGTGAACGTCACAGAGGCCTGACCTGGAGTTTGCACCTGGGGTCTGGCAAAGAATGTGAGTCTAGCGCCTGTACCAGCATAGGCATTTAAAGAAATTCAGGGTGTCACAGAAAATCCTGAAGTCCCTCTACTCTGCTACCATCCTGAACATCCTGAAAGGGGGCATCACTGTTTGGCATGGAAACAGCCATTCTCGGTATCTGCGAGTTATTCAGAAGGTGGTGCATCTGGCTGAGGATACCATAGGGTGCCCCCTCCCACGCCTGCTCGATATGTACAAGAGCAGATGCTTGAGGAGAGCAAAAAGGATTTCAAAAGACAGGCAACATCCTTGGAACGGACTGTTAATGTGTGATGATGTGGCCTGCTATGTATTTGAGGACGTGTCTCATAGCCCAGGGCACAAGGCTCAGGAAGAGCTTCAAAAGTTGCGGCTGTCGAAACCATTAAGAATTAATGAATTAGTGTGCAGGCACTCGAAACTGTAGTTATTCCTGTACAGATTCCTGTACAGTCTATACGCACGCTTATGTGTATTTCATGTTTTACGGCTGCAACTATCGACTATTTTCTCTGCGATTATATTATTGATTACTTCGCTCCCCATCTAAAAAGCCGTATATACTTCGTTGACAGGGTTCCCACAGCCCTGGGCCTATCCTTGGCCCCCTCCTTTTCTCTGGAGCCGATCATACACGATCACAACGCGTCGTAACCCTACACGTTGTGATCAACTATCTTTTCTGAATGTTAGCCTATTACGACATGCCCAGATAGGGAAGCGAGGGTTCATGTGGTATTGTGGTTAGTGACACACCTGCCCTCAATCACCCTCCCTTCTCCCTTTTCTGTACGATACTGTTAGCCTACACTCACATCTCACCAAGGTTTCTGCTTGGGGATTCATTCTAGTTTAATGAAACAACGGATGACGGTTACATCACCTCCTGTGGATGTCCAGAAATATTACACAAGTCAGTCTTGAATTAGCTGTTTGTTAAGACTGGAATCAGAGGAATCCCCTTCAGCGCAAAACTCTTCCAAAACACCATCTGTGTCTAAATGTTGTCCACATGCTGGGAGTCACATGTTGAACGGTCTTGAGTGAATTAAGGCTCTTTGACACAAAAGCTGTCTGTAGCAGGGTGGTCTGCTGTGTGAGAAAGGCCTTGAGCAACACAGCCATGATAGCACTATACATATTCAAAGCAGAGCTGTTCTCTTTATAGTTGGAAAGCTCTGAGATATAGTATGCCATCGTGTAACCCAAAGGTCTCCAACAGCAGCCATATGTTAAGCCTAAGGTACCTTGAACAATACATCACACCGGATAAGATAATAACTAACTGGCAGAAGTTGTGCAATGTGTCACTAGGGTTCTCACGATCAGGAAATTGTAGTTGACAAATAAATGCCCTACAAATACAGATTACCTCCTTAGGGAGGTGTTTGGAATACGTCCAGCTGGAAGGAGACCACGTGGCAGACCAAAGGACCAGATGGGGGGATAGATTGATTGATTAAATATTTCATTAGACAGAAGTGCAAAACAGCACGAGTACAGTCAAACACTTGGTCTAAAAGGATAACAGGCCAGATATTGGAAGTGGGCCCCCAAATAATTGGCAAAACACAACATTTTTAATGATAGTATAGCATTGATATAAAAAAAAGAAAACATGATGGTATTTTTTTATTTAACCCATTGAGACCTGGAACTGTGTCATTTTTAGATTTGAGCTAAAAAGTATTATTTTACACTTTTTACACGTAGATCTGCTATTTTTGAAAAATCGTGAAAATGTGCGCAAATCTTTGAATATATATATTTTTAAAGCGAACATTTTTAACTCAAATCTTTGCTTCTGGGGGTCCCTGGAACAAAATATTTTGATGAATATTTTCAACAAAATATTTTGATGAATATTTTGAGTGAATTAAGGCTCTTTGACACAAAAGCTGTCTGTAGCAGGGTGGTCTGCTGTAGCCGCGGCCAAATACATAATTTTGGGGGTCCTTGACATGAAAAAGATTGAGCACCACTGATACAGAAACATACGTTTTTCAGAATACTGTTGGGATTTAGGAGACATGTAGAATCGGCTTCAGGTCTCAATGGGTTAAAACCTTGAAAATTGTCATTTTCATTGTGATAGCGACAATCAACAACTTTAAGTATACTTGCCGCTGCACAATAGATTGATTGATCATTCAAATAAACATGCTCTGACAAAATGCACGTGGCCCACCCACCTGACCACTTAACACCTGTTAAGTGGGCATGAGCCGTGAACGCTTTAGAGATTTTCAAGTGGGTCCTGTCCCAGAAAAGGTTTGGGAACCGCTGGACTCAACCAGACATCACAGAGCAATGCTCCGTGTGACCTCACTTCAGGCTGTCCTACTGAGATAAAGAGCAGCATGAGTAATGAGTTCTGAACCCTACCTCTTAACCCTTGCCTTCCTGCACACTAAAGTGCAGAAGGATAGGTCGCAACTTTTAATGCCAACGTAGCCAGGGATCAAAACACATAAATCAACCTAGATAGAGAAGACAGTGAGCAGCAGGGAACAGCGAAAGCTCTCTCTGCTGTACAGGACATCAGAGGCTGCT
The DNA here is from genome assembly GCF_963454915.1 of Gymnoscopelus microlampas. Lineage (NCBI taxonomy): Eukaryota > Metazoa > Chordata > Actinopteri > Myctophiformes > Myctophidae > Gymnoscopelus > Gymnoscopelus microlampas. The sequence goes on from NC_139962.1 coordinate 47,736,873, forward strand.
CTTGGGTCTGTATCCTGACATCGCAGCCTGCTCTGTCATCGTCTTCCTTTTCAGGTTATTTCACTTCTTGTTGTGGTTGAGCGAGTGCTACGGTACGTACCACACCAGCCGTTCCCAAATGGTGTGCCGACGAGGCACACTGGTCTGCCGCCCGTCAGACAAGTTTTGTGACACCATCAGTTCACATATTAATATTGCAATATATACAACTAACAAAAAAATATTTTTTAATGTATTTTAATTTATCATATCAGTACTTTGTGTACACACATTTCTTAATGCAGAGGGAAATTTGATACCCTAAAAATATATTTGAAACACTTTCAGCCTAACTTGCTTGTATGTAATTATTTGTTTTAATATACATATTTTTTCCCACCAATTTTTTAAACAAATGACTTCCTCCCATCTCTCACATCTCTGCATGCTTTAGTTTATACAAAGTAAAATGAGCATAAGAAAATAAAGGATGCAGGGAAATACAACCCTGAATACTACTACTATTTTTTTAAATTTCCGATCCTTCCAAAAGCATGGTTTTACGGTTTAACATTTAATTTACAGATATAGTTTAGCTAAACTTAATCTCATACAACATTTAACCCATTCAATCCGGGACGCATCTCTGTCATTTTAGATTTCTTTGGGGTGTTTTTTGAAAAATCGTGAACATTTGTGCAAATCTTTGAATATATATATTTTTTAAAGCTTTTCATATATTTGTAAAATATTTTGTTCCAGGGACCCCCAGAAGCAAAGATTGTAGTTACAAATGTTCGCTTTGAAAAATATATATTCAAAGATTTGCCCAAATGTTCACGATTTTTCAAAAATAGCAGATCTACAAGCTCATAGTATATCTGCTATTTTTGAATAGCCAAAGAAATCTAAAATGACAGAGATGCGTTCATTTGAATCAGGCACCGTTGCTTGGGGCAGTATACCGTACCTGAGTAAAAGGATATCTGGAGTTTATGCCAGAGCAGACATCTAACCTGTGGCCTACAGGCTCCTCCTCCCACCCTCCCCTCCCTCTCCCTCTCCTCTCTCTCAGTGACATCACAGCTTTGATCTGCCTCCTGTCTGTGTTAGCACAGGGCCATATTTAGCCCCCTGTAATCAGCAGCATGCTCGCTGCCCAGGATACCTGTGGCGCTTCATAAACACACCTGCTCCTTCCTTCAATGGACTGTCTTTTAATGAATTGTCATGTGGATTTGAGGGATCTCGAGCGGTCGATCACACTTTTGTAGGTAAGGTTTCGCTTGCTTGCTTTTGGTGCTTTAAAAAGATCAGTCACACTTGTGAGATGTTGACTGGCTTTGTTATGAGAATAAAGCTGCACAAAGTGATTCAGGAGCTTGTGATGGAACAGTTGTCACAGTTGTGGGTATGGTTTCGCTTCCATAAATAGATGCATTACTATCTGACTGTGACTTACCTACAGCATTTGTGAGAATTGCAAATACTTGGTAATGACATATTACATTTCTTTCCTTATATTTATGTATCATGGTGCAATTCTTAGTTCAGTCAAACATGCTGTTGAATGTAACTGGATTTGCAACATTGGATTTGTATTTAAATTAGATTTACATGTTTATATTTTATGCTGCTCTTATCCACAGTGACAAATACGCCCCACAAAATCATTTCTATTACTTATTCAACAAAATTGCAAACAAACAAACAAGTAAGGAGCACCTGGGTCGTAGCCATAGTAGAGACCAGACAATTATCCCAGGGGTCCTAAAGAAGTTCGACTTATTGTATTAAGTTCCATTAAATGTAATTTAATGTGGAACATTGTGGGATGTTTTGTACCTTGGTGTGGTTACTGGTAATTTTCCCCAGGGCAAAGTCTCAAGGCTATGCATTCACTGTGCTAAAGTATCGTAAATGCACCTTGCTAGCTCCTAGCAACACTGCCTAGTGCCTACTGTAATGACAAACACTCATTTATTATGGCTACCTGCATAACACCTTTTACCAAACATCCTAAGCAAGTCATCCATGGGAATTTATTGATTAGTTAATTTATTGACAAGTTAATAGTAATGTCAGATTTCAGTGACTGTCAGTCATTGATTTTAATAATTGGGCCTGTGTGTTTCTAAAGATTGTTTCTCTTTTCATTACATAGCATTAATATATAATATTACCTTTTCAATTTTACTGGTAGGCTTACTGACATTATAGATCATGTCCAAAGACCCTGCAGCACAACATACGGTATTGTACTACCTTAAACATAATCGGAAGCTGCGTATTCTCCATATGTATTTACATACAGTAGGAAACGTTCTTAGTGTTTGGTCACACAGAGCAAAAGAACAAAAGGCACCATATACTCTTATTTATATTATTGACATACTCTCTAAATGATGCCAAAGAATTCTAATTAGGCAACAGCTTTTGTTTAGTTTATTTAGATCAGCCAATTATTTGTAGCCCTGTTTTCTCCAAAGTCAGTCGTTATGCCAATTAATTCCTCCCACTGTTTGCTGTTACTACTGCTGCTGGCTCACCTGCCAGTGAGGATATAACACCTCCGTCCTTCCTTCACCAAACATGCGTGATTGTGTTCATATAGGAAGGCGCTCAGCAAGCCAGATGCATGTATGTGTTCCCGATTATTAGAATAATCGAAGAAGTAAATGGTAATTGCTAAGAAAACAGTCAATAGTTGCAGCCCTAATTCTAATACAGAGCTGTGTGGAGTCAGCAATGCAGTCAGCAATGCAGTGGGCAGCCATTAATCTGACCATGCTGGTGCTAACATTTATCAGGATCCTCCTGCTAAACCTCTTAGCTTCCATATGGGTCTAACAAGCACTTTCACTTTGTGCTTAGACAATGGAGGCATCACAAACCAGCACAGCTTAAGTATTGCATTAGTGCTGTTTACAGTAACACATCTGTAACGTTACCCAATCTTGTTAATATCCTGTATTACTAGCCCTATAGTAGCCATATTATTATACAGTGATTGTATTGAATGCTATGCTATACAGTAAAGTTTTAACTCCAAAATTGAATATCTCTCAACCAACTAGTTCTCTTTATAAATCCCAGTGGTTTCACAGAGAACAAAACATAACTTTTTCCAAAACAACTTCTCTTGCGAGTTGAGCGTGTTCCGTTGTGCTGTAAACAGTGGCTTCGTTTTGCTCTGTAGCACTGGTTGTTGTGCTATAACATACTCAGGCTGAGTCAGTATACAGGTCCACCCTGTAGGCTGGTTGGCACATATTGATTTATGTTAGGAAACTTTGTTCTTGAGTTTAAGGTCTGCCTTTAAATTGCGAAAGAGAGGAACACAATGTCAAAAACAAAACTGCCCACTCTTGATGTTTTTTTTCTTCTCCTTTTTTTTAAAAAGCCTTTTTCATCCAGGAAAAGTTAATTGCTGCAAGTATGTAATTTTATAACAATATACCTTTTCAGTACACACGTGCTTCTTATGATGACCAGAGCCAGGGCAGAGCACTGGTCAGTGGCTTGGGCCCTGATTGTCTCCTTGTCACTTGTGAAGTCTTTCACGTACAAAGAGTTTTGTAACAACGTGCAACGCAAGACGTTGCTTAGTTAGTGTCAGACCAAAAACAGAGGGAAGATTGTTTTGTTACCTCTGTGCTGATCCGGGATGAGCATTTTTTTGTTTTTTTTTGCAATCAAAATCTATATCAAATCTAATTATAGGGACAGCGTCTTGAGAAATACACTGAAACCTGCCCACTGACTCACTTTTAAAGGTGAATTGAAAGTGATATTTCTTTTTGTTAAATTAAGTATTAAATAGCTATTATATTCTGATAGTAACCATTGCTATAGAGTAGAGTGTTTGTTCAGTAACAGGGGTGTCCCCATCTCTACAGCTCTTTAGTGAACAGAAAATGCATTCCAGGTCAGGATACCAAGGACTGGCCCCAAAGACAAAAAAAGCATGACAGACATGAATTTACCAACCACATATATGTTACAGCCCAGCCAATCAGAGGCTAAAGGCCATGACACTGAGAGTGTCATTGACGTGAGCATCAAGTTCCATTTTCTCTCTCTCTCCGTTCTGCATGCACTCTGACTGGCAAACCTGAGTGCTTGAACTTGAACTTAACAGGGTAGGCTACTTTTGAACACAGACAACCTTATTATTTTTCATCATCTGTGCAGGCCTTTGTCTATTTAATTAAAAACTGACCTACTAACTGACTAAAAACGGACTCTCAATACTTTGCAGCCGGCTCGGCGATACGATTTTGAACTCTTGTGTTTTGGTGGTTCACTTGATGCCCTCGGTGTGGCTACGGTGTGGCTACAGCCGTTGTAAACAATGGGTTTGACGACGCGAGCATCTGACGGTTTCAGTGTCGGGGCCTTTACCTGACCTTTTCTCTGGCAAAACCTGGACGTGCTGACTTGTGATTCAGACCCTCTATCTCTGAAATCGATGATGACGTAAGATGGTGGGTCTGACCGACAGCTTCCATCGGTGCATGATCTTTCTAGGCTCACAGGAATACTCCTATTTGACCAGTGTTGGTGATCTAGGATGTGAAGCTTCTTCCATGAAAGGAAGGGAAATCAATTAAAATGAACAGTCACTGATTGACTCGTCATTAGCAGTATCCGTCACAAATATTACATTTTGATAAATAAACATTATGAGGATTATTTTGACGAATAATTTCCTCATACACTGGAGAAAGACACAGTCATCAAAATATATCTGCACCTATCTATACTATCATCTAGACGGACGGAACACTCTGCGTTCTTCCTTGGTGCGGTGGGAACAGAGAGGGAGGGAGGGAGAGAGAGAGGGGGTCTCGCTGTTGGGACCCAGAGCACAGATCAAGGCGGCAGGGGTCCCTGATTACAGCCTGTAACCCTGAGTGTCTCACCAGCACACAATACTATCAGGGACCCACAGGTATTTGGTTTCAGTGCAGGGGAGGGGTAATAACTGTCACCCAACACTAAGAAGACCTTTCATCCCTGCCCCGGCTCCTCTCTTCTCTTCTCCTCTCATGTCAGCCATTCTGTTTATAGGTGTGTGTGTGTGTGTGTGTGTGTGTGTGTGTGTGTGTGTGTGTGTGTGTGTGTGTGTGTGTGTGTGTGTGTGTGTGTGTGTGTGTGTGTGTGTGTGTGTGTGTGTGTGTGTGTGTGTGTGTGTGTGTGTGTGTGTGTGTGTGTGTGCGCATGCGCATGCGTGTGTGTGTATGTATGCGTGCAGAGACTGGCTGCTTTGTGCTGGCTTTCGGGAGGGGGGTATGGTGGCGTCACCAACTCGTGCGTCACTCGTATGTCCCGGGGAGACAATAATAAAGCTGGTTTGATTAAATCAAACAGCCATGACTATCTTAAAAGGCAGATCTACGTCAGTGGTTGTTGACCAGTGGGTTGCTACCTGAGTAGTAGGTGATGAGATGTCATTATGGCATCCCAGAGCAAGATCATGGAAGAATTTCTTAATTTATTGTTAGTTTCTGCTGTCATGGTCAATGCAGACCAACACACATCGGTTTTGAGGTCATTGTGGCAGAATATAGAAAACGAGATGAGAGACGAGAGACATTATTATTACCATTAATTATGAATTTGTAACACCATGAGACACAGTTCAAGAACAGCATAAGGGAAAACATATTCCAGTTCATATTTACAAAATAAGTAAAGTTCCTAGGAGAATCCTTAAATATTCTATTTTACTTAGGCTAATTGCTGTGGGGGTTTGCTCTGCTCTCTGGCATTCTTGCAGCAGTGGGTTGGTTAAACATTGATTAACCATTAGGAGAAATCACTCTGGGAGGTTAGACAAACTAAGTGGTGACCTCCTGACAGCCAATCACATGTGATTTAACATGACCACCACAGCCAATCAGGCATGACTTATAACTAACATGGCTCCTCCCAGGAGAGCTGAGACTGAGCTGTGGCTCCGCCCTGTTGACCCCATGGATTGACTCTTGGTTGAGAGAGTCAGCGGGTTTGTCTTCTGTGCTCACTTACATGTTGTGGGCTGACAATCACAGCCCCCCCCCCTCATCTAACTAGGTCTATGTTTTTAGACTTTTGGCATGCTAAGTTTTGACCATTTGTAGCTATAATCTAAACTGTGGCCAGTATACTGTGTTTACTTGGAGCTTTAAGGAAGGCCTGTGGGCTATAACGTCAACCATTAATGGTTGATATATGCTATTGCATATGGAATGTATGTGCAACACCTTTTCCCTCCTTTTTAAGTCCCCGTAGAAAACAGTAGAAAACTGTATATTATGTATTGTCAGACACAGTCTGATAGTGGATGATAATGTGAACAGAAACCAGGCCTTGCTTTAGGGACAGAATCATCTTCCTCTTCATGTCTCCAGTCCTCAGTTCCTGTATTCTTAATGTAATCATCCATTGTATATACTTTATAACAGTAACAATGAACTTTATTTTGTATAACCCTTTTTTATGCTGTTTACAAAGCAGTGTAACACCCAAAACAACAGCACATGGCATAACCCTAAAACGTATTTAAAAAAACAAAAAAAACAACAATACATTATCATACCATGTTATACAATTATTCTATGGATTTTGGAATATTCTGTAATATCTGTGTTGTGAAAGTGTTGTTATGACATCTGGGAGCTCAGAGGTCCTTACAGCCTTGGCTTTGGGCTTGCCAACTCTCCCTCTCTAGCAGGTCATACTCATCCACCTTGTGCAGCACAGTTTTATCCAAAGCATTTAATATTACCATGTGGGCAGTTTTAGAATGGAGCACTTCAGCCACAAACCCTCATACTGTTAGCCACTTGCAATGTGTGGCATCACGACTAGTTGCAAGCTTGTAGATCTGCTAGTTTTGAAAATATTAGAAAATGTTTCCCCCCTCGGTCGACAACTTGGCGTGGTGGAGACCTGCGCTCCTGCTTTTAGTTGCATATTGTTGTTTCTCTCTTCTAGAGAGTGTGTTAATGGTTAGAATTCACTAGGCTAGCCTTTATCGTTATCAATATCAATCAGATTCAATCTACCCCTACAGCATGTTTATTGGCATGAGCTAATGTTTAGCACTGGAATACATTTTTAGGAAGTTGTCTAAAAGTATTTGTACTTGTTTGGAAAATGCATTTACCTGATTTTGCTTTTAACATTCATTGATTTTTGCTGCCCTATTTACAATTATGACCTTTCCCATTGTCATCATTTTGGCAGCAGAATGTGAAAGAGAGGGAGGGAAAGAGGGTTGGCAGGCAGGCAGGCAGACAGACAGACAGACAGACAGACAGACAGACAGACAGACAGACAGACAGACAGAGGGTGAAACAGACAGATAAAGAAAGGGTGAAACAGAGAAAGACACACATACAGTACAGACCTTCATTGATCCTAAGGGCAATGAAGTTGTCATAGCAGCACCGCAGTAACGATAAAACAAACAGGTATGGGTAGAGAACAAGAGCACAGAATAAATAGTTGAGTAACACTAATTAAAATAGGATAACAATTTAAAAGACAATTTAAAAGACAACACCATCCGACCTGGCCCTCTGTGCCTGAGCTAGTCAGGTCAGGTGTGCATAACGTATAAGCCATCCTACCGAAATCGAGGCAGGTATCAATGTGCATTCTATCATCAATAATAACGCCATGTTAAATAGACTTAAAGACCTAAATATTGATCTGAACAGACTCAACAGAGACACACAGAAAGAGAAACACACAAATTGCCTAATTTATTATTAGGTTCAGCTGTCATGGTCAATGCAGACCAACACACATCGGTTATGACGTCATTGTGGAAGAAGAAAAAGAAACAAGATACATTATTATTATTATTACTACTATTAATTATGATTTATTTTTAACACCATGAGACACAGTTCAAGAACAGCATAACAGAAAACATATTTCAGTTCATATTTACAAAATAAGCAAAGTTCCTAGGAGAATTGTTAAATATTCTATTTTACTTAGGCTAATTGCTGTGGGGTTTTGTTCTGCGCTCTGGCATTCTTGCAGCAGTGGGTTGGTTAGCCCATTAAGACCGGGAACGCATCTGTGTAACCACTTTAACCATTATTTTATATTTTGGCTATTCAAAAATAGCAGATATACAAGCTCATAGCTCATAAAAACAAACAAAACACAGGACACAGAAGATGGGAGGAAAAAGACAGACTGAGAGAGAGAATAACCAATTAAGAGCTGGCTGAGAGTGTTCAGTGTTCCACCTTGACCAGGTGATGATGGAATGGAACAAGCGGAACAAACCCAACATAGCCCTTCCCTTCTCTGAGTCTTTAGCTCCATCTCGGGTGTCAGCATTGAGCTATGCTATTGGATGACACCATAGTCTCTATTGTGTGTGTGTGTGTGTGTGTGTGTGTGTGTGTGTGTGTGTGTGTGTGTGTGTGTGTGTGTGTGTGTGTGTGTGTGTGTGTGTGTGTGTGTGTGTGTGTGTGTGTGTGTGTGTGTGTGTGTGTGTGTGTGTGTGTGTGTGTGTGTGTGTGTGTGTGTCCTTGACTGTAGCACTAGCACAGCAGACACATGAAAGCATGGGCAGGGGTATCTGTTGTCTCAGAGGTCAATTAATGATCAATGGGAGGTTTGACCCAGAAGCTGTGTAGCAAGAAAGCAGATAAAAACGGATAGCCATGTCCTAACAACCACTGAACAGAAACTACTTAATGTGTGTATTTTTAACGGTCACAGGTCATGACCGTGTGACCGTGTTAATTCAACTCTGACAGCAGAGTTTTTACAAATGGATTAATGAACACTGAGGATTTTACTGTGTAAGGAATAGAATTTTAATCATTCAAATTATACCTTGTAATTTATGACCTTTTACGACTAAATTAAACCTCTGTACCAGTAATGGATTTGGCAGAACAGCCGAGCCGATATATGCAGATTTGTTCTCTCCGTTTCACACTCCTCAGACTCTTTGGTTCTATTAGGACAGCATCCCCATCATGACACGTCACATCATGTGCCCTATTTAATCTTTCAGGCGAGCCTTTATCTTGCAGCCTGTGCAACACACCTATGTAGTTAGCTTTCCAACAGCAAAACAATGCAGTCCACTCGCATTTACATTTTAATGGTAAATGGTGCATTTATATAGCACCATTAGCAGTTGTCATTATAGTTGTTACTATTGTTGTTGTTATTGTCCAAACCCTCTCTCCCTGTTCCTTTCCCTCTCTTTTCCTCCGGGGGATCTCTTTTTGCTCAGGACAGGGATTGGCATAAAAATAAAATTGTGGGGGGGCGGGGGGCAGAGGATGCTCCTACCAATTGACTTGAATCAAGTGAAGCAATTGAATTGCTACAAGCTCACAACGCGTGGCAAAGCAATGCGTTGTGAGGTTGTATATCAGCTATTTTATATAATGACATGCCAAATTATTTTCCACAATCGATTATTTCATTCCAATCAATATATATATTTCTAATAATCAATTACATTGATTAGTTTTATTAACTAATGTACCCGTACAACCCACCACTAGAACACTGGAAATATACATTTTTATATTGCCAATTCATTTTTGGTTTATGCACATTCCCAGTCTATGGTTGGTGGTTTTCCAAATAAAGGGAAAGAGAGACGTAATAATTGTTTGTTAGATATGCTATTAGTCATACTTGCACGTTGTCACTAGACTATTGCTTACACCCACTCACATCAGGAACATAATGTCCACGAGCAACGGTTTTCGCCCAATACTTCTCAGTGCTGACGGAAGATGTCTTTAGTGCATGCCTGGAACTTGGACAAATGCACTCAATGAGTACTTGTTGGCAGAGTGCACCAGTTAACTGTCCTCAAACTAGAGGCCTAAAGGTCAATTTATGCTTTCAGCGACAAGTGCAGGGTTTCCTGCAGGATAAACCCTAATCTAGGTAGGTGCTACTGAGGGGGGCGCACATGCCTGTGTTCGCTGGGGCTGCACAATATTGAAAGAAATGTCGTACCTCAATATTTATGGCAAATAACACAATAGCTATATAATATGACTACGCACACACTTATTTAATATTTTAAGTGTAGCAACAGTGAAAGCTGTTCTGAAAAACTAAGCCTAGCCCTAGACTGAAATGGCGGAATCCCTGAAGTGTCGAACTACGCGTCGCACTACGTGTCTCACAGTGAGCATACTGTCTGCGACTTGCCGACAGTGTCTCCACAAAATGGAAGTGAATGTAGTCTTGTGCACCTCTGGTAACGGAGCTTACTTCTTCTTCCCAACCAATCAGATGACGCAACATTTTATATAGGCATCTGCGAACATTCGTTTTTCAAGAGCGATGCAACATTCTTGGCATTTTGATCTCACATTCGTTGTGTGACGTGTCGCTTGACACACGTTCGACACACACACGCAGAACATTAATCGAAGTGTCTAAAAGCCCCGCTAGCGGACCATATAGGCATGGATGCTGCTCCTTACACCCGACTGACTGAGCTGATTGACATTGCTATCCTTATAGAGCCCCATGCTCTTATTAGTGGGACAATAAAGGAGAAAAAAAGAACATTTTGTTATTAGTGCCAGAATTGGGTGGACTGAAGGATTATTGATATTGCAAGCAAAAGCTTTTACAACAAAATAAAGTACCTTTTTGAAAACTGCAAGTGCATTTAAAACTGACAAATACATTTTGGCATGTGGGTGGTGTTAAATGAAAGGTCAGGTCATGGGGTCATTCAAGTGGGTAGGGTTCATCATCTTGAACTTTAATGTGTAAAGTACGTTTCATGGCAATCCTCCCATTAGATATTGAGATAAGTTGAGTGCAAGTGGAATCTTTGGCCTGCGGTGATGCTAGAGCAAAGGCCATGCGGGGAAGAACTGCAACAGAGTGCACTGCCCAGTCTCCTTTATTTAGTTGATATAGAAGAGTATTCTAGCTAAAGGATGCTTGAGGAGGAATGGAATGCAAACCTTTTTTGTGTGTAATCTCTTTGAGGAGATATTGGCCCTGCTTCCATTCATCATAGAGTCCGGTTTGTTGGCGTTACTCTCCAGGGGTTTAGCCTGTATTCTCTCTCCTCTGTGTTCCTCTATTCTCCTCGGTCATTTACACTGACAATTTTCCTTTGTCCTTATGTTCTCTGGCTCTACGACAAGCCCCTTTTTGGGCCACAGCCTCAGCGGTCAGTGGTACATTAATCACACAAACCCCCAGAGCAAGACAGCAAATGCACCCACAGCCCGGGAACTAATGAGTTCAGCAGAAAACACAATGCAGAGTCAATGGCGATTCAATAAAAGTGCTGAACCGCAGCCACCAAAACAAATTCACCTTTCTCTATTTCTTTATTTTTTTCCCCCAAATCCAAATATTTTCCTACTTTTCTGCCCAATAAATAAACTGAGCAACGGCATTAGGCGGATCAGGTAAGGGGATAAAGCTAGGAACTCTAATAATACTCTCAGCTGTAATCCTCTTGCCTTAAGTGCACTTGGCTGCTCAGAGCTGCTTCCTGCAAACACACTGTGAGTGACAGCACACTGACTAATACAGCCTCATATGCAGTTCTCTAACATTTAGTCATGTTACACAGAGTGACTAATGTGGCGACAATAGAGGACATTTTCATGTATTGACTCAATGTTTTTAGGTATGCTCCAAAGGTGAGATCTTTATATAACTAATCATTATTAGCTTAGCTTGCTGTTGGTCTAAAATCCCCTCTTAATGTTGCTTTCATATTTTCTATGGTTACAGTCTCAAATGTGGTGCTTATAATCTTCATTAAGTCTTGTATTATTCTGGGGCATTTAGCCGAAGGTCCTATTCACCAGCTCAGTGGTCTTGCGGTTAGAGTGTCCACCCTGAGATTGGGAGGTCAGGGTTCAATCCCCGACTGAGTCATACAAAAGACTATAAAAATGGGACCCAATGCCTCCCACCCTTGATTCTGAATGTCAGCATCAAGGGTGGGGTTGGGAGTAAATCCCTGTTACACTACCATCATGTCCAGTGGGTGTACTTGTGCATCAAGCTGCCTCATGTTAAGGGAGATGCACTCCTGGCCTATGGGCCACGTGGCTTGGGAACCATTTGTTCCCAAAGCTTCTTACTCTTCCCTTTTATTTATTCACAGTGTCTGAATAGTACAGAAAATGTGGTTCAGCATTTACTGAAGGACACCTTGACTGGACACACATTGACTGTTGCAGGTATTGAATATTTGACCTTGCATCTTCTTTTGCAAGACAGTCACTCTAACCAAATCAATGCCACCTCCAACCTTTTCCAGCCAAACCTTATAATTACGGTATATTTCATACACAGAAAATCTCAATACAGAATATGTTTTATTAGGGATATAGTGTTAGGATCAGGAGTCGTACTAGGTTTGGGCAAGCAGCGATCAATCAGGATGGGATCATTTTTATGTTAATAACACAGATAAAACAGAATAAGCCTATGCAATATATCAATACCAAATTTGATGGTATTTGGTGATTTTCAGTCTTTATGTTTTGACTTGGTGAATCAGCAGCAGATGACAACACACCCACAGGAAACCGTTTCGGCATTGATTGTGACATCACAGGATGTACTGTAAATATTACTACATGGGCTTGAATTAGAGTTGAGGGCTGTGCCTCTAAAATTGCAACATCCTTCCAAAACTTCCTCTTGGGTGTGTCGTACAAAGTCCACTACTCAAGAGACTGTGTCTCCTTCAAATGTAGACTTCCTCCCACCTGTTTGTTACCCCAGTAGAATTGTCTATAATGAGTCCATGGTTACTTGATTTCTGAATGATACCTCACTGTTGGCTCTGCAACAATGTGACTTACAATAAGTTCAATTACACATGTAGAATTTCCACATGTAGATCAGAATCTGAATGATTGATTATTAAGTATGTTTGCACTCACAAGGGATTTGTTGGAGAGGTTGGTGCATTACACTGTAATAGAATAATAGTATAGATAGAGTATAGAATTGTCATCCGTTTTTTGTCTGGAGACTCCCGTCCAGGACTTACAAACAAATGTAAGCATTTCTGACTGTTCTATTATATTTTCAGGGCTTTAACAATCAGCACTTGGCAGACAGGAACTGAACAACAAAATGTACTTTATATTTAAGGTCTAAATGGGTTATGGGATTTAGTGGATACTGTTATACAGTGAGTTACAATGACTAGCAGGTAGCAGTTTCAGTGCCTTGGTTGTTGATACACATTGTGGTGAATATTCAGTGACACAGGGTGCACTGTTTAAATACCAGGGCACTGTTGGTTGCTCAAGGCCACAGTGGTCAGGTCAAGTTAACCACAGACCCAACCTGCATCACCTCTCTGTGTTGGCAACCAAGAGAACCGTAATCACTTTCAACCTGGTGTTCCTATTTTGTATAATGTCGTTATACAGTAGTAGATGAAGGTTTTTAATAATACAAAATTTGTAATACAAATAAAAATAAATTGAACAAATAGTGACAATAGCAGATCTACAAGCCATGTGAATATCTGGCTTAAAACTTCCCAATATCTTCTGCGTCTCAAGGTCACCCTCAAAGGGGGTCAAAGCCCGGACTATGCGGGTGGAGTATGTACAATGTTTATGTCCTGCTCACCATAGAATGAAATGATTGAGGGTCTTATATATCTCTACTGTATATTTGTTTTCCCCTCTGAGAGCAATGCAGCAAGTCAAATTATGTGAACATACTTGGCCAATAAACACATTCTGATTCTGATTAAAAATCAGCAAATTTGAATCCATGAATCCACGCATTTCCATTGACGAAGCATTAGCAGATTCCGCCCCATAGGTAAAATAAAAGTGCGGTGTTCCCTAAAATTCTCTGTGACTCTCAAAGACATCACCGGGTAGGTAAACTGTAGAAATAAAGTCATTTCATGGGTGAAGTTGAAGTACTCCTTTAAGTCTTCATTATGGAAGAAAATGCAGTTGAATTGCTCTTTAAACAGACCTTTCCCACTCTGAGGCTGAAAGTGATAAAGATACAGGGCTGTTAGGCACGTCGAAGTGCACAACCAGAATAAATAGAGCTACAGCTGAGAGATGTGTGGGGGGTGGCGGTAGCTTGGAGGTTAGAAAAGTCAAGTCAATTGTATTATCATGCTAAATCACAACAAGTTGTCTCTAGACACTTTACATACAGTATAGAGCAGAGACCTGACATTGTCCGAGTGGTCAACAAACAGTAAAATACTGGTTGTACTGGCCTGGGAAGCTTCTAGTGGCCAATAATAAAATATTGTGGTTGTATTGGGAAGGTCCTTGTGACCAACAGTAAAAGACTGTGGTTGTACTTGGGCAACTCTTTGAGGTCAACATTGTTGGGACTAACGTGTTACAGTAATACATGTTTTGTGCACAAAAATAGATGAAGCAAGAAAATGAATGCATAAAAATGCAGTATAGTAAAGTAACGCCCTTACTTTTTGAGAGTTGCTATTAGTTACTATTTTAAAGTAACTTTGCTCAACACTGGTGGTCCACAGTAAAAGACTGTGGTTAGACTGGGCAACTCCTGTGGTCAGTCAGCAGTGAAAGACTGTGGTTAAACTGGGCAGCTACTACTTGCAAATAGTAGAATACTGTGGTTGTACTGGGCAGCTCCCAGTTGTGAGTGTGTGTGTAACTATATGTGAAGTGTTGCTGTAAAACCGCATTCATGCTCAGTTGAGATTCCTTGCTTAAATGAAAGGATAACACCTCTCTCCAGGATAAAAACGTACTCACAAGTCAGTATATGAGTGAATGAATGAATGAATGAGTGAGACACAGTGGTGGAAAAAGTACTCAAATGTTTTACTTAAGTAAAAGCATCAATACTGCAATGCAGAAATACTCTGTTACAAGTAAAAGTCCGGTATTCAAAATGTACTTGCGTAAAAGTACAAAAGTATCATAAAAAATTACTTAAAGTACCAAAAGTAAAAGTACTCATTATGCAGAATGTCCCATTTCTCAAGTGTTCAAAATGTATAAAAATCTTTTGAAAATAGCAGATCTACAAGTTCACAACGCGTCGCTAAGCAACGCGTTGTGAGCTTGTAGATCGTCTATTTTCAAATATCCATAGGGAGTACATAGGGATAAAGTGCTTAATGCATGTTTTGTAATAATAAAAAATAAAAAAATCTACAAAGTAACTACTGTAGTAACTAAAGTTTTCAAATAATTGTGGTGGAGTAAAAAATACAATATTTGTGGAGTAGAAGTAAAAGTACTGAATACTCCAGTAAAGTAAAAAATCCTCAAATATGTAATTAAGTACAGTACTGTATTATCCACTCAGTGTGTGTGTGTGTGTGTGTGTGTGTGTGTGTGTGTGTGTGTGTGTGTGTGTGTGCGTGCGTGCGTGCGTGCGTGCGTGCGTGCGTGCGTGCGTGCGTGCGAGAGACATATTCTGGTCACTCAGTATAGTTTACAGATCATGGTACTAACCACCTCTGTTGATTTAGCCTACACTTTGAGTTCAACGTGTTAAGGCATCCACACAATATCCTGCCAGCCAGCATTCATCCATACAAACAGACGTACGACTGTAGCATGAATGGAGAGCTAAACTGGGATTACTGCACCTTCAAAAGTCATTAATCCTTATGTCTCCTTATCTTTCTACAACACACACACACACACACACACACCGCTACCCCACCATGCACAAAAGCATATAGACCCATAGACACTTACTGTACCATCACTACTACAGTGACTCCGCACACCACTACAGGCCCCAAAATGCACACAGACACACACAGCAGCTGGTTAGTTTAGGTTATTCAGACAGTTGCTATAGGTTCTACATATGTCTTCCTGCTATCCTAGTTAGGCTGTAGCATTTTTCTTCTTATTAACGTGACCAGTGACCACGTACCCTGTTGTTTGTTGACTAGGGTTCACGCCACTTCGATCCGCTCTTGCACTTTGTAAGTGGCTCTGGATAAGAGTGGCCGCTAAATACCTTAATTAACTGTAATAATCCAGATAAGATAAATCCCCAAGGAGAACTTCAAGTCAAGTTATAGTTATACCCATGGAAAGAAAGTAGGAAAAAGTGGAATCATTAAACTAAAAAAAGTAGAACATATCGGCATATCATAATGTATGTCTGCCATTCAACCCATGCTGTAAACAGGAAGTAGCATCATTGCAAAGGATGGCTATGAGAAGGAAACTGTTAAGCTGCTGGGTAGTTGTGGTGCCTGTTTCATAACAGGTATAGCACATGTGTGTCTGTGTGTGCGTGTGCGTGTGCGTGTGCGTGTGTGCGTGCGCGTACGCGTGCGTGTGAGATCACCAGTGTTGTCGACAACTCAACACTTTCACAATTTATAGTTAATCTTACAATGACTAAGCAGGAACAGGTTCAGTGCCTTGCTTAAAAAAACATTCATTTTATAACCCAGTGCTTTCATTACAAGGGCTACTTTATGTTTAATATCAAGTAACCTTTTTAAATTACCGGCCATTAGGCAGAATCTATCTATATATACAATTTGAATCCTGCGCCATGTCGGTTGTCTGTATGTATGTATGTAGCCAGTGTGACGTAATCTGACATCACGCCAGTGTGACGTAATCTGACATCACGATGAGACGGTCGTCCCGAATCTATATATATACAATTTGAATCCTGCGCACGACAGCATGACATCACGCATGACATCACATCCTACCTATAAATTCTAGGATGCCGTCAGATCGCACCAGTTCGACGGCTTCCATAGTGGGTTTTGGTCATTGGAGAGGTGATGCACGTCACCTCTTTCTGAAGTGGGTACTTTCAAAGCCTGCCGTGGATTTAGGAGAGCACAAAACTCTCTCTCACACTGTGAGGTGCCTGTAAGGTGGCACTGCAAAGTGAACGACGCGTCACAATAGACGTTCGGGCCGCGTAGCGGCCCGAACTTCTAGTAAGAATACAAATAAAATGTCCTAGGTGTGGTATAACGTCCCGTACCTTTCTATCATCGGTAACTACTACTAGCCTGGTAAACCCTCCCTCCGGAAATCTCATTTGTAATGTATTTCAGGAGTGAGTCTGGCATGATCGCCCATTCTGCAATTTTGGCTTCAGCCAGTGCATTTTTACCACCTCCAGACTAATGTGACGCAACGGGACGTTTGAGACGGCCATGCCCAAAATAGGTTGCCTTATTCGGATACATGCGTGTCACTGCCCGCCCCTGCCGGTTCTCTGAATTTTTATTTTTAAATAGGCCTGTCATGATTAATTTACCACATATGAAGTTAAACAACTAAATTCTATCCAAACGATATCTTAAAAGTAAATTCCATGCCTCAAAATAGAAGTTTGAGAGCGTTTTGAAGTTGAAAAGAGAGTAGAAAACACTGCGGTCAAAAAAGATGGCTGCCGTTCGTTTTTGGTCGGCTGCATTCAGTCTGCACTCGGTTCCATTCGGGCTCACTTGAACTCGCCACCTGATTGGCCAACTTTCGCTGTTAATCACAGAACGATGAGCGACAACGCTGATAGGCTCGTCCATTTGGAGAACGGGCTAGAAACGCCCAGACAAGCCTTCAGGCCAGACTCCTTCCTGAAATCAAATGGAAATGAGATTTTCTGGAGGGAGGGGCTTTACCAGGCTAAACTACTACCACTCTAACAAATATATCACCTGTTCAATAATACACATTACTGTAAAAAGAAAAATACATTTTCTATTGTGGATTTAGGAGAGCACAAAACTCTCTCTCACACTGTGAGGTGCCTGTAAGGTGGCACTGCAAAGTGAACGACGCGTCACGCTAGACGTTCGGGCCGCGTAGCGGCCCGAACTTCTAGTAAGAATACAAATAAAATGTCCTAGGTGTGGTATAACGTCCCGTACCTTTCTATCATCGGTAACTACTACTAGCCTGGTAAACCCTCCCTCCGGAAATCTCATTTGTAATGTATTTCAGGAGTGAGTCTGGCATGATCGCCCATTCTGCAATTTTGGCTGTGGGCGAGAGTAATACCGTTGACTGACAACCCCTTCAGCCAATCAGCAGTGTTCCCCTTCAGCCAGTGCATTTTTACCACCTCCAGACTAATGTGACGCAATGGGACGTTTGAGACGGCCATGCCCAAAATAGGTTGCCTTATTCGGATACATGCGTGTCACTGCCCGCCCCTGCCGGTTCTCTGAATTTTTATTTTTAAATAGGCTCTGTCATGATTAATTTACCACATATGAAGTTAAACAACTAAATTCTATCCAAACGATATCTTAAAAGTAAATTCCATGCCTCAAAATAGAAGTTTGAGAGCGTTTTGAAGTTGAAAAGAGAGTAGAAAACACTGCGGTCAAAAAAGATGGCTGCCGTTCGTTTTTGGTCGGCTGCATTCAGTCTGCACTCGGTTCCATTCGGGCTCACTTGAACTCGCCACCTGATTGGCCAACTTTCGCTGTTAATCACAGAACGATGAGCGACAACGCTGATAGGCTCGTCCATTTGGAGAACGGGCTAGAAACGCCCAGACAAGCCTTCAGGCCAGACTCCTTCCTGAAATCAAATGGAAATTAGATTTTCTGGAGGGAGGGGCTTTACCAGGCTAAACTACTACCACTCTAACAAATATATCACCTGTTCAATAATACACATTACTGTAAAAAGAAAAATACATTTTCTATTTGTGTTTGTACCATAATCATTTTACATTTCACTAACTTGGTTGATGATACTGTAACGTTCTTAGCCTATATGCTAGTTACATGATAATAAACCATCCAACACAGCCTAATGGATGTGTGCAGTTTTACCTCGCCTTATAGCAACATGAGTGTTAATGTCCCTAATGTTGCTCTCTTTTTCTCCTGACAGTGTCCAGGGACATGAAACTTCATCCACAACAAGCTCCGTTGTATGTGAGTATCAATTTAAGTTGATGTAGCTGTTTGCTTGGTTAACAACTCGTGAGTTTCCCTTCAACCTTGACCAGTCAACCAGGGTTGGATAACCCATTTTGTGTGTATTTTGAAACACATTTATTTTTTATATAGGTTACATTACCCTGGGTCTCCTTACAGTCAATGGTCCGCATCCCGGGCCGTCATGAAGCATTAAAAAAGTGATGATGAGGCATATGGGAGGCGGGGGGTTTGGGGCGCAGGGTTAAAGTAATGATGAAGGAAGAAGTGGTGATGATTCATGGGGCCCAAGGCTACGTGGGTGTTGATGTCTTCAACAGTATTATGTTTTAACCCATTAAGACCTGAGGCTGTTTCTACAAAATGTCTTCTAAATCCTAACAGTTTTCTGAAAAAGCCATGTTATATATCAGTGGTGCTAAAAACTTTTTCATGTCAAGGACCCCCAAAATTATATGTATTTTGCCGCTGACCCCCATCTCAAAATATTTTGTTCCAGGGACCCCCAGAAGCAAAGATTTGAGTAAAAAATATTAGCTTAAAAAAAGTATATTCAAAGATTTACACAAATCTTAATTTTTCAAAAATAGCAGATCTACAAGCTCGCAGGGCAGCTC
>NC_139962.1:47758875-47796231 GCF_963454915.1 Gymnoscopelus microlampas
TTTATGGAACCTGTTAGACGTCTGATAAATTATACTCTTTAATCCATTAAGACCGGGAACGCATCTGTGTCATTTTAAGATTTCTTTGGGCTATTCAAAAATAGCAGATGTACAAGCTCATAGCGCGGCACCGAGTGCCACGCTATGAGCTTGTAGATCTGCTATTTTTTTTTTAAACGTGGAAAATGTGTGCAAATCTTTTAATAATATTATATACATATATATATATATATATGTTTTAAAGCGATTTTTTAAAAACTCTGATCTGTACTTCCGGGGGGTCCTGGAATAACATATTTTGAGATGGGCCAAATACTTACCATTTGGGGGGTATTTGACATGGAAAAGTTGGAGCACCACTGATATAGCAACATACTGTTAGGATTTAGATTTTTTTTTTAGATATTATCCCCCATCTCAAAATGTTTTGTTCCTGGGACCCCCACCAGAAGCAAATATTTGAGTTACAAATGTTCGCTTTAAAAATATATATGTTCAAAGATTTGCACAAATTTTCAAATTTTTCAAAATAGCAGATCTACAAGCTTGTATCGCGGCACTCAGTGTGCCTGGAACAACATATTTTGATGGGTAAGAAGACCATCATACCCAAAATGATATGTATTTGCCCGCCGACCCCCATCTCAAAATATTTAGTTCCAGGGACCTCCAGAAGCAAAGATTTTAGTTTAAAATGTTGTTTTAAAAAAATATATATATTCAAAAACGATTTGCACAAAGTTTCATGATTTTTCAATAGCAGATCTACAAGCTTGTATATCTGCTATCTTTGAATAGCCAAAGAAATCTTAAAATGACACAGATGCGTTCCCGAATTGAATGGGTTATTTTGGATACATACCGTGTGTTTTTGTGTGTGTAGGGAAGGTGAAAAAGAGATCTGAAACATCTGCTAGGGACAGGAAACGCATAGCAGCAACACAACACACACGCTCGCACGCACGCACGCACTCACACACACACACACACACACACACACACACACACACACACACACACACACACACACACACACACACACACACACACACACACACACACACACACACACACACACACACACACACACACACGTATTACTGAGAAGTGCAAGGTGAAAACCAACATAAGAGAAAGTATTCAGTGTTTGTCTTTGTTTACTTGTACGTTTATATAAAGCTGCACTACGTAACTTTCCTCTTCTACTCCGGATTTGAACACAGTTTCCTGCGCAAGTGCTGATATTTTTACATTGAGCTAATAGAGCCTGCCTGCTTGCTCAGGGGATAAATTGAATCTTGACCATCAGGTCAAAATTTGTGTCAGATCATGTGTCTAGGTGAGACATGCCCTTTGACACGATCTAAATGTCTCAATAGAAGAGCAGGTATAAGTTATATTTTATTAATATACTCTACCATACAGATTGGACAAAATAAAAAGTTACATAGTGCCGCTTTAATGTATTCCTCATTAAACATGTTTACAAGTCATGGAAATTACTTAAAAGTGAATAAATTAACATAAACAACCAGACTGGATAGGCAAAGAGAGGGCACTTCATTGAATACTGCTTTTCCCTAATATCACATCCATCATCAAAATAGAAGCACATCCCACAAATAAGGCAGATGGCTAGAATCTCATGCAAAACAAGCAGCCTGTCTATCTTCTTAGCTTTTCTTTCATTAAACTTTACTTGACGATTAATTGTCACACAAATAATTGCTATTAACTTAACTTAATAATTAATTATTGTTTTTTGGCATTGAACATTGGAACATAATTGCAAATACAAATGTAATTTCTGTTTGGCTTTTAGGCTTTGTAAACCAAAATTGCACAGGGCAGATATGACAAATAACTTAAAAATATAACCCTAACCCTAAAAAGAGCGGAAATAGCTGGAAATAGCTGGTCTGCTATTTCCACTATTCTTGGAAAATGTTTGAAAATGTATGAACATTTTTCAACATGGACACTATGTAAAAGTTGTGAACTGAAATGCATGTCGCTCTGTCAGAGGAAATCAGCACCATGGAGCAGGTCTTCAGCTTAGCGTTTGTGGCGAGGATGTTGAAACTCATTTCACACTAACAGCTTTTCCATTTCCATTTTCATCCAGAGTGTAGAATCACCAACACACCTTAAATGCCGTGCACTTGCTGTGCAGCGTGATTCCAATCTCATTGTCACATGAGAGGGAGTTTCATCAGATTCGAGGCAGTTTCATCAGATTCGAGGCAGTTTCAATAAAAGCACAACGGTAAAACGAACAGAGGGAAAACACTGAAGTGGTTTATAATAACACGTGCCGCACGTGTACACAAATTAGCATACTATAGTATGTGACTTCATTGGAGTCCAATTTTTAAACTGAGGCTGTTAAGGCCTTTGCAGACAGGGTGTGGTTTTTCGCACGGAAAAAACGGACATTATCATTTTTTAAATGAACACATGGTTCTCTATGACCTCATGCACACCGGCTCCAAATTTACCGTGCGGCGATGCGTTTTTTTTCTCCAATCGAACCCAGTTCGATTTGTGCTTCTTTTCGCATGCGGTAAAAACTGATTGACTAATCGCACGCTGTCTGCAAAGGCCTTTACTGCTGTATGTATGAAGATAAAACATGTACATCTGCACTACTAATCAACTAATGTAGTAGATTTGCATGATTAATACAGTGATTACTACACAGTAAAACCAAATGGATCTTAAAGGTCCATTTGTCTAAGAGGTAAATTAACACTGAAAATGTGACTGTGCACTCTGTAGAGCAAAAGTCAGAGCAGAGCTTGTCCCCACCATACTGTGGTTATAGCCCTCACTTCCTGTGGGCTCATAGGGGTATGTGGTCGCCTTTGAACGTGTTGCTTGGCAATGGTTATCCTGCTGAGCAACACACACACACACACACACACACACACACACACACACACACACACACACACACACACACACACACACACACACACACACACACACACACACACACACACACACACACACACACACACACACACACACCGTTCTTGGAGAGACCAATAAAGGCTGCTGGTTAGCCCTTGCCCCTATCCTGCTGTCAGCTAGCTAATCTGTCCCTGTGGGACCAGGGAGGGGTGTGTGTGTGTGTGTGTGTGTGTGTGTGTGTGTGTGTGTGTGTGTGTGTGGACCACAGATTCACAACTGGATCTGAAAGTAACCTGGCCTTCACAGTGTAACCTTTGACCTACTGGAGAGATAATATATAAGGGGGGAAGTGACACTTCCAACATACAGGCATGGCACTGAAGAGGAAGTAGATGGATTGTATTTAATTTAATTAAAATTGTTAAGGATATTATGGGTGCGTTCGGAAATAGCGCACTGGAGCGCACTCGCCTATTAGTTTGTATTGGCCAGTGCGCTCAGTGCTGTATTTCCGAACGCACCCAAAGAGTGTAGTGAGACATTTTTGTTTTTAATTATTTCGATAAAAAAATACTTTTTTAAGAAGTGATTTAAAATCAGACTTATTTTGGTTAAGTGCATCGGAAAGGTCGTTCCAGTGTGGAGGATTCCTGTCAGCAAAGGCACCTTTGTCTGCAACTCAAGAACTACCAGCACGTGCCTGCCCAAGCCAAGGACCTCAAGCTGCGCACAGGCTCAAAAGAGGTTAATAACTCCAGGCCATGAAGTGCCCTAAAAGTAACGGTTAATATCTTAAAATAAACCCTACAACAGACAGACAACCAGTGTAGAGAAGTTAAAATAGGAGTTATTTGTTCTCCTTTGATCTTAGTTTAAAGTCTAGCAGCAGCATACGGTAATTTGAAGCCCATTGAGAGTGTGTTTTGCTTAAATAATTAAAGGCATGTATGATGATTTTGGTATCTGATCCTGGATATATTCCTGAGATGATAAAGATACGTCTGAACAAGTTTAACATGCCTATCAAACTTAAGGCTGGGATCAAATAAGACCACGTTTTTTTTCAACAAATGTGACATTGTTGGATAAAGCATCAAGTAATGATCTGGCTGGGGCACTTTTATGAAATCCAGTCTTTAATATCTGGTAGATATCTAACTAAACAGATTTTTTTTGGCTGTTGGGCTTCACGCAATATGTTATTGTTTATTGTCTGCATAGATATACAGTATGATCACCAAGGGGAAGCATATATAAGCTAAACAAATTGGACCTAAAATTGGGGCACTCCACAATAGGGGAAGAAGGGGAAAATGGTTGCCAACTGATAAAAAAAATCACACCTGTGTGAAGGTAGCGGCGCCTTTGATACATTTTGTCATCAATAAGTGTTTATAATGTGTTTATAGCCACGTGTCACGTGAAGCTTGACCAATCACTTTGTTGACGTGTCTGACCAATCAGAACGTTGACGCAAAAGCCAGGTATAGAGGGCTACCGCTCTATACCTAAAGGTATAGAGCGGCTAGCGCCGCTAAAAAGTAAGAAATCCAATGATTTATGAAATATTATATTATAGCTTCATCCTGCAACCCATCAGCTTGCATCTGCTAGTGTTTTATCTAGACAATTCTCTCATGAGCATAGAGGCAACTCATTAATTATGTTGGCTAGCGCTAAACTCCAGTGTCCTCCCTTGGACTCACTAACCACAAGGCCAGCCAGGATACCGATTCATCTGATGAAGGCATTTTCAACAACGCTGTGATTTGGTCATTTTTATGTATTGATATCATATTCTGACTGATCTCTGACAGGCTCACAGTTCTCACTGCCACTGCTGCTACTGTGGTAATGGACTTGGAGACAAGTTGTCACAATTATCGTCTGGATTTTTCATATTTTCCCCTTGTAAAAGTGCAGTGCAGGGCATTTGTTTCTATGATGTTTCTATAAGGCTTGATTTAGTTGCACGCCAGTGTTGCGCGATGAATAGCAGGCCTACAAGCTCACAACATGTCAGAGCGTTACACTGGATGCTATTTTCAACGAACGACATCCTACGCACAACAAAGTGTAAATCAGGCTTACATTTTCCATGGTTTTAAGACCTGGTCTTCTGACACACCCTCTATGTTTTGTGTAGCTTGATGGCTAGATGACAATAATAATAATAATACTAACAATAGTAACAATAACAATAGTAATAATACAAATAGTAATAGATATAATAATAAGATATGGTCCGCAGCAGTGGTGGAAAAAGTACTCAAATGTTTTACTTAAAAGTATCAATACTGCAATTTAGAAGTACTCTGTTACGTAAAAGTAGAAGTCCGGAATTCATAATTTACTTGAGTAAAAGTACAAAAGTATTGGTATTCAAATGTACTTAAAGTACTAAAAGTAAAAGTACTAAAATGTTTGAAAATAGCAGATCTACAAGCTGACAACGCGTCGCGATGCGACGTGTTGTGACCTTGCAGATCGGCTATTTTCAAATAGGCTAGGTATAAAATAGGGCTGAAGTGGTTAATGTATGTTTTATAATGTAATCATTTATATTTATTTATGTAAAAGTATAGACAATTGGAAATACTCCAGTAAAGTAAAAGTACCTCAAAATTGTACTTAAGTACAGTACTTAAGTAAATGTACTTAGTTACTTTCCACCACTCGTCCCCAGTCCTTTGGGATATTTTTTCTCACAGTACATTTGCACATACGTGAAATTTGTCCTCGGCATCGCCCGGGGAGCAGTTAGGGGTCATGTTTCTTGCTCAGGGACACTTCGACACATAGGCCGGGGCTGGGGGCGAACCGAGGACCCTCTGGTTCCCAGACGGCCTCTCTACCTATTCAGCTATGACTGCCCCTTTAACTCCAAGGGCTAGAGGTTTTATTCCCATCATGTCCACCCATGCTAACAGTTTGTATCTCCTCTAGGGCCCTGGCAGGGCTCTAAGGATACCAATGTCCGTCTGTCAGTCTGTCCATTGGTCCTTCCAACACTTTGGTCTTAAACAACATCTCAAAAACTGTCTGGCTGGATTACCATGGAACTTTCTGTGCACCTTAATGCTCCCCAGAGATCGAGTCCTACTGATTTTGGTGACTCCATGTCCTTTCACCTAGCACCACCCTTAGGCCAAAATTACCACTTGCGCACAAGATATCTCATAATCTAATGGTAGGGCTGGCCCCAAACGTCCAAAGGTCTGAACGTTTTGTTTGTTATATTGATGTTCGGACATCAATTAAAAGGATCGAACATTCACACACTTATTTATTTATTTGGTAACACTTGCTATGCTTCCCATGTCTATAATTCTTTATAAACATACTTATAATGCATTATGATCTATATATATTTATACTTATACTTAGAACAACTCATAAATACTATTTATAACAATAATAATAACGCATAAAGAATATTATATTTTCTAGCCATCCAGTTGAGAGAAGATATGGAAACGTTTGTGTGTGTGCATGTATTGTGAAAATTAGCGTAGTAGGCAGACTCTAGACCGGATCTGAGCACAGAGAAGTAAATATAAACCAGTCTTTCCACAGGTAAGACTAGCAACGCAAGTTTAACAGAATGTCAGGATAGTATTATATCCTGAGTGGTTGGTAGATTCAATTGAAGGAGTACAGAGGTGGAATAACTGAACTAGGCCGATGCCTGCTGGGAACGCATGTTGCACCAGTTATGCAATACCGATTATCATAGTACTTGGAGGCCAATCTATGACATCAGTACTATGACATCATATGGAAAACATCAGGATATCCATATGGATGTTAAAGGGACACACACAGAAAGACAGACAGACAGACAGACATCCCGATATATTCTCCTTATATGGGCATAAAGGGGACACACAAAGACATACGGACCGATATGGAAATTTGGAGACTTAGATATAGTTCTGGAGAACGTCTCATCCAACTACTCTAACTTCCCACCCGGCAAGTTGGTCAGGCGGTTGTCGAAATATGAGGGACCACAGGGACAGATATGCAGATATTTTGTGCATTCATAGTTTCATTCGACTAGGGCGATCATGCCCGTTGAGAGCGCATGCCCATCCGTAGTACCTGTTGAAGCCATTGTCAGAGGACCTGTTGTACCAATTGTCAGAGTACTTAGTGCAGTAGCCCGTTATCATTGTACTTGGACGCCAGTCTATGATGTCCGTACAATGATTTCTTAATGATGACATCAGGGATCTCCTAATATGGCCTATTACCTCTTAATAGCATGACGTCACCCCACCACGACCCCAAACACATAAATAAAACTAAACACCACCTCCTCCACTAACTAAGGGGGGCCCTTTAGCTTGTTGAGGAGTTTACATTGGAGTGACAATGGTGAAGATTTTCATCGGGAACCTCTCGCAGAATGCCGAGAAGGAGGATATTGAGGCTCTTTTTGTTCAGTATGGCACAGTGACCGAATGTGCCAAGTATAAGAACTATGCCTTCGTTCACATGAAAGACCACAAATCAGCCACCAAAGCGATCCGGGAGCTTCACCTGTACAAACTGAATGGTCGGCCCATCAACGTAGAACCGAGCAGGGGGAAGAACCAGGGCCCGGCCAAGCTCCACATAGCCAATGTGGAGAAGGGCTATGATGATGATCTCCGTGCTTTGTTTGAAGAGTATGGCACGGTCACAGAATGTGCCATCGTCAAGAACTTCGCCTTTGTACACATGGCCAACTCTGATGAGGCCATGGATGCGATCAAGGGGTTGGATAAAACAGAGTTCCATGGTAAATGTATTCGCGTTCAGATATCGAAGAGCCGCCGCCGAGGGGGACCAGAGATGGAAGATTTCGGACCTCTGCTGCCAAGGGTAGGTTATTACCCTCCTCGCTACCCCGAGCACAGGCCAGAACCCCCCTACAGGGGCAGCATGCCAGCTTACCCTGCCCCGCCTTCTCCACCACCCTCTCCCCCGAGACTACCCGGTTACCGGTATCCGGAGTGTCTATACGGTGAGAGGGATGTCTGTGGCGCGCTGGCTGATTACTATATTACACAGTACACAGCTCGTCCTTACAGTGCCCCCGCCTATAATCGACCCAACCCCATTCCGCCTCCTCCTTCACACTCAGGTGTGGTAAGAAATCACCTCGCTGGGCCACCCCTCGATCCATATGAACGCCACCCACTGCCCGCTCCTCCAGCTTACTACGGCCGCGACAGAAGCCCCCACAGACGAGCCCCTCCTCGTCCTGCCCCTGCAGCCGGTAACGGCTACTCCTACGAGGGTTCCTGGCTGTCTCCAGATCCCAGGCCTCCAGTTTATGGATCGCCGCGCCTCAGGGATCCCATTGCAGAAAGGGTCCCTCCGCCACCACCCCGCTATGCCAGCTACTTGGAACACCGAAAATACAAGGTTTAGAATATGACAAGATCGTCGTTGTCTGCACGTGTCGCTATACGCCCGTAGTCTACAGCAGATTGTGTTGCGTTCGCCTGAGACTAATTGGAAGATACTGTATTGCGGACAGCCCCGTACCGTATAAAAAAACTCCATGTCTTTGATTCACGTTTTATTTTTAGCTGTTTTGCCTTTCTGTCCTTCTGTTTGATCGTTCAAATCCTTAAACTGTATTTGCATGCTGTGTCCATACAAGTTTGACACAATACTCTTAACACATCAAGTGCCAGAGGTTTTTTAAAACAGGGTACAGTACATCCAGTGCCACCGATCTTACCGTTTACGCTGATATGTTCAGAGCTGTAGACGCCTCGACGAGGACCCGGATGTAAACAAAGGGTGCGTGCGCGATGGTCGTGGTCCCGACTATCGACTGGAACAATAATATTTCTAACACGATCCGCCATTGCAGAGTGATCGCCCATCGAAAATGGCTTGTTTTGACCACGGTAAAAAGATATGGAGAAATGGAACTTTTTCTCAAGATCCTATAATGGGAGTGGACGGGAGGTAGTTTTTTTCGGACAGGATTCACATCCGTCCATTCCATTTTACATGGTCCGTGGATCATTCCAAAGTTGCATTAGAGCGCCCTGTATGGAAAAAATAAATAAAAATTGCCCTCACTAGAATTCTCATTTATGGCCCTCGACGAGTGTATTTACAAACATGAGAATTCTCGTGTTTGGCACTAAATGTGTTAACAATGGCCAAACAAAAATAATATTTTGTGTCTTTCTCAATCTTGCGCTAAATGGGTATAGCATCCGAAAACGAAACACATTTTGTGGCATACACTGTACTTGTAACAAGGGAAGGCATTTGTGTAACTTTTGTAAACATTTTCAGATGCAGGGGTGTGGGTCTACTCATTAGATGTTCTCCATAAAAGGACTTGTTCATTTCCAGTTTAGCACTTCTTTTCAGTGTATTCATTTTTTTTTTGTGGTAACTTTTCTTGCAACTGCAGAAACCCTATAGCATCGCTATGTATGATTTTCTTTTCTTTACAGATTACTTTCGATTTCATAGCTATTAACTAAACATACAAAAAAAAGAAAAGAAAAGAAAAAAAACACCATACACCACCAAATCCTGGAAATCCCTGGAGGATGAACCCTAACCATTGGAGTGGCCCCCATGATCTTGCCAAAATAACTCACGATACTCCACACAAACTGACCTGTTTCCTCTTAGTGTGAAAAGGGATACAGTACGTGACTGTGATTGGCTTTACAACAGCTACTCCAATTGGACAGCTATGTAATGTGATTCTGATTGGATGGCTTTTTTTTTGTTAGAAACCTGACATTTAAGTCTGAGCATCAAATCACCACACCAGAATAAATTGAGCAAAACAAAAAAGTCCAGGATTGGTTGATCTTCTATACAATTGTATATGTAGAACTATGAGAAATGGTGGGACCGAGATTACTCTTTTACAAAGGGCTCGCTAATAAATGTTTCCGAAATTACACTGCACCATATGATGGAGGGAGAGGGAGTACATAGGAGTTGTACATAGCAACAGCAACCCCAAAAGGGGTTCCTGTCCTGAAAGGTATAGTTACAAATAGGGGTTCCCGCCCAAGATGGGTTAAGAGCTCAGAATATAAATCAACCTGTGGAGATAATTGAAGAATGACATAAGGTAGAAATCCACTTTGCACCAGCCCTCCTTTTAGATAGTATGCAAGGATGTCAGCATTCATGATGGTTGTAGGGCCACACAGCCCTGGACCACTCATCACTGGCCTGCTCATATACCTCCAGACCTGGTACTCTAGCAGCGGCATGTTGAGGCAGAGGCTGAGATGACAATTATGATTGTCAGTTTAATAAGAATTCTTATTGGGTGACCTTGTTTTGACTGGACAAATTTGGATTCGGTTTGTTTACAGCTAATAGCACATAGCAGTGGCTATGATTTGATGGTTTGTAATGGCAACCGCCTTTTGGCGTTGTAATGGCAATTGTGTTTGGACGGCTTTGTAACTGCTATTTCAATTGAATGGCTATATAACCTAATTCTGATGGAGTGGCTTAACAGTGGCTTTTTTTTTTGGTTTACACGAAAGAAACCAATACTCAAATACATAAATGCATCTTTCAACGAGAGAGAGAGAGAAAGAAAAAAAAATGTTGTCAACTGTGTACGTATCTAAATATGGAAAAATACACAAGGAAGTGGACTGCCCAGTGTGTCCACCCTGAATTTGGGAAAGAATTTAGTTCACACAAGTTCAATATTTGATCAGTGACTGCCCAAACACATATTTGACACATTTCTTTCACTGTGGTGTTTTGTCTCTCTCTTTCTCCCTTGGGGTGCACACTATGTGACTGTATTACATCAACAACTATTGTTGATTGAGTAAGGTATTATTTACCTTACTACCCAATAGCTCCAGGTGGGGGCTTCTCCCACTGTGGTTGGACTGGGCAGCTCTCAATGGCCAATAGACAATTTTGGCAACAAACGGGTAAATAATTCACATAAGTGTGAAAAGAAAACACTTTAGTGCTTTAAAGAAACTATAATACCAGGTAGAGATCAGGCCTACTGTAGCCTATGTCTAAAGAACATGCTATCTAAATATGATTCTTAACATTTTGTGGTCAAACATGTAAATAACAAAACTTGTGAACAAGTAACCAACTAGAGATCAGAAGAGAGACACGGAGAGGAGCGAGGTGGAGTATTAAGAGGTCCGTTTTCAGACTGTGGCGGAAAATGGGGAGTGAGTCTGCGCACACACAGTATCACTACTATAATCTTCTGGTGTGATTGTAGAAGTGTAACTTTCCCTGGACCAATGAATGACGTAGCATATAGAAACAACAGCAGCAGTGTTCATCATCTTGATGCTGAGCTCACAGTGTGAGAAATCATAGACAACAGTTTGAAGACGGGAAGCTGCAGCCTCTCTGTATCTTATCAGTTTCCTTGCAGGCTCACTATGCGTGACGGCTGCTCTGTGTCATGTGTGCGTACGTGTGTGCGTGTGTGTGCGTGCGTGCGTGCGTGCGTGCGTGCGTGCGTGCGTGCGTGCATGCGTGCAAGTTTGACTCTGGAAATCTCTCTTGAATCACACCGATGCACACTGTGTGTATTTCCACCTCTCACACTCAGGGTTGAGGGTGTTGTTGTATCTTCGCTGTCGGAAGGAAACCTTGTATGTCCAAAAGCGTTACTTTTCAGGAAGTGGGAAAATAACCTGTCCTCCTGTAATCCAATATAGTTATTATATTTTAGTCACAAGCTCTTGTCAATACTTTTCATTGGTTAAATATTTACGAAACCCACAGACTTAACCACTTTCAACCTGGTGTCCCTATTTTGGGCATATCATTACAGGGAGAATTTTCGAAAATGTTTTAAAGCAGAAATAGCAGATATACAAGCTCAAGTCTTGTGAGTTGTAGATCGGCTGTTCTCACTACTTTTGCTGTCATATGACAAAATATGAAATAGGGTATTTATTGATGAAATAAGGATATAAGGAGCCTGATAGCAACAATATGCTCATATAAGTTTAATGACCTGTTCCTTTTACTGTCACATTCCCTCGTTCTCATTTCTCCTTGATTCCTTCTTTCTTACCGTTTTCCTCTTTCTGTCTTTGTGTTTTTGTCCTTTCTTTCTTTCTTTCTTTCTTTCTCTCTATTTCCATCTCTTCATCTTCCCATCGTTACCTCTGTCTGTCTGTCTGTCTGTCTGTCTGTCTGTCTGTCTGTCTGTCTGCCTGTCTGCCTGTCTGCCTGTCTCTCTCTCTGTCTCTCTCTCTCAGGGTCAGTGTGTGTTAACGGTACAGCTGTGTTCTGAGGAGCTGGTGGACGATGGGCAGGAGGTGGAGTACTTCCTGTTTTTCTGCGGCTCCACCCAGAGACACGTGACCTCCACCCTGAGGAGTGACCATGACACGCTGCGTGCCCTCTGCCCTGGTAAGTCCTCTGCTCCAGAGGGGGGGGTCCAAGCCTCTGCTTTTGATATCCCCATCTGGTCGTTCATTTTTATGGCCAGTGGGGATATGTGTTATCCCTGCTCCTGCATGGTCAGACTGAATTAAATACATGCGTTTCATTTTGGGAAATGTAGACTGTGATATTTATGCTTTATAATATCACAGACAGACTGACTGACTGACTGACTGACTTAGCCTGGTTCCAGACGAATCTGCCTTTGCAAAATTGCATGCACTTTAGCCCTCGGCAGATTAGGTCTGGCCCCCCTCCATAGAGAATTTATTTCTCTCCCGCAGAGGTTGTGCGGGACCAACCAGGGCCCAGTATTCAAATGTGGGCGGGCTTATAAACAAGGAAGCACTGCTCTGATTGGTTCGTACAAGGAAGCACTGCTCTGATTGGTTTAAGTCTAACCAATAGAGTACGTTTGGATCTTTTTGTAACCGCCCCTTGGAAAAAAATCTGTCATTGATAGGGACCAGACTAATATCCACGCAGTGTGTTGTGTGATATTGTCTGGCCACATGAGGCTATGACTGACTGATACAGAGATTTCTATATACAGTATGGGCATAAAAGGGATACAAACTGTACAGTTTTGGACAACCGCAGGTCCGACTGAATTCCCACTTGACACAACACGCCCGTGGGTCCTCGGGTTATACGTGAGTCTCACTCACACGCACACCCGCACGCACGCGCGTGTGCACACACACACACACACACACACACACACACACACACACACACACACTATGAATTACACAGATAAGAACTTGATCATTCTGACACTCTTAAATAGCAACTTTGCATGTACTGTATAATGAAATTCAACGTTCACCTTACATACTGTAAGTAAACAGTGACATGAAAAGAGTTGAACAGGCAATGCAAAGTCAATGTCAATAAGAGCGACAGTACAGTGGCAGGTAGCTAAATATATTGTGGTGAGTTCAAGCATTAACAATACTCAATTGTGATAATATTCAAGCATTAATGTATGAATGCTTTTTCAAGTATTATATGATACATGACTTCTCTCAACCTCTCCAGGTCTTCTGTTAGCTATGATTGTTTGTGTCAGGACTAAGGTGGATAGAGCTGTATCTGTTTACCAAATACACAGAAAGGGAAGCATTTAGCCTAATTCGGCAATTAGCTTATCTGTTAAACCACATGAGCCCTAGCGTCCCTATTCTGGGCACATCCTAATAGCCGAACATTTGGTGAAAATAGGCAAACGTTTGCCAAGAACAGCAGCTCACAACGCACAAAGGAGGGGGCCAATTATAGACCCCTGGGGGTCAG
The DNA here is from genome assembly GCF_963454915.1 of Gymnoscopelus microlampas. Taxonomy (NCBI): domain Eukaryota; kingdom Metazoa; phylum Chordata; class Actinopteri; order Myctophiformes; family Myctophidae; genus Gymnoscopelus; species Gymnoscopelus microlampas. The sequence goes on from NC_139962.1 coordinate 47,772,523, forward strand.
GGTCCATGTTGAAGATGTTCAAATAAAAAGTAGGCAATAGGCATCAAATCGCTCATCTAGAAGAAAGCAATACATACTGTACAATTTGCGAAAACACAAGCAGCACATACTGTATACAAGTATTATATAAAAAAAACTGAAAACAGGCATAGAAATGGGAAAAAAAGGAAAAGCAAACATACAAATACATAACCATACATAAACATCAATACACTACAATAAAGATGAGATAAGACATGACAAGACTGACAAGGAACATGATTGCTTTAGTGACATGTTCAGTGAATTCCACAACTGAGGACCTCTATATTTGATGGAAAATGTATGTCTTGAAGTACAGTGGTGCCTTACCAGGGACCATGTTAGATTTGAGACACCGCCAGGTGTCTCCATCTCACTTTTCTATACTGTCTATATAAACAAAGTAAACTGACATGAACGGAATCCCCACTCCCTCCCTTGTAGTGAACATTAGGTCACTTAATGCTGTGTATACGCTAGGAGCAGAAGTCAACATTTACAGCCAAGACAAGCCAAGTATTGACCCTGATCTCTCTGCTGACTAGAACATTTTCTGTTCACTGCTCTTTTAAAATGAGAGTGGAGTCAGTGGACAGTTAGACTGAAAGAACGGGCCCGATCTATGGTCTTGAAGGGCGGATCCAAACCCAGCCGCCCGGATTCGTGCGGGGCTTCCCATTGCTTCACCAATCTATGTCCCCGCCTTTTTTTTGCTGTAAGTCCAATTTGGTTTGTCTTGAGTTTCGCTGAGCAGGCGTTAATGAGCTCTGGGTTAAAATCTCCTCGGCTTATTAAAGCTGATTGTCTGTTCAAAATAGTTTGTTTTGTTTTACACCCATCGGATTTTGTTTGGAAATGTGCTTGACAGCTAGTTCTTCTCCCAAATATTCTTTTATGTTAATTATTTTACTTATTTTTGTTGGATTCCCCAGTATGAAAAATTCAATATCGAGATAAGATATAAGATCAGAAATATTTCAACAATGAAAGAGAAGAAAGTTGGCAAAATGAGCTGATATTACCACACGCACGCACACACGCACGCACGCACGCACGCACGCACGCACGCACGCACGCACGCACGCACACACACACACGCTGAGATTCTTCTCAGCCTTGTTTGTGTCACAGCTCCTGCTTGTGGTGCAGTAAATGCATGTGGGACGTGCATGTGTGGCTCTAAACCTCCTTATTTCAACCTGACACAGTGCGGAATGAAAACTAGCTGGCACTTTACTGACAACATGCTTCCTAACCACCAGGACTCAAGGTCATGTGTTTGTGTGTGCGTGTGCGTGCGCACGTGCACATGCGTGTGCACTGTATTTTTTCCAGTCCTGCAGTGCATGAGAATGACACAGCAGGACTGTATGCAAGTGCATGTGTGTCATGCAATGCTGCACTAACCACACACAAAAACACACATAAAACCTTACATTGATTCTGACACTTTTCTCTCTTTCTCTCTTTCTCTCTTTCTCTCTTTCTCTCTTTCTCTCTTTCTCTCTTTCTCTCTTTCTCTCCCTCTCTCCCTCTCCCTCTCCCTTTCTTTCCCCCTCTCTCTCTCTTTGCTCTCCTCCCTCATCCTCTCACTGTTCCATTATTTTCCCTTATTCCTCTATCATCACCCCCCCCCCCCTCTCTCTCTCTCCCCCTTCCAACTCTCTCTCCTCCAGCCCATGACTGCTGTGAGTCAGTGCGTGTCGTCCTGTGTTCAGTCAGACCCTGCGGTGTCTCTCTGTCCAGAGAGCAGGTCCCAGGGGTCCATGGCCCTTCCCTGGTGGCTCCGCTGGCTGAGCATCGCTTCAGCTTCGTACAGGACCTGGCCTTCGACATGGCCCAGTTCCTGGTGAGCAGCACACCTGTTATGCCAGAACATTAATCACTTGAACCCCAGCATCCATATTCTGGGGGGGGGGGGGCATTAGCCAAAAATAGCTGATTGGCAGTTTTGGGCAACGAAATTAGGAAATTACGTTACGCTACGCTACGTTACGCTACGCTACGTTACGCTACGCTACGTTACGTTACGTTACGTTACGTTACGTTACGTTACGTTACGTTACGTTACGTTACGTTACGTTACGTTACGTTACGTTACGTTACGTTACGTTACGTTACGTTACGTTACGTTACGTTACGTTACGTTACGTTACGTTACGTCAGTTTTGAGCAAATAGAAAATACAATTAAAAAAATATACAAAGTATCTCATTTTCTTTAAATGAGTTCTGACTTGAGGAGTGGAGGAGATCACATAATACTGGATTTGTGTTAATTGCAAAAGCGTCTTAAGATCAGATTAATTCACAAAACTGCCCTGTGTTCACTCACCAGGTAAGCACTGCAGGGCGGTCAGATGCCCTGGAGGGGGCGCTCTTACTGGACGAGTGTCAGATTCCCCTGCAGGAGTGTGAGCGTCTGGATGAGAGCCTGTCTCTGGCCCTGAAACACCTGCCCCTGCCCCCTGGATGGAGCCTGTTGGGAAGCACACTCAAAAACAGCACTGGTAGGTGGATACTAGTGCACTGCAAATTCATATGCATTTGGCCGTGGACCCCCATCTGAAAAGATCTTGTGTCAGGGACCCCCATATGAGAACATGTGTGTAAAGGTTTTCAAAATGATTTCAAATCTTTCACATATTTTCTAGCTTGTTCCAATTGTTTTGGAAATAGATGTTCAACAAGCTCACAACACGTTACGATGCATCGAGAGCTTGTAGATCATCTATTTTGAAATAGCTGAAGTATGAAATAGGGTTAAAGTGGTTAAACTGATATTGCTATAGGTATATTAACTTAACTTATTAATTAAGCATCACACTATACCCCAGCATTGGCCGGGGTATTGGGTCGGTGAAATATGCTCTCTATCTCTCCCTCTCTCACTCTCCCTCTCCATAACCCTCTCCCTTTCTGTTGCTCCACTGGCTGATATCAGCCAGCCGGTCTGACACAGACAGAAAAGGCAACTTGAACTTTAATAACGTGAATTAGTTCATAAAATAAATAACAAAATGATGATTGTGGAATGAAAATTATACAGTGAGGTATCATTCAGAATAACGTTTTAATTTCCGGGAAATTGGAAGGGGTCATTTGGACGCATGCATCAAATTGCAGCATGTCACTTATGATTTGAGGAGGGTGATGGCATGGCCTAGATCAAACACTGATGGCTGATAAGGTATGCAGTCAAGTCACATGGTAATTCTGTTTTTAGATTAAACCCCTTCTCACTGCTGCTTGAATTGGATATTTTTTGCATTAGCCATCAGTGCTGTAAGCTACTCTGACTTTAATACAATTAATTAGGTACAATTAATTAAAAGCTAATTAAATGTATCTACAGCAGGTGTTCATTCTCCTTAAATGATGGCCAGATTGAGGAAAAATAATTACCTGAGGTTCATCATTCAAGGTCTCCAAAATAGTTTCAGTTTGTGAAAACATTCTCACTTTGCCAAAAAAAAGACACTATTAAAAAAAGAGTCTGACATTTTGACAGTTAAAAGTAGGTGTCACTTCTTCTCAAATGGATACAGTAGATGGCAGCATGACCTTCTGTTGCAGATATGGCACTGTACTCATAAAATGCTGGTTCAAAGCTCCTTGACACTGTCTCTCCTTCAGTCCATTTATCTCTTTCTTTGCTTTCTTTCCTTTTTGTAATATTCACTTTTTCCTCCTCCATTTTAAGGAGAATAATCAGGCATATAAAATGAGTAAGCACAGACCTCAGGAACAGAAATTTCTGTCTAGACTAGAGGTTCAGGTAATACTGTGAGAAATGGATTTCAGAGTTGCAGAGTAAACATTTTCTCTGCTGTTAACTTTTGTCTCAATCACTTCGATCGTGTTTCCTGAAACTCTGACCTTATTCCCAAAACACTAAATGCAATCCCCATGCTGATACTATGTATGGAAAGTCGCCATATGACAACCGTGTAAAAGTGTTTTGCATTCTGTGAACACAAGGAGAAGTTAAATAGTTTATTGGCCAATTGCCTTAATGGTGTGGAGTTTTGAGGCACTGTTAAAAGAAGGAGGTTAGGGTTTCAAGAAATGCATCCAAGCGATTGAGAAAAACTGTAAAAGCAAATTAGAGAAATGATTAGGATGATAAAGTCAGAGGGGAAAATATACAGCAAGCACTCTGTAAATAACAGGCAGCCAAGGGTTTTGGGAACAGCTATTAAGTTGTTCAGAACTGCTTAATAGCTTACTGAACATGCTTTCAGTTCATGCTTTGTCTGTGCATTACTTTTACTCTGCCCTACAAAGTCAAACAGCTGGAACGGCACCTTTTTGTTCATAACGCTTCTCTACCAACAGAACTTTTTTGTCGTGGAACGGGATCAAATTTGAAGAAATCTTTTGTAATTTTTTCAATACTCAGGCAGTTGTTTAACTGTGTTCTACAGTCCATTAACTTAAATGTCATGCAATGGTGGGAAACGGGGCAGATTTTTTTTTGGTGTGTGTGTGTGTGTGTGTGTGTGTGTGTGTGTGTGTGTGTGTGTGTGTGTGTGTGTGTGTGTGTGTGTGTGTGTGTGTGTGTGTGTGTGTGTGTGTGTGTGTGTGTGTGTGTGTGTGTGTGTGTGTGTGTGGGACATAGAGAGTGTGTGTAGTCATGGGGATATGGCATGCTGGCTCAGAGATGAGCTTAAACAATTGGCTAATGGGATCACAGTACTGAACAGTGGCACATTACACACACACACACACACACACACACACACACACACACACACACACACACACACACACACACACACACACACACACACACATCCCTGCTGTGTCATCTTCAAACAACATAGCCTAATGGGATCAAAGAATGGTACAGTTGTTGCACACGCACTCACGCAGGCCGACACTTGCAAATGCCTTTCTCTGTCACACACACGGACGCTCTCACAGATGTACTCACAGACGTGCACACACACACACACAGTTAGTTGGCTGTCATGTTGTTTAAGTAGAGACTCCGTCTCCTGCTGTGTTGAGTGACACTGCAGTCTGGTCTGCATTCAGTTCACTATAAAATTACAGATACGGTACGTACATACGCATACTGGAAGAATTACACACACACACACACACACACACACACACACACACACACACACACAGGGAAGATTATGATCCACTAAATGCCTTATCCATGCCAGTGTGTCAACACCTTGAATTTATTTTTCACCAACACTCTGCTTCACATTCACACAGAAACACACATTCATACCTGAGAACGTTGTGCTTGCGTCGCGTTAAGAATTCCAGGTGACACATTTTAGAACCCAACAATGCGTGAAATGGAGTTTGCGTAGCCCGGGGTGGTGGTGCATTACAGTACTTACATTAAGGACGTTTTTAGCAGGTGGAAGTCAGTGTGGATTCAGTCATCCGTCATAACTGCTGATACCAGGCAGTGCTGTGAATGGCAGACTGCCCGTTAACTAAAACCAACGTGGGAAAGTAGACACATACGAAAAAGCAACATGTATGTCCTACTTGCAAAACTAAAAAACTATTTGCTATATAATATGTGTGTGTGTGTGTGTGTGTGTGTGTGTGTGTGTGTGTGTGTGTGTGTGTGTGTGTGTGTGTGTGTGTGTGTGTGTGTGTGTGTGTGTGTGTGTGTGTGTGTGTGTGTGTGTGTGTGTGTGTACTGTATATACTGTATGTATGTATGTATGTATGTATGTATGTATATATATTTTAAACATTAATATGCCATATATTGAGATGTTCTATGTATAGAGACTATAGAGATGTTATCACAATATGAGACACTTTTCAACCGAATATGATGTTCCACAATATGAATTTCCCATGGCACGGGGTGCAGTGACAACCCAATATTAAATTGTTGAACATAGAGTACCGTGCAACAGGATATTGCAGAACATTCTTTGAGGTAGTGGAATATTCAGGCAGAATATACATTCAGACAGACTATATTGGACACAGCATACATTCAAACATAGCTGTCAATGCACAGGTGTGACTATTTTACTTGTGTCACCACTTGAGTGTAGATATAGATATATCCCTTCTATCAATATTTCCAAGCCAGTTCCTGTAGAGTTATCACAGCTGTTAAGTCATTACAGTATGACTCTGACATTTTAGTACAGGCACACACTTTTCTCTCACCATGGAGAAATGAAATTCTTATAGTGTGCCAGGCAGCCACCATGCAACCATGGAAACCCCAGAAAACACCATTGGTATTTCCTCTCTCTCTTGCCAACTGACCACTAACGCTGTGGTTAGAGCCCAGATTGGCATTTATTTACTTAGCTAGCAACTGTTCTCAGTTCTGCTTTACTGAAGCAGGTAATTTGACTTATTAGGTATTGCTGTTGAATGCATTCAGCTGATGCTCTTATTCAAAAGCAGCTTGCCCTGGCTTATAAATCACAATCAGAGTCCAAAGCATTTCTTTGGTAGAATACCTTTACACATACAAGGAATGTGACTCGGTTGGTTGCTCACCAGGTTCGCCCAACATTACACACAATGTAAGAACCATGAAATAGATTAAAAGTACAAACCTCATATAGAATAGGGTGAACATTTTGCCACACTGTTTAAAATGTTGGGGGAATTATATAAAACCCAAGCAGAAAATGTAGTTGTCTCTGACAACATGTTGCTTCATGACGCATCGATGAGCGTGTTCAGGTTTCTGTGCCCACATTGGTCGGGTAATTGCGTGGGTGAAATAGGCTCTCTCTATCCCTCCCTCTTTCTCCCTGTCTCTCTTTCTCCCTCTCTCTCTCTCTTGCTGATCCAGCTTTGGCCTGACATCCAAGGGGCAAACCCGCTTCACTGGAATTGAAGCTCACTTCCGGGCTCTCGTTCAGCCTGCTGTTTCTATTAATGGCCCAGCAGATGTCGCTATTTCACTTCTTCGGTAGCAATACATAATAATCTCAATACGAGTCAATGAGGTTTTGGCCAAACTTTACATTACCTACCTTAGTAAACTTTTTCATAAACACTTTATGTTTTCAATCGCTAGTTTAAAGTCTTCTTATTATTAATGATAAAGAAGGGTACGTAACGTTTCCAGGGTTTCTACTGGTTCTGCCGAGTCAAGACCCGTCTTCGCTGCGGTTGCAGCCCATAGCATTCATTTCTGTTAGCATTTTGGACCGGATATAGACCCCTTAACAGACGACGTCACACTGATAAGAACCAGTATGCGTGCAACCAGTATGCTCTTAATGAAACCCATTCTATCAGGTCTCGCTAGGACGCGCCTCACTAGCCAACACACAAGAGGGGGTTGGGGTGCGCTGAAACCAGCGCACCCCGAAACAACAGGTTGAGAATTGATTGCGTGAAACAATCACCTGTGCGTCCAGTCTCAATGTTAGTAAACAAATAATTGGTCTATAGAAATCGCTGAAAAATAGGCTTAATTTACGGTCTGTAGAAATCAATGGCGTCACTCCCTCCATTAATTTTTACGGTCTATGCTGACATCACACACAACCATTGCATAACAACAGCGATCTGCGCTGACGTCTGGGGTTTCTCCATAAGGGTGTGTGCATTTGGGCATAATCGGGGCACACACTCGAAACACTTCCGCAGACAACTTAAACTTTATTCTGTAGATGTGGTGTACTCTCTCTATAAAGACTTTATAAAAGTTAGTCTAGTGCTTTTGCACCAAGAGTATTAAGAGCATTTATTACCCTGAACTTAGTAAATGTAAAAATCCTTTCAACAGAACATTCTGGGAGTGATTTTTGCCCCCAGGGAGTCGAGCAGGGATTAAACCTGTGAACCATCCTTGTACAGGATGGTCTTTCTAATCACTAGACCGCCTAGTACTTCCCTATGGTTCATGTATATCAGTAATGCTTCCAGACTGGCACTTAGTTAGCCAGCAGTCAGCTCTGCTCTGCTTTGCTCTGCTTAACTGGAGCAGTTAATTTGAAGCAATTAGCATCAGCTCAGTCCAGAGTTCTCAGAGACGGAACGAGAAGGAGAGAGAGAGAGTTGGAGAGACAGGGAGAGAGATAGAGAGAGACAGGCCAACAGCAAATGGAGTGAAATACCACTCGGCTGGTGCTCAGCACGATTTCCAGCCAAGTCTCTCTCTGCTGTGAAATGTTGCAGCAAATGAGTAATGAGTTATGGATTATTGTACTGCTAACAAGTGATTTTTCATACACAGCGGAGGCCTGGGATAAGAAGTACACTTTTAAGGGTTAGTTTGCAGTAATGTTATGTTATTATTTTTTGGTTTAGTTTAGTTTTTTTGGGGATAGGCTTTTCTTAGCATTATTCTTTATTGAAATAACTATACGGAAGACAAATAGCTGAGAGCGAGACGGTGACACTGAATCCTTTACGACGTTACACAGGGACCCCACAAACCAATGGTTGAGAGCGTGGTAAGTAAATTATATATGGGGGTACATGACTTTAGGCAGAATCCCCCCTCAAAAGAATTGATGTAAATATAGACTGATAGAATGCAATTTATTTCTCATACTTTGCTAATGGTTAATACATACCGACGCAACCTGTCACATTGTGACGTGTTGTGAGCTTATAGATTTGATATTTATGTTTGACTTAAGATATATACACACACACAGTTCCTATAGGGGGTGGAGTCTAATTGAATTGCAGCAAACTGGACCTTCAACATTGGCTCCTACATCTTGATTTACAGATTTTGATTAGCTCTTTTCCCACTCTTTCTTATGAAGTCGCCATTTGTTTAACATAGTGACTCTCAGTTCTCCCCTTTCTTAATGATTTTCACACGGCTCAAGTTTTATTCATCTATTCTTCATTTTCTTTCATCCCTCACCAAATGCGTTGAACTTTAGATACTATTTAAGATATACATGTTGTTGTTATTTTCATCCCATGCACTCCCCTCTGTTTCATGTGAAATAACGGTTAATTTAACACAAACAGTGTTATCTCCTTATCTCCCGACGCGGTGTTCCCAAATTGACTGTACATTTCCTTAAACGTTGTGAAGATATAGGCCTATGAAGTATGATTAAACCTCTCTCTACCAGACATCAACACAAATTAGAAAGGAACCAATTACTTATGGAGTGCAAAATCCCACACGCCAAAAAAACTATGAACAATTTTGGACAATTATGTCTGGTTGGGGTCACTGAGTTTTGCCGTCCTCATGATGTCATGGAGAACAACGAGTTCCACTGTCCAGTCAGGGAGGAGTACAGAATACTTCAGCACCAGGCCATCTGGGTGGTGCAGGGGTAAAGTTCCTGCCCACCACCGTGGAGACTGGGGTTTGATTCCTCCATGGTGCGCCCGGCTTGGCTGGGTGCCGTAAATGAACACAAGCGGCCGCTTTCACTGCAATAGCGACTCCTACAGTTTGTTCGGGACGTCTGTTCCTGTACGGAGTGGTGGGATGGGCCGTTCGTCCGTGTTGGGCTGTGTTGGCTCTCCCAGTGAAACCCTTCACTCTCAGGTGAAAACAGGCGGCTACCCAAACAACTAATTGAAAAACCAAAGAAAAACTGTTAATCAGAACAGTTATTTTGTGAAATGCACCATTAACTCAGTGTCTTCCAGTGTTGATTTTGTTGACTAAAACTATGACGAAAAATGATCGTCGACTACCTTTTTTCACTGACGAAAACAAAATAAAAAAGCTATGATGACTAAAACGAAGACTAAATATATTGACAATATACATATACAAAAACCAAAATACATTTCAGTCGCCTAAATCAACTATAGATTTTGTCGACTATAATCTTATGATATTTAGTCAACTAAAACTAGACTATACAGTAAAACATTTCAGATGACTGAAATATGACTAAAACTAAATGGAATTTGATTCAAAAGAAAAACTGAAAACACTAGTGTCTTCTTTCTTGTGTGTGCGTGTGTGTGTGTGCGTGTGTGTACATGGGCACATGCGTATCTGCTTCAGGCAGCAATATGCTGTGAGAGTGAAAAAGGCCGTGGCAGCACCTTAAGGCATCCAAGAATCCGGTGATAATCTATTTCATAGCAAAAGGAGAGGGGAGAGGAGGCTGTAAAAGGTTTAATTACACACAGGCCTAATTAGACTGTGGCTGAACAGAGTTAAAAACAACCCCAGGCTGAATAACACACACTCAGCCACTCTCCCAGACACACTGCCAGCCACTGTGGCACTAAGATGTTGTGTGTGTGTGTGTGTGTGTGTGTGTGTGTGTGTGTGTGTGTGTGTGTGTGTGTGTGTGTGTGTGTGTGTGTGTGTGTGTGTGTGTGTGTGTGTGTGTGTGTGTGTGTGTGTGTGTGTGTGTGTTTGCATGCCTGCGTGTGTGTGGTACTGTATGTTTGCATGTTGGCTTGTGTATCCATTCATGTCATAATGTATGTGATTGCATGTCTGTGTTACCATGAATACCTTCATTTCTGTGTGAGCATTTGTATTTGTGTTGTCAGTGCATGTGTGCGTTTGTTACTGTGTTCTTTCGTGTGTGGGTTTGTCATGGAAAGGATGGCTGACTGCGTTACAGAGACAGGTAGAAAGACAATAATCAGTGGTTCTCAAATGTTTTTTTGTTTTTTTTCCAAGGACCCCCATAACTCTGAGATTACAGACCTGTAAGGGTCCACCGAACCCCACTTTGAGAACCACTACCCTACATTAATCACCATGACCATCAGTAGATTATTATTACTATTTTTGTTGTATTCCTATATTAGATATATACTATTACTTAGTAGATGCCTATTTCTTTATTTCTTTATTTTGGTGTACTGTGTGTAAAAAATCCTCAATGTTAATTTTAACACTCAGGGTTTTACTGTCTACCTTGGGGGGGACCTTTAAAGTCATTTTTCCAGGTTTGATTGCCTGATAATGCTGTTTGTGTTGTGTGGAGTTGTTGGGCAGTAACTGTGCTGGTTAATGGGGAGGCCTGTTGTGTTGCTATGCTGCAGGGCACTCTGGTATGTCCACTGTTCAACCGCACACACACTGGATAGATGGATGGTAACAGGCAATCCTTAACACATCTTGTGTCTGTCTTTCTGTCTGTATTTCTCTCTCTCTCTCTCTCTCTCTCTCTCTCTCTCTCTCTCTCTCTCTCTCTCTCTCTCTCTCTCTCTCTCTCTCTCTCTCTCTCTCTCTCTCTCTCTCTCTCTCTCTCTCTCTCTCTCTCTCTCTCTCTCAGATCCTGTTCCTCAGGAGACGCTGCTTCACTTTGCGGCCCGCCGAGGTCTGAGGAGAGTCGCCGACTTCCTGCTCTGCCAGCCTGGGGCCGTGCAGGCCCTCCGATTGGCTAACAGACAAGGTCACACCCCCTTCGACATCGCAGGGTTCCGAGGACACGAACAGCTACAGCAACTCCTTTCTCAGTAAGTAACCATGCTATACTATACTATACTATACTATACTATACTATACTATACTATACTATACTATACTATACTATACTATACTATACTGCTACTGAAAATGATAAATTCAAACATTTACGTATGTAGTACTTAATATTAACAACACAGATGTACAAAATGGACAGTCAAGTAAATTGGAGAGTAAATTGAAAACACATTCAAAAGTTTCCTCTTGTTTCCTGCTTGTTTTCAAAAGCCACTTGGTTTTAAATCTCTCCTGCAAGCAATAGTTTCTATGTTTGTTTTAACCTTTTGATCCCTGTTGTAATATTTACACGTTCTGCTATTGTATCTAATGATCTCATACAGGGCAACATAGAACAACAAAGTTCAACCGAATTGAATAAGCTTCAATTCCCCTTTTTTCTTTATCACGGTGCATTAGTGTTTTATCACTGGGGAAATCAACAAAATAAATAACACAATTTGTCACATGGGACACAACCGTGTTCAGCTCAGTAGGTTTCTGCTGCAGATTACTGGCCCCCAGGGGCCTCCATAAATTGTGTATTTCTCTCGCTCTCTCGCTCTCTCGCTCTCCCTCTCTCTCTCTCTCTCTCTCCCTCTCTCTCTCTCTCCTTTACCCTCAGTAAATTGGTGATGAGAACAGATGTTGCTTGTTTCTGATCGAGTCTGTCTGAGATAATTATTACATCACAGGCTTTTATTTTGTATTTATTTGTGTTCAGAGGGGGAAAGGGGGGAATCAAATCTACACAGTGTTCATTTACCATGGGTCTGGTACATAAATAGTCTTATATTTTACAAAATACATATCTAAATGTGGCCAAAAATATATTTAAAGGGTCCAAAATATGTTTTCTACTACTGTATATTTATTTTGACAATCTGTGGTATATTTTGAAATATAAACGTGAGCTATGAATATTGTATAATTGTTGGTGTGATTGGTGAGTGTGAGACACAGACAGTCTCTGTGAACTCAACTTAACTGATATTTCTGTGTTGATTTTCAGTCTCTCGCTTCTGTCTCCCTGAATTTCTTAATTTCTCTCTCTTCTTCTCTCTGCCTACTCTCATCACTCATCTCTTTCTTCCCTCGCCCACCCTTTCCCCTTCCCTCACGTCTTCCATTCTACCATCTCTCTCTCTCTCTCTCTCTTTCTCTCTCTCTCTCGCTCTCTCTCTCTCTCTCTCTCTCTCTCTCTCTCTCTCTCTCTCTCTTCTCATTCTCCCCTTCCCTATGCTCCTTCCCTCCAAGCATCCTTATTTGACTCCCCTACCTCTCTCTCTCTCTCTCTCTCTCTCTCTCTCTCTCTCTCTCTCTCTCTCTCTCTCTCTCTCTCTCTCTCTCTCTCTCTCTTCTCATTCTCCCCTTCCTATGCTCCTTCCCTCCAAGCATCCTTATTTGACTCCCCTACCTCTCTCTCTCTCTCTCTCTCTCTCTCTCTCTCTCTCTCTCTCTCTCTCTCTCTCTCTCTCTCTCTCTCTCTCTCTCTCTCTCTCTCTCTCTCTCTCTCTCTCTCTCTCACTCTCTCACTCTCAGTGTTGTTTGTCCGTTGTTTTCAGCCATTTATAAACTATGGTATTCTGAGCAGCATCACCACTATAGCCACTTGCCCACATCACAGCATAGTTGGACACAGGTGACTGCTGTGAGACAGTATTTGGGGACAGTGGAAGGACACAAGTGACTGCAGTGAGACAGTCTTTGGGGACAGTGGAACATTAAGTGAGCAGCTTAGGGTTTTGTCTGACATGGTCTTCAGTGAGAATCCAGAGAATAGAGGAGCTCCCTTGTTTATGTCTTGATGACTTGTTATATCCTCACAGAATCACAAGGCTACGCTGTAAATTCCAGAGTGTTCATTTAACTCTGAAAGTGTACAAATAGAACCAAAGGGTTCCATTTGTGCATTCTCAGAGTCACAAATGGATAAATAAACCACTTCTTGTTTCTGTGTGAGGTACCGTATGAGAGAATGAGAGGGGTGGTCGAGTGGAGCAAACTAAAAGAGACTAAATTAATGGGAAACCATAAAAAGAGAATTGAATATGTTGTATGTTAATATGTTAATGTGTGCAAGTGAAAACATCCCACTGGCTTATTAAAAAATATGTCTGTAGAGCTGTGTTTACACGTCTTCTACCTCTGCCCTCAGTTTGCTGTCTCTCTACACTGTCCTTTAGATATCACAAGTAAAGTAAAAGCCAAAAACCTCAAATGTCACAAAGAAAGAAAGATTGTTTTAGCAGCCAAGTAGCAATGAAATGCAAGGAAAGTAAATAAGTAAACATAGAAGTGAGCAAGGAACTGTTGCTCTATGTTTGCATACATTTGTAAGGGACTCTGGATAACGGCATTGTTTAATAGTATTACATGTGCAATTGTGCATTGTAATTGCAGGGATGGATAGATAGATACGTAGATGTGCTGGTACAGATGAGAAAATCACTGATAACTTACAGTAGACAAACTTTGAAGATAATTAATTGAAGGTCATAGACATCCACACTGGATGACTTTATTGACTAGCAACGGGGTTGAAACAGACTTCTTCTGGCCTGATGAAGATCCTGCTGGGTTGAAATGTTGCAGTCAATAAAGCATTGGGAGCTGCCTTGAATCCAGTGTGCAGAATCTACACATATCAATTTCCTTTTATCTTCAGTAGGCCTGCAGTTGGCCTAAAAACAGGTTGGATGTGCAACACAGCTACTCCACTGAACGTAGACATACTGTAACACAAGACAGACGTGTAGTCTATAGTGTGGATGCTTGTAGGAGTTTAGAGCCCATATGGGAGTTGGGTAGAGAACTTTTTCATGTCAAGGACCCCCAAATGTACACTTATTAGCCCGCGGAACCCCATTTGAAAAGATATGCCAGGGACCGCCATCATTTTTACGTCTCTAGCAGTGATTCTCAACCATTTCCATTTCACGTGACGTGCATTATTAGGCTATGGTCGACCCCCATTTAATGGCATTTCTATCTTAGGGACCCCAATTTATATTGTAAAATCAATGTTAATTTAACTCTGACGGGTCCATTTGATTCTATTTGTACACTCTCTGAGTTACAGACCCATAAGGGTCCATTTGGTTCCTACTATCATTTAGCTGGGGACTCCCTGGAACTCCCCCAAGGACCCCTGGGGGTCTCCGGACCCCACTTTGAGAACCACTGGGGTAGAGACTTTTCTCGAAGCAGGAGGATCTGGTGCATAATGACCTGTAGCGCCTCCCTGAGGGCAGCAGCTGGAATAGATAGTGGATCCGGATGAGCGGGGTCAGAGATGAGGTTTCATCCGCAATGGTTTTCAACCGTTTCTGTGTCAGGGCCCACTTTAAAAATCTCTAAAGTGGTTGCGGCCCACCCGTCTGACCACTTACTGTAGCACGGCAATCGATGTAGTGGTCAGGTTCCCTACGCTTTGATTTAAAATGTTGTCGGATTTTTTTGGAGATTTGCAAAACTATACATTTTTGGAAAGGTTATTGTCTAAGGAATCAGAAAATCAATGTTTGCATTTGCCCAGATGTGTATATGGCGGCCATATTGGCAATTACAAAATGGCCACCCTAAAATGTACGTTTTTTAATATCTCGGCCTCTAAATAAGCTGGAACATTGATTTTAACTCCTAAACCTACATTTTCAGGGTCAAGGAATCCAATGGTGGTAATTATAAAGCTCCAAAACCTTACAACATTAACCCTTAGATGCATGACTGAGTCCAAAATGACCAGATGTGGTTGTTTTCTTGCAATATCTTTGTAATTAAAAAATATTTATCAATTCATATTGAAGATTTGCAAAACTATACATTTTTGGAAAGGTTATTGTCTAAGGAATCCTAAAATCAATGTTTGCATTTGCCCAGATGTCTGTGGCCATATTGGAATTGACAAAATGGCCGCCGTAAAATGTATGTTTTGTAATATCTTGACTTCTAAATAAGATGGAACATTGTTTTTAATGGCTAAACCTACATTTTCAGGGTCAAGGAATCCAATGGTGCAAGTTATCATTTCATTTTTTGTATCATCCCATTGACATAATCCATCACATGGGTAAAAACAGCACAGCCCAGGCAGTCAGTCAGATACTAACTCAGTGTTCTTTTTATTTCTTTTAACTGTGAACTTTGGATGTTTGTGTAACCATCTTAAACATCATGACATGTAATCTTAGACAGTCTCTATCCATCATCATCATCATCATCATCATCAACATCACTTTCGTGCATCATAGCTTGGGAATCATCATCGTTCTGGCACTGGCTGCTGCACTGACACATTTCAGTACAGGCCTTAGCTTTGCAGGAACATCTGCCAGAAGAACAGTCTGATTTGCACTTGCATTGAACCATCGCAAGGATGGCCTTTGGAGCTGGGAGGACCTCTGTGGTCGTTGGTTTCAGCATGCCACCCGAGTGTTTGAAGTACCCATTTTGCAGGGTATGCAGCTGTGGATCCTGCAGAGCAATGGCTGCTTGTGCCCATGCCCTTGTTTGGACATGGACTCTCAAAATGTGCTGTTTCAGAGCTCCAGCTGTTGGAGGGAGCTTGTCACTTTCTGCCCTGTGCTTGCAGAACAGATGCCATCGCAGTTCAGGGATTGTCTTGATGTTGATACCCTTGGGTGAGTAAGCTGCACATACAAAGGACTCCAGTGTTGACAGCATTCCTTCTGTCACTTCTGCTTCATCCAAAAGCATCTGCAGAGCTTTGATAATATCCATCCGTTTTGAGGTAGACCTGCAGCCAGGTTGCCTTGCTTATACGGGAGAACCTCCCTGTGTTGTCGTCCCCAGTGAATGCATGGAAGGCTGGCAAAGCCTTTGCTCTTTCTTTACCTAGAGCTCGCCACAATCTTCAATCTGCACAACACCAGAGGCCATAGAAATGGACGTGTTCATCAGCAGGAGGTCGTAGTTTGCTGTGACTAGCACTAAAACGTCCGTATCTGGGGAGAAAAATACCAACTGTGCATCAGGTGGGTTTCGCTGTGAAGCCAGCACAGCCTGGTGGATCAGCAGTGTGTCTGCTTCTTCGTGGTTATTTTCTTCAAAGACCAGGTCTTTGTTGCTCCTAGTGTATCTAGAAGCAGACGTGATGATCAGCTTGGAGGATCCCCTGTTGTACTCTAGAGTTTTGGTATCAAGATAGTCAGTCAGATCAGCCTTCGTCTTGTCATGGGAGAGGAACCTGCTCATCGGGATGTGTTTGATGGTAGGCAAGGCAACCTGGCTGCAGGTCTACCTCAAAACGGATGAAGATGTTATCAATGCTCTACAGATGCTTTTGGGTGAAGCAGAAGTGTTAGAAGGAATGCTGTCAACACTGGAGTCCTTACAGCTTACTCACCCAAGGGTATCAACATCAAGACAATCCCTGAACTGCAATGGCATCTGTTCTGCAAACACAGTGCAGAAAGTGACAAGCTCCCTCCAACACCTGGAGCTCTGAAGCAGCACATCTTGAGAGTCCATGTCCAAACAAGGGCATGGGCACAAGCAGCCATTAATATGCAGGATCCACAGCTGCATCCCCTGCAAAATGGGTACTTCAAACACTTGGATGGCATGCTGAAACCAACGACCACAGAGGTCCTCCCAGCCCAAAAGGCCATCCTTGAGATGGTTCAATGCAAGTGTAAATCTGACTGTTCTTCTGGCAGATGTTCCTGCAAAGCTAAGGACTTAGCCTGTACTGAAATGTGTCAGTGCAGCAGCCAGTGTCAGAACGATGACGATTCCCAAGCTGTGACGCACGAAAGTGATGATGATGATGATGATTATGATGATGCATAGAGACTGTCTAAGATTGCACATGTCATGATGTTTAAGATGGTTACACAAACATCCAAAGTTCACATTTAAAAGAAATAAAAATAACACTGAGTTAGTATCTGACTGACTGCCTGGGCTGTGCTGTTTTTACCCATATGATGGATTATGTCAATGGGACGATACAAAAAATGAAATGATAACTTGCACCATTGGATTCCTTGACCCTGAAAATGTAGGTTTAGCCATTAAAAACTATGTTCCATCTTATTTCGAAGCCAAGATATTACAAAACATACATTTTACGGCGGCCATTTTGTCAATTCTAATATGGACACAGACATCTGGGCAAATGCAAACATTGATTTTATGATTCCTTAGACAATAACCTTTCCAAAAATGTATAGTTTTGCAAATCTTCAATATGAATTGATAAATGTTTTTTAATTACAAAGATATTGCAAGAAAACAACCACATCTGGTCATTTTGAACTCAGTCATGCATCTAAGGGTTAATATTGTAAAGTTTTGTAGCTTTATAATTACCACCATTGGATTCCTCCACACTGACAATGTAGGTTTAGGAGTTAAAATCAATGTTCCAGCTTATTTAGAGGCCGAGATATTAAAAAACGTAAATTTTAGGGTGGCCATTTTGTAATTGCCAATATGGCCGCCATATACACATCTGGGCAAATGCAAACATTGATTTTCTGATTCCTTAGACAATAACCTTTCCAAAAATGTATAGTTTTGCAAATCTCCAAAAAAATCCGACAAAATTACATAGTGAACCTGACTAGTTGGGCCGTGTGCATTTTCAGAGTATGTATTTAATGACCAATCAATCGATTGTGTTCCGGCTTGGTCAATGAAACTAACATAGTATACTTTAAGTTCCTATTTATCTGTTTATCACAATTAAGGTTTTACAGTGTTTTAATAGTGATGGAGAGAGATGGGCTCCAATGATTTTGGATGCTCTGTTCATGTTTCAGCGTGTTTGTGTTGTGAGTGACTGTCCAGGGTTTTTTTTAATCTGATGGCTGTGAAGTACTGAGAGACTAGGAGTGGGATTTCAACCCCATATTTTATTTATCTGTGTGAAGAAATGCATGCGCTGTTGATGAGGTGGTGTGCATCAGGTATTCCATTTGAGGGAGTCAGGCGGTAGCTCATCGGTCTAAAGCTGCAATCCATAACCTTCATGTCCTACTCGGGATTGGAACCCGGTGTCTCCCGCATGTTGAGTGCTGTTGAAAGGCGAGCTCGGAGAGCAACATAAGAACTGAGAATTAACTAAATGAATAACAAAATCATGGGCCTTATGAAAATGTCTTTCTTTAAGACAAGAAATAAAACAACATCACAATGACAGGTCAAAACCAAGGGGTTTTGAGTCTGAAGAGACTCTACATTCCTCTCATGTCTCCACAGTTAAACATTAAGCTGAGAGGAGGAAAAAACTCCTCTTTTTAGGGTAGAGTCAAGACACAAAGTTGAGGGGAAATGGGTCCTTTTTACGTTCTAAGCACTTGTGACTCCCCTTATCAGCATAGTTTTCACTTGACTTGGAAAGAAGATAATATAACTGCAGACTTTAAGACAACAATCCCTTAGACACTGGGTCGTTTGGTCAAGTTATAGTCTCAAGGCACACCAGCAGCCTTTTCATAGTGAAAATAGCTGATATACAATCTGACAATACCTCATGATGTGAACATTTAAAAAGAAATGAATAAAGAAGAATAAGCTATATAATTTGCCTCTTTATGGGGATATGAGTGCTCACAAAGTACTGATATAGTAAATCAAACAAACTAACAAAAACCTTCATAACCTTTTTTCCTCTCTTTTCTCCTTGTATATATTGCAATAATAATGGGTGGTTGTCACAAAATCCCAAGGCACGCCAGGGAACCACTGCCTTAGAGCACTCATTCACAAAATGGGTTTTACCCATAGTCCATCTGAATTGTATTTGATTCCAGCTTTCAGTGATTCTCCATGAGACATCTGCGTTCCGTCTGTAGATCATTAGATATGTGGTTGTGATGCTTTGCTTTGACTTGAACTGATTTGGTTTGAAAGATGAAGTAATTGTACAAAGTACTAGGTGTATAAAACAAGTTAGTTATTCTAACCCTATATGTTCCTGGCAACATCCCTCAGTGGGACTGTAGGCTCTGTGGCCTGATTTAGCTGATCTACAAGCTCACAGCGTGTTGAAATGCGATGTGTTGTGACCTTGTAGATCTGCTATTTTTGGCTCATGACACTTTTGTTTGAGTCTAAATGAATCATAAGACTCCCATGCTGAGTTGTATTTATCACTATACTGTACTAAATAACCTCCTGATGCCATCAATGGAGGCACTAATGGCAAGCTAATTGACTCAGACCAATGGATTAAAACTGTTGATAGTTTTTAGAGGTGTGTGTGTGTGTGTGTGTGTGTGTGTGTGTGTGTGTGTGTGTGTGTGTGTGTGTGTGTGTGTGTGTGTGTGTGTGTGTGTGTGTGTGTGTGTGTGTGTGTGTGTGTGTGTGTGTGTGTGTGTGTGTGTGTGTGTGTGTGTGTGTGTGTGTGTGTGTGTGTGCGTGCGTGCGTGCGTGCAAGACCGTGTACACATTTTCTGTTTTTATGTGTGACATGCCCTTTTGAACTTGGAATGAAGATAGCGCAAGCCGAAAACACAAGTACCACTTAGCTAACCAGCTCGTTTCCCCATGCCATGTATTTAGAAGCTACTTTAGGGCTGCTATCTCTTTATGTGCTGCTAATTACACTTTTTTGCCTCTCATGAAAAGTGAAGTCAGTCAGTGTCAGGCCGTGGCTGGGTGACCTCACTGTTGAACCAACCACACCCAGCATTACGCAACCTACAACTCACACTCACACTTTAATTCTTGCACTGTGGCTTTAGAGCAAGGCCATACAACTTAACCACATGAACCCTAGTGTCGCTATTTTTGGGGCAAACATTCCGC
This sequence comes from Gymnoscopelus microlampas, assembly GCF_963454915.1. Lineage (NCBI taxonomy): Eukaryota > Metazoa > Chordata > Actinopteri > Myctophiformes > Myctophidae > Gymnoscopelus > Gymnoscopelus microlampas. Next base: position 47,792,707 of record NC_139962.1, read on the forward strand.
GAAAATAGCAGATCTACAAGCTCACGACGCGTTGCCTTGTGAGGTGGTTTACAGTATCTGCTATTTTTGCCAAAAAGATTTGGTGTCGAGGGGGAAAAAACAGCGGACCAATTATACCGCCCTGGGGAACTCCGGTCAACAGAGCCAAAATGTCCCTTTACACAAATTCATCAATCTACCTTCATGTTTACTAAATAAGTTAAAGAAAAAAGAAGCTGAAATGATTTTGGTGAATTATTGTCTCTTACACTAATGCCACAGTGGCACTTGTAGCAGTAGAAAGACGTTTATTTATTAAAATCACCTATACACTTCTTTCTACTGCTCCAAGTGTGCCTGGAATCCTTTGCTTCTTAAGTTTTACCTTTTTAACAGGTTTTAAATTAAGTTTTGCCAGATTATCACTTCATATTGTTTAATTATACCTGTCCTGTTGGGGAATTCAGCCCTGTCACCTACAAATCCCTGTTGTCCTTGCTCATACTTTTACTTACTTATATAGAAATGAACTCTGCTGTAGTATCGCTCACTTGTTATGGTTTCTTGAGTATTCATTGTATACTGGTATAACATAAGATGAAATTAAACATAACAGGACAGCAACATGTGGCACTCAGTTTACACACACACAGGACCGCAATGGAAATACGCTCTCTAGATGTTTTATCCATTTGACAGATGTACAAATACAGGTTTATATACATATGCATTTTTATCTTTAACAGTTTTTTTATTTGTTTTGTATACATACAAATGTAACATACAAATCTTGCAACAATTTCTTTTGTCATAAACATAGATAACTATAACAATAAAAATACAAAATACAAAATATACGTTTATATGTTATTGAAACAATGATCTTATGTATAATTCACAAATGTTTTAAAATAATAGTAATAATAATAAAGAGAGAAAAAGAGGGGAAAAGGAAGAGAGTGAAGGGAAGAGGGGAAAGAAAGGGAACCCTGCCCATCCACTTAGGTCTCCTCATCAAGCGGCACCCGCAAACTATCGTAATAGTCAAGGAAGGGGGGTCCAAATCTCCTTTTTTTAACAGACCCTTTAAGTGTGTATTTAATTTCCTCTAGTTTCAAGAAATACATCTCTTAGATGTAAAGGCTATGATTACATGTGTTTTGCCTCCTATAGAACGGGTCTCTGGTGTAAAGCTAAGTAGTGAGCATCTTGCAAGCGTTAAATATATCAGACCAGAACTTGGTGAGATTAGGACAGGACCAGAACATGTATATACATATGCATTTTTGTCTGTAAAAACGTCAGTCAGTCAGTCAGTCAACCAATCAAAAATGTAGAAATTAAACAAAGAGCAATCAATTTAACTCAACAATGATCAAAAATAATGTTATGGTCATAATGTGAACGTTTTTTCCCGCAGGGCTGAGCAGGAGAGAGAGACGGAGAGAGACAGCGGGACGGAGACGACTGACCAGTCTGCTCATTCAGATATCAGAGTGGTGTGTCACCTCCCCAAGCTGAACACCTACACCCTGACAGTGGGCCCGGGTCAGGGAATTGAACCTCCAACCCTCCAGAGAAGTGTGGACCATCTACGACACCTAATCTGCCACCTGCAGGCCAAGGTGAGTCTCAAGTACTGTTGATAACATACAACATGTTTGGTAATGTAGGCTTTTCTTGCAATTCAATTCAATTCAATTCATAGGGGCTTTATTGGCATGAGGAAACATACGTTTGCATTGCCAAAGCAAACATGAAACAAAAACAAACATAAATCCAAACTAGTAAATATACAAAAACAATTTAAATAAATAAAAGGGAATCAAGAGATTATTCTGCATTCACATAGGAAGTGGCATTGTAAAAATGAATTATTGTGTCATCATGTTTTTTATGAGTTATGGTAAAGTGCTTGTAAAGCATGAAAGACAAGAAGTTTATTATGATTACACAACTGTGAACTGTCGTTTTTTTCTTTTTACGGGGCTCTTTAGCTGTCTATCAGAGGGTCAGTCTTGTATGTGTACGTCTGTGCGTTAGTCCGGAGCTAGTCTCCCAAACCACTGGACCGATCAGCGCCAAACTCTGTGTGCACGCACAATACCAGTAGAAGTGCCATTTTCTTCACATATGCTTTATATTTTCTGAAAACTTTTATTTTTTAATGGAGGTCATTGGGGTCGGATCGAAGCTAAAACCTTGCCAACCATGTTTTTTTGATACTGCTTTAACAAAACTTGACACGTGGGACTGAGTTGGATTTATTTACTGTAGTCAGTGGTAACTAAGTACATTTACTCAAGTACTGTACTTAAGTATAATTGTGTGGTATTTTTTACTTTACTTGAGTATTTCCAATTTTCAGTACTTTAACTTCTACTCCACTACATCTCAGAGGCAAATATTGTACTTTTACTCCACTACAATTATTTGAAAACTTTAGTTATTTGTTACTTTATAGATTTTGATTATTATTACAAAACCACTTCAGCACTATACATTTTGGCCATTTGAAAATAGCCGATCTACAAGCTCACAATGCGTCGCATTGCGACGCATTGTGAGCTTGTAGATCTGCTATTTTCAAAAGATTTTTATACATTTGAAAACTTTTGGTACTTTAAGTACATTTTGATGCCAATACTTTTGTACTTTTACTCAAGTACATTTTGAATTCCGGACTTTTACTTGTAACAGAGTATTTCTATATTACAGTATTGATACTTTTACTTAAGTAAAAATTGTGAGTACTTTTTCCACCACTAACTGTAGTCACCTAGCAATAGGTATTGCCATGCCATGGTCCTTACTGTAATCTTTAATGCAAATGTAACAGCTGAGTGTTTGTTTTCCTGCCGCCCTCTGCCATTAACCTTCACAGTGCAGTTTTGTGTGACTTGGGAATACGGTGGAACAACCTTATCCCTCCACTGAGGTAGACATTTTGATAAGAGCTACACATTTATACTTCAGGCATTTAGCTAACACTCTTATCCACGGAGAATTACAACCAGTGAGCCAGGTAGAGTTTTCTGTTTCTTTGAAGAACCACATGGCTGTAATGGGAATTAAAGCTGAGATATTTTTATTACAGCGCTGTTTTTGTGGCCCACAGGCCACCCTGCTAGAGTAAGGCTGTTCAATGTGTTGTTTTCTTTCATTCTACAGTAGATGTTTTTATTTCCTTTTGTTATTCACTCCGTTTGGTGGGGAGTGTGATTTACTCGGCTTGTTTCAATGTGGGGACACTTTAACCATAAGAGCCCTACAGTCCCTATTCTGAGCATGTCATAACGGGCCGGCAAAGATAGTGTATGTGAGCTTGTAGATTGACTATTATATAGAGTTTAAGTGAAGTGAATATCTGCTCTCACTTGTGTGAGAATCTGTATTGTATTTCCACAGCATTACAGTACACTACACTGCATCCCTACTGCTATCATACTACAGGACATTACACGCATGAGGAGAAGCCAGTTCATACTACTTTTCTGGATGAAACGCCTGTTTAGAAAAAAAGTGTATGTCATCTCTAATTTCTCT
>NC_139962.1:47796431-47831431 GCF_963454915.1 Gymnoscopelus microlampas
GGAGAGGAGAGGAGGAGAGCAGCAACAGAGGAGAGTCAACAACACTTGACAGCAGCAGGACACTTTCAGACACAATGGGAATTACACCGTCACTGGAGTTCTCCTCCGATTTGTCAGACAGCTCGGACTCTGACACCAAGGAGAACTCGCGGGAAGAGGAGAACCTTGGAAATGACGAGGAGGAGGAGACAGAGGAGGAGTGCGACCAGAAGAGGCTCAGTGATCTCAGCGATGATGGCCTCTCCCTATATGAGGAGACGCCGGGGAGCAAAGGGTTAATGGGACCCATCTCCTCCTCCCCAGCCTCCAGTGATGTAAAGCGAGAGGTTACGTCAGAGTTTCCTGTGATGGAGGGCCTCCACGAAGGGGAACCACCACCATCTCCTCCTCCTCCTCCTCCTCCTCCTCCTGCTCTCCCAGCAGACACAAACACGAGCCTGGAACAAACCCAGGAAACAGCTGGTGGGGATTACTCAACAGAGGAACAACAACAGACGCATTGCACTGCCGCTGATGGCTCCAGCAGCTCGGCCCTGGAAACTGCACACCATTCTGGGGATCATACTGGGAGCGAGGAGGACTCAGGGCGTGCTGACGGAGACATTGCGGTGGTTTGTCTTCCAGGCGGACAGATTGCAGTATCTGGTGTTTGTACAGAAAGTGGTCGTCCTTTGAATGAAGCGTCGATAGAAGACACGAGAGACTTTGAAACTGTTTGCGACTCAGTGGACTATTCAGAGACGGAGGATCTGACCAATTATGAGTTATCCTCTAAAACAATGCCTAGCTCAGGTGCACTGCACAGCGACACAGACCCAGGTACGAACCCTGGGTTGTCCAGCGACGAAGAGGGCAGCTTCCGATCTGCACTGAGCTCCACAAGCTCAGTGTTCCTATCAGCTCAGGAATCCATCAGACCTGACACAAACGAGCAGGAATCAAGCTCCAGAACGCCGACCAAACTGGAGAGCCCGGTCCCGGTTCAAAATAAAGTAGTTGAACAGACTGATAAAGAACTGAATACGCGTGGTGAATGCTGCTCACAGTCCAGGGAAATGGGCTTACACTTGGAACAGAACAGGGATGCACTACCAGAGCAGGAGGATAGCAGAGACAGCAGAGATGTGAACTGTGAGGATGCAGTCCCCATTTCACCTGGCTCTGTGCCCGATTCCCAGCTACCAACTGGCATGGAGACAGTGGGACAATGTGACACAGTGCCTAATGAACTTGATGAGAATTCACGACCCAGTGACTCATGGCGTCCCTTGGACCGTAGCGCCAGTAAACTAATGGTTATAGACAGCGGACGGACCTTCATGAACTCCGCTGGCTCCGCGCCTGTGTCACAAGCGTCACCGGGCCAGGATACAATAGATCCATTGATCCCCGAGGTCGCAGGAGAGCAGCTCATTTCAGAATGTTTTATAGGAGAACCGTCAGTAGAACCGACGCTGTCTGAAAACAAGGACATTCAAACAATCCCTGAGAGTCGGTATGTAACAGAGGAGCATAACAATACTGACATGAATGTAGCCCAGGAGGATAACAGTACTGACATGAATGTAGAGAACAAGCAAGGTCCTTTGGGGTCAGAGGTCACTGACGGGGCCATAGTGAAACCTGACCTGTCCCTACTGGCTGAAGGCAGAGAAGAGGGGGACATCAGTCTGGTTGAAGTTGACCCTCACCCCACAGGGAAGAGTGTTAGCTCTCAGCTAGCTTCTGGAGAGGAGAGCTTAGAGACAAACGTGCGGTCTATCATACAGAATGTCAGAGAGGACAATTCAGACAGCACGACCAATGAGAACTCTGCAGTCGATGCAGATGGCGATATGGGACACTCGGACGCGGTTAAGGATGTCTCTCCTGAAGTACAAATGTCTGCGTGTGCTGAGTATGTCTCCTCACAAGGTGGCGGGTCAGCCCCTACTGCTGCTATGAGCAGAGCATCCTGGGAAAGTCCTGCCTTAGAGAATGCGATGGGATTGTTTCCAGACAAACTCAACTCAGCAGGTGGAGACTCAGGGTGCCAAACCAGACTTTTAGAAGGTACTGTAGGCCGACACGGTTCATGCTCTTAAGAACATTTATATTACATTTTAGGCAGAGAGGCAGTCACTCTGAATTAAAGCTGATGCTTTAATTCAGAGTGACAAGTCCATAAACATACACCAACACACACGTTGCAAGTTGTGCTGTACGCCATGTTGCTCATATTGTCATACTGTATGTTCTGGATATGGGTGTCAGCTAATTACCTCCTAAAATGGAAATGTAAGGTAAATATCCTTAAGCCAAAGAACGTCAACAACTTATTGTAACACACACACACACACACACACACACACACACACACACACACACACACACACACACACACACACACACACACACACACACACACACACACACACACACACACACACACACACACACACACACACACACACACACACACGCGCAGAGTCTGGTTGTATCCTAGTAACAGGTGACCTCAGATGGGTGGGAGACTAATACAGGAAGGGATTGGCCATGTTTTCATTTTTCTTTTTCTTTCCCACTTTCCTACTTTCTCTCTTTTGTTTGTTTGTTTGTTTATTTTTCTTTCTTTCTCACTTTCTTTCTTTCTTTCTCACTTTCTCACTTTCTTTCCTTCTTTCTTTCCTTCTTTCTTTCTTTCTTTCTTTCTTTCTTTCTTTCTTTCTTTCTGTCTGTTTGTCCATCTTTCCATGTTGTCTTGCAATTAAGATTGTTTTTAATGCCTTCATTAATACCTTTTTGTGATAAAAGAAAAAGCAAAAAAACGGAATCCATCAGTTATATAATAGTAATGAATTGCAGCATGTTCCCTGGTTTTTAATAGAAAGTCATTTGTTTCTTCCTTCCTCCTGTCTTCCATCCATCAGTTCATGGTCGGTTACATAAGCTTTATTATTTTAATCTCTCGAGTCTCACAGATACGGAGGCAGGGTTACAGCCTTACTGGACTACTCACGCTGAGCTCAGTGTTATTCGGTGATAAAACAGCAAATAACACTGAATACAGCTCAGTTCACTGTCAATCTTTGTTGTTGTCCTGGTAAGGGGAATTATTTCTGGTTGCCATCGTTAAAGCTACAATCCCAAAGTGTTATGTCCATTATCACCCTTTGAAAGAGAGAGAACCAAGCACTCATCAGACAAGTAGTTCACAGTACTTGTGTATCGGGTGCACGGTTCTGCCAGAAATAGTCTCTTAGAAAGGAATACCAGCACTCACTTTGATCCATTTAGGATTTTTTCACCCCCAGCAGCAGACCCTATGACGGACATTTCGGCCCACAGGCCTTCCTCAGCGTGATTGTCTCCCTTTCCTAGTGGAGAGAGCTAATTGCAACGATGACTGAACTACAATAAATACGGCAGTGCATCTACTGCCCAATTCGGTGCCCTACATTATGTTTAATGTGCTTTAGGCTTGTTACTGTACATGTTTTTTCTATGAATGATCTGTCCTCTGGCTCTGAATCCTTGCACTCCTTACTTGTTACAAGTACTTCATGGACTTAAAATAACATTCATTTATTTATCCAAGTCAATGACATACATCTTCACTTGAACCCTACCGACCTTATTCTGGGCATGACATAATAAGCGAATATCCTGTGGAAATATACATCTTCTCTTGAACCCTACTGACTTTATTCTGGGCATGGCATAATAAGCGAACATTCTGTGGAAAATCGGAAATAGCTAAACATTCGCTTTAAAATAGCCAATGTACAAGCTGCGACGCATTGTGAGCTTGTAGATCGGCTATATCCGACAAAGAGATTTGGTACAGGGAGAATATGAGGACGCTAAGCATAAACCCCTGGGGTACCCCAGTCAATAAAGTATATTGGGTTTAAGTGGATTTAAGTCTTCTTAAGTGTCTAAGATGTGGAAATGGCCCATTGTAATGTGCTGTGCTCATGTGTTTCCAGATATGGATGCCTTAGAGTCAGGAGATACACCAGATGGACGGCTGGCAGAGGACAACGTGACCACGGTAAGACACCACACCATGAACACTGCTGTCCAGTCTAGGCCTACAACTAGCTATTATTTTCTTAGTGATTATTTCATCAATTACTTTTTCCATTAATCAAATAATGATGATTATTTTTTATCATTTCAATTTGTTTATATATCAAATCAGTGTTTTTTGAAATAATTGACTAAATCATTGGGCTATCATTGGTACTTGTACTTTTGGCTCCACCCCCTCAGCCAAAAGTACACCCTGCATATGTCACTGACTCACTGATCACATGACCTCAATCAATTATCCAGTTCTAGGCAACATAGAAGTGGGGGGGGACTTTTTTCTTATTTCCACACAATAGCTCTAAGGTGTATTAAAGACATAGTTCAATGTTGAAAATTAGTGGTATTCCCCTTTAACTAGGAAGTGAATGGAGCAGTACATCTTCGGTTCGCGTTATCTCTGGTTCTGTGTGAAAAAAACGTAAAAAAACCCAAAAAAAGTTTATTTCTGTGGCACAAGGTTTCCCTTGTGCCACTGAAAGAAACACAACACAATATGAACACATGTTATTGAACTACAAATCAGGGTCACTGTGGCACTCTGGCTTTGCTGTGCTCCAAGCTCCGATAATCATTCGTCATTTAAGATAAGCTGATGTTTGTCATAGCCTGTGGAACCACTCAGTGACCTTTCTCATGTTGCACACAGACTGATATTTGCTGTAGAGCCAATGCTTACTGCTGGTGAGTCCCAGTACCAGTTAGAGTTGTTTGGAAAAGGGAGTGCAGTCAGTGCACACTGCACAGACCTCATGTTTAGGAGTCAAACCAGTTGGGTGAAGTCCAGTCAGTGTCAGGTAGCATTCAACAGCTGGCGTGAGAGACAACCAGGGTTCCATTTGTAAAACAAAACAAAAAACAGAGAAGGGGGCAGGGGGCATTTTTAACCACTCTATATACTTCTTCATACAAAAATCACCCGAAATTGCTGATTACAAACTCACAACTCATCGCACCGAAACACGTTGCAAGCATGGAGATTGGCCATTTTTGCTATTTTTAAATAAAAACAAAACATCTTTTGAAAATATTAGACAAATTTAGAAGATTTGCCCAAGAGGGTTAATGTGGTTAACATACTTTTTAAATTAAATTGTGATATTATCAAACGTGAATATCCAATATATATATTCCCAAAAGGAAATGCATTTATTCAATTCAGTTTGACCAGAAGCAGGGACAAAACATATCCCCACCGGCCATAAAAATGTACAACCAGAAGGTGGAAACTCAAAAGCAGAGGCATCGATCCCCAGCAAATCGAACCCTGGAGATAATGTTTGCCCTCCTAAAAGTTCAAACACGTCCTGCACTGAGCCAGTAACACCGAACCACTGGGGATTGCAGAGTAGAGAGGTCAGATGCTGGTCAAGGAAATTATTAGCAGTCCTCTGGAGGGATTGGGAAGCATGTCAACATGTGTTTGTGAGCTTAACTCTGTGACATAATTATGTATGTTTGAACAGAGGAACCTGCATGAGCACCATAATGACACCTTTCTGTTCTGCATTATTTGGGATGTCTGTAGGCACTGATCAACCTTCTGCACATACAGTGCACCGTCTCTTCTCTTCTCTTCTCTTCTCTTCTCTTCTCTTCTCTTCTCTTCTCTTCTCTTCTCTTCTCTTCTCTTCTCTTCTCTTCTCTTCATTGTGAATGTAAATAGCCAGCAACTACCACATTGCTTGCCTGCAGTATGTTTCGCGTGAATGTACTATATGCATTTGTGTCTGTACTGTATGTCTGCTCTCTGTGTGCTTGTATCTATGTGTGTGTGTGTGTGTGTGTGTGTGTGTGTGTGTGTGTGTGTGTGTGTGTGTGTGTGTGTGTGTGTGTGTGTGTGTGTGTGTGTGTGTGTGTGTGTGTCTGTCTGTGTTGTGCTTGCGTGCGTGCGTGCGTGTGTGCGTGTGTGTGTTTTGTGCATATGTGTGTGTGTGTGTCTGCACGTGCTTGTATGTGCTCGCACGTGCGCGCGTGTGTGTGTGCATGCGTCTGTGTTTGTTTGTTTGAGAGTGTGTTTGTTTGTTTGAGAGAGACTCATGCATGCACTCATACACACACAGTAGAGCAGCCTGGGCCAGTCTGTACAGTAAATGTTGCTGACTATCAGATTCCTCCAGCAGTCCTTCACACTGGCCAGGCAGGCAGGGCTGAGCTCTCTCTAAGCTGTGGTCTAGCGGTCCCCTCTCTGCTCTGAATGCCAGAACTGAGACTGCGTCAATGCACACGCACACCTGCAGTACCCGGGACCCACCAACAGAGTGCAGTACAGCCCTGTTAGCCTTGTGCCTCTGCTGCCGTTTAATTTAGTCCTCCTCCCCCTGTTACTCCCCAGAAGGGGAAGTTAATTACCTGTCATTTGAGCTGGTTGAAAATATCCTACTGCATGTAGGATGGTGAGGAGGTTTGGAGCTTCTCTGTTGCTGTTGTCCATGTTGTAAGCTGCTGCAAAGCTTCTGCCTCTACTTGTTTAGTTTTATCATTATCATCATCATCATCATCATCATCATCATGACACAATGATTTGTGAGCTTGTTTTTTTGGGCAAAGATATTTAGTGCAGAGGGAAAAGGGAAGGTGGACTCCGGTCAACAGTAGGGTTTATAAGTAGTTAAAATTCAATGAGAATTCATGAGATAATAATGTTTTAGATGTGCAGGAGTTGTCTCTGTACGCTTAATTATGCATTGGCATAAGTGCATAAGCAATTTTATGTTAAATTCTTTATTTTGAGGACCAACCAAGAACATTTAAGTCTTGGCCTTTATTTCAAAAGGATAATGTACTCCAGCTGTTCCTTCACTGTTCCCTTCAGCCACAGCAGATGAGCAGCTTATTCTGGCAATCGGAAGGTTGCCGGTTCAATCCTTGGTATCTGGCACCGTGTAAAAGTGTCCTTGAGGAAGATACTGAACCTGTAACCTGTACCCAAGGCACTGTTCAATAGTTGCACATTGCTCCCAATACTGAGTTTAGGGTGGGTTAAATGCAGAGGACAAATTCCAGGTACAGTATATGCAAATGTACTTGGCCAGTGAAACATTCCCTTTCCTTTCCCCTTCACACGGTTTGACTCAGAATTGCTGAATGGCTAAAGGTTTCTATGCCATGACAACAGTGTTTCACACACGGTTGTCTGTCTCCATTCAAGACCTTTGGGTTGAAATGGAAAAAGAAAAGTCACAAAACCATTTCTGTCAAACTTCTTTGACTCAAAGGTTACAGGTCCTTACACACCAGGAGCATTCACTGTGCGACTACTTCACATCAATTTAATCTGCTGTTTAGTGTCATGAGTACATCCACACAGAGCGTGAATTGTTTTTATTAAAATGCTGTGAATAAAATCAGCAACCTGTATGAATGAAGCATCGCCAAGTTCATAGTTTGATGTGAAATATTTGAGGGCGCATTTTTCAGATCATTTATTTTTCACGCTCGAGGGGTGTAGAACTTTGTAGTTCTTTTTGATCAGCCCTAACTTTACAATCACACTGTTGCACTTCACTTCGTAATCATAGTAGCTGGTACTGGACATGTTGACATTGGTGCAGGGATGGATGAACGGTTCCAAATAAGTGCCACCACAGACATTAGGACATATCAGTGCACAAGCAACCATAATGAGCGGTAGGGAAATTGTTGAACAACATTACAGCATAATTAGAGCCTGACAGATATATCAGTCTGACTCATATATCGCCCGTTATTTGACCTTTTTGTGGTACTGGACATTATACAGCCGATTTCTAACCACTTTCAACTTGGGATCCCTATTTTGGTCATTATAGGGGAATTGTTCTAGTTTTCAAAAAAGAAAAAATCAGATCTACAGATTGGCTATTTAACAAAAAACATTTGGATAGGGCATAAGTGGTTAAACAGTTTGTGTGTATTTTATAAATGTTCCTTCCATATATTGTTGTTTAATAATATTCTGTAAATACTTAAATGTTCAAATCTATCCAAAATATTGGTCAAAACATCAGTAATAGATGGTCTATTTCTCTCACAAATTCGGTATCAGACCTCAAAATCTGGCATCAGTCAGGCTCTACAAAATATATAGTTTGTATATCATGAGTGGTGGAACGGGTAGGCGTTTCAATGTGTTGCTCAAGGGCAATGTGCTGGTGTTGTAGATATGAAAGTTTTATAAAAAAAGGTGTAACATTATGTAAAGTAAAGGGGGGGGGGGGGTGTGAGTAAACATATAAGATTCAGAATATACAAATAAACCCCAGAGATGTAGGGAGTTGGTAGTCACTTGTATCGTACATAATTCATACACCCCTAGTCTCTGTGAAGAAACCGCCTTTATAAGTGACAGTGTGAAGCAGAATGTCCATATTTACTTCTTGTTTATTTAAAGCCAGCTTCATAACGTTACGAGTTTAGATTTATATTCCCATGGTGCTTTTTCAAAGCAAGAGTACATTTATCTGACTAATCATAAACTAAAGTGCTGAATCTAAGCCTGCCACAGTCCCTCTAGGAGCACACACTAACACGCTGCTTTTATCTGATTTACATTACCCCAAAATACTGGATTTATTATTTTCATTTTAAGTCATTGGGGCTCGGATTCTCCAAATTTGGGCACGGATGACATTTGCTAGACTCTTTCATAAGTAGGCCGTCTATAGGGAAGTGAATGGTTGTCAAATCGTGGCTGAAACCTTACATCATAGATATGTCACAGAAAACAGGTGTCATAGACTGGCCACATGGAGTGTGAGAGCCACATGAAGTAACGGCGCCGCGTTGTGAGCTTGTCGAGCTATTATGACATGCCCCAGAATAGGTACGCTAGCTAGGGTTCATGCGGTTAATCAATGGACAAATGTGTTAACAGCTTTGAGCAAGGATTCCCCATTCCCTGTGTAGATCAACAGAAATATCTTCTAGACACAGTAGGATCAGAGATCGTTCAATGCCAGTTGTAAAAGAGGCTTAGCAAGCCAGACTAAGCTGAATGTGATGTATTCAGTACATAAACTGTCTTTATGTACTTGAGCAATGCACCGGAGCATCCGCTACCTGCTTGCAGTGAGGTGCTCTGGATAAGAACATCAACTGAAATAGCTAAAATGTAAATATTCATTCATTATTACCATGCAGGCTGTCTGAAGCGCTGGTCTGTATTTTCGAGACAAGAGCTCCCTGCATGAGCCTGCTGTTATCTCTGTGTTTGCAGAGAATTGAAAGTCATAACAGATCATTTAGCGTAGCATTTATTGTAGCACAGCAGTGATAATAGTACACCTGTTAACTGTCCCTCTACTGGACAGATGTCAGGGTTTGTTCCCTTTCAAGTCTTATGCTGAGTTGTGTGTGCTGCTGTGCCAAGCCTGGAAAAGCTTTCTACTGCAGGAACTGTTGTTCTCCTTACGTCACTGTATGAGTTTCGGATTCCAACAGTGAGCTCTGTGTGTGTTGCTTCTGAGTGCTTGCATGTGCATGCTTACATTTGTGCGCGTGTGTATGCGTCTCTGCATGTGTGTGTATATATGTGCCTGCGCACAAGGCAGTTAGGGAAATGTGGAAATGTTTACTCAGTAAGAGGTCAAGACAGAGAAGGGAGGGGCTTCAGAACAGGAAGTTGTGTGTGTGCGTGTGTGTGTGTGTGCGTGCGTGCGTGCGTGCGTGCGTGCGTGCGTGCGTGCGTGCGTGCGCGTGTGTGTGTACCATGTGTTTCTAATGTTTGTGTGTGTGAATCTTTGTTCATTCATGTCAGAGAAAGTCAGGGAGAGAAAAGTAGAAAATAAACATAGACTAAAACAGACTTACAAAACGACTAAGAGAGAGAATGGTAAAATGAAAGTGACAACGTAAGAGGAAAGGGGCTAAGACATGAAGACACAGAAGAAAACAAGGCACTGGGGAAAAGCCAGAGAGATGGAGAGAACAAAAATAGTGTGAGTATACTGTTTTTTAAAAAAAGGGAGAGAGAGAGAGAGAGAGAGCACAAGAAAGAGAGTTGGTGGCCTCTTCTTGCTTGGCTGGTATTCCCGCTCCCGTCCATGGTCTTTCTGATGTTGGGATTATTGTTTTCACACCGCCCTACACAGCTCTCCATCAGGGCTCTGTACTCTGCCTCGTTGTCATCTGTGATGCAGCTGACAATAGAGGAGTTGTCGGAAATTAGAGGTGTAGAGGTTGAACTGGAAGGGTGACAGGACAGTTCCTTGGGGAGCAGATGTGCTCATCAATTAACATCGAAGTGCCCACTCTTCTATAGGTGCCCACTCTTCCGGTTGCCATTGGTTCTAAATATCCATATATATGAATGAATGAATTAATTAATGATTTTATTTAAGTGTCATGCCACCTCGTGGGATTATATGACACCTTTTCAGACAGTTACAATATTCAAAATTCAAAATTTCATACACTGGTTACCGGTATTGCTGATCATATACAACAGCTACCGACCGAATAAATATGATAGATTTCCCTATTTTGAATGAACATGAACATGAACATGAACATGAACATGAACATGAACATGAACATGAACATTCTCACGGTGCTGTGTAGCCTCTCCTGGGGCCATAATGTTTGCGCAGCCTCCGCACTAAATGGATGCATACACATTGTTCTGCATTTCTCCACTCGAAAGTATGGACACATCCACTTCATCTTTACGCCTAATTGGTTTAGAAAACCCTATCATTTCCCCGGCTAAATTCATGTATGCGCAATGTCAAAGCGATTTACAATATTATTCTGCGGGGTAGTAGTGGCATATCAAAGTAAAAGAGAGCGGCCAAAAAATATTTGGAGCAGCATTCATGTTATAACTTTGGCTCAGACTGAGCAACACTGAGAAAGAAAGAAAAAGTGGTGGGACTTCAAAGGAGGCCAAAAAGTGGATCTTTACCCACAAGGCAAGAGTCAGCCAGTGGAGGAGGAGAGGAGACTGATAAAAGAAAAACTGTATCATAACAAGAATAATATAGCTGCAAGCAGCGATAATACGGGGCCAGTGAATAGAGAGAGAGAGAGACATGGAAACGGAATAGATTGAAGAGAGAGAGAGTGACATGGAAACAATAGATTGATGAGAGAGAGAGAGATGGAAACATAATGGTTTGATTGGACATCTCAACCTAATGCCATTAACAGGATTCGAACTCTCAACCTTCAGACTAATAGGCTGCAACACTACCTATAGTGCTATAGCTTTGTCCAGGCTGATATTGTCTGTTGAAGATCATAAACTCTTGCCTTCTTTCATGAACCAAGCCCCTGTTTCACTAACACTAAGATCACTCGTTCACAAGCCATTTACCAATGAAGAAATTGTACATCTCCTCAGAACCAAAACTAATGAAAGTAGCCGATCTACAAGCTCACAAACCATGAAAAGTTGTGAGATTGTAGATCAGCTATTTTCAGAATGAAGTATGTCATACGTAAAAAACATACTCTCAAATAAGCATTTCAGGTTATCTTTACCATTTGCACATGTATTCATTGATACAGTCATGTTGTTTGCAATTCAACTTAAATCAAGTCTACATCAAGTGAGGCTTGAACTGGCGACCTTGAGATTGTGAGGCATTCATTTAAGGGAGACGCCATTGGCCCAACAGACAAGTAACTGTGAAAAAGGAGATCACACAGATGATACAGTTTCACGCAAATAGCTGAAAAATCCTGGGTTTAAGTGTTTTTCAAACTGCTCAAAATTGCGGACAATCTAAGGGCGGAGCTTAATGGTCAAATCGATACGTGTGTTCCTCATGAGTCAAGGCACATGTGTAAGCAAGTTTCACGACGTTCGGCCAAACGAGGCATGACTTATGCCTGTTTAAAGTCTGCATTTTCAAAAAATTGCTATAGCGCCCCCTTTTGGCCAATTGGAGTAAGATTGGTTTCAGTGATCTACAAGCTCAGAAACATGTTGCTATCTGAAAAGTTTTGAGATTGTAGATCGGTTATTTTCACAATGAAGTTTGTCATACATTAAAAAAACATACTCTCTCCAAGAAGCATTTCATCATTACCTTTAACAGTTGCACATGTATTCAATGATACAGTCATGTTGTTTGCAATTCAACTTAAATTAAGTCTGCATCAAGTGAGGCTTGAACTGGCGACCCTGAGATTGTGAGGCCTTCATTTAAGGGAGACGCCATTGGCCCAACAGATAAGTAACTGTGGAAAAGGAGATCACAGAGATGATACAGTTTCACGCAAATAGCTGAAAAATCCTGGGTTTAAGTGTTTTTCAAACTGCTCAAAATTGCGGACAATCTAAGGGCGGAGCTTACTGGTCAAAGAGATAGATGTGTTCCTCATGAGTCAAGGCACATGTGTAAGCAAGTTTCACGACTTTCGGCCAAACGAGGCATGACTTATGCCTGTTTAAAGTCTGCCTTTTCAAAAAATTGCTATAGCGCCCCCTTTTGGCCAATTGGAGTGAGATTGGTTTCAGTGATATTTGGAATGACCCTGTACATTTCTGCCAAGTTTCAAAGAAATGTGAGTCTGCATGTATGTTTTAGGCACAGATGAATAATTTTCATAAAACTGTAATAGTTAAAATCTATCTCCTCCTGGGATTTTTGAGCAATCTGCACGAAACATTTTACACATGAACTTTGGACCACTGCCTACAAAAATTTCCAACGGATTTTCCATAAGTGAAAAAATGCAGAAGTTAGGAGCCAATGACTGTTTTTCATATAATTCAAAATGGTGGGCGATCTAAAGGTCAGAGGTCAAAAGTCAGACCACGAAAGTTGTCGGGCATGAAGAGACGCATGTGTGTATCGAAGTTTCATGGTTGTAGGTCAAACAGGGCATGAGTTGTACCTGTTCAAAGTTGGCACTTTCAATTGAGTGCTATAGCGCCACCCTTTGACGAATGAGTGTGAGAATTATTTCTTGGTAGTTTTTCATGAGCATCTACCATATGGCCGAGTTTCGTAAAAAGCGTATGCACGGTTAAGCCAGAACTGGCAAAAACAAGTATTTTTCAAACTGCTCAAAATTGCGGAAAATCTAAGGGCGGAGCTTAATGGTCAAATCGATACGTGTGTTCCTCATGAGTCAAGGCACATGTGTAAGCAAGTTTCACGACTTTCGGCCAAACGAGGCATGACTTATGCCTGTTTAAAGTCTGCCTTTTCAAAAAATTGCTATAGCGCCCCCTTTTGGCCAATTGGAGTAAGATTGGTTTCAGTGATATTTGGAATGACCCTGTACATTTCTGCAAAGTTTCAAAGAAATGTGAGTCTGCATGTATGTTTTAGGCACAGATGAATAATTTTCATAAAACTGTAATAGTTAAAATCTATCTCCTCCTGGGATTTTTGAGCAATCTGCACGAAACGTTTCGTACTTGAACTTTGGACCACTTTCTACAAAAATTTCCAACGGATTTTCCATAAGTGAAAAAATGCAGAAGTTAGGAGCCAATGACTGTTTTTCATATAATTCAAAATGGTGGGAGATCTAAAGGTCAGAGGTCAAAAGTCAGAGTGTGAAAGTTGTTAAGCATGAGGAGACGCATATGTGTATCCAAGTTTCATGGCTGTAGGTCAAACAGGGCATGAATTGTACCTGGTCAAAGTTGGCATTTTCAATTGAGTGCTATAGCGCCACCTTTGGACGAAAGATTGTGAGAATTATTTTTTGATCGTTTTTCATGACCATCTACCATATGGCCGAGTTTCGTAAAAACCGACAGCGCGGTTCAGCCAGAACTGCGAAAAGTGGCAGAAGAAGAAGTGACAGAATAATGCGAATAACAATACGTGTCCAGAGCAGAGCTCTGGCCCCGTAATAATATGTGTAACTTAATAATGTGTATGGATTAAGAGCTGTCTGGCGTTTGTATTGTACGACTCTCTCCACTGGACCTGCACATCACTGGTATCAACATCCAGGGAGACAGTTGATGCCCAGAAGTTTTTTTTTCTGAGAGATACATACAGTACACTGGCTCATTAATGTCTCCGCCAGGCCGAAAGGCATGGCGAGAGAGTATGTTTTGCCCCCTGTCCGTCCGTCCGTCCGTCCGTCCGTGTGTGTGTCCGTCATTCTGTCTGTGGACAGCTAATCTCTGGCACCGTTGTCTTGATCGCAGCGAAACTGAGCACACACACTCCCTGGATACCAATTCAGAACCTCTGCCCCACATTTTTCACATGGGCCTTTTATAGCGTCACCAGGAGGTTTATTTGTGCAAAACATATTTTTTGACAGTACTCCTACAGATTTTGTCCAAAAATCATGCAAATTGGTACACAGTCTCTCTATAGTCATTAAACAAAACGGGTCTTTCAGATTTTTCATATTCCATCCTGATTGTCTCAAAATGGCTTCCAAAGTTTGCAGGAGTGCTCCGTTTTGAACAAAATGCCTCAAATCATGAACACAGCATTCAATTTCTGTGAAATTTTGCAGGCACATTCCCATTAGACCGAGGAAGAAATGCCACTTGAATTTTTTCAAATCAGCCTCATGGTGGCGCTATAACAGGCCAATTTGGATTTTTACCTATAACTGCACAGATCTGTGTAAAACTTTGTGTTCACACTCCCTAAAGGTCAAGGAACAACCTTTGCCCTGCATTTTTCACATCTGCCTGTTATAGCGCCACCAGGAGGCCGACTTATGTAAAACACATTTTTTTATATTACCCCTTCCGATTTTATCCAAATTTCACGTAATCGGTACACATGATCTCTACAGTCATTTGATCAAGACGAATGTGTCTGATATTTCATATTCTATCCTAATTGACTAACATTGGCTTCCAAGGTTTGCAGGAGAGGTCCGTTTACAACAAAATGCCTCAAATCATGCGCGCAGCGTACGATTTCCGTACATTTTTACACACACATTCCCACTTGGCTGAGGAAGAAATGCCACCCTTTTCAGATTGACCTGTTATAGCGCCACCAGCAGGTCTAATTGAACAAAACCACATGTTTGGAACAAAATGCCTCAAATCGTGAATGCAGTGTCCGATTGCAGTGAAAGGCCTAAGAACACATGGCACCCTTTTCACATTGGCCTATTATAGCGCCACCAGGAGGCCATAATAACCTACCTGACCTGGCGGAGACCTGTGCTCCGAGGAGCACTTTTTCTAGTTCATAATGATTTGCACAAGCAGGGAAAGTGCATTGAACCAAAGAGACATTTCTGCATACATCACCTGTAGAATGTGTGGAGAGTTACACACCTTCTCACATTAAGTTTTCTTTTCATAAATGCCGACCTTTGCGTAGCTTTTTGTTATTTTTTAAAATTATTTATTTTTTAGCTTTTCTTTTCTTATAGTACATACACACCCTTGATACATACAGCCCCAGGTCTGTGTAGGCTCTGTGGAGCAGGTAGATGACAGCTTCGCCTTCCCAGACGATCAGAGATCCACATACAGTAACAATACGTCTGGTGACATCTAAACACAATTTAATTGCTAGAACAGCAGTGAGAACAGCCTGCTTGGAAGTTTGGAAGCTAATCCTGTCAACGGCCCAATATGAAGAACCACCCTAAAGACTTTGAATTGGTTTTGCAATGCAGTTCTTTTAACTAATTGTTTCCACACTATTTGATCTGATCAGTGTTTGATCAGAGTGAAACGTTTACACTAGAGACTAGGATGATTGCATTTAATAAGAGTTCCTAAAACAAGAGATCCTAGAAAGTGAGTGCTAGTAATCTTTGTTTAAGAAGATTTCATCATCCACCCCAATGTTTGCCAGGAGTCACTCCCCCCAGGGGCGGATAGAGATGGAGAAGGTTCCAAAGTGGTGGTCAGAGACATGAAGGGGAGGGAGGAACAGAGAGGTTAGAGGGAGAGCAGGTTTTAGAGGACAGTAGGTCCAATATACCTGCTCTGTGAATAGGACGTGACAGAGTAAGGACAGAAGAGATATAGCGAATCACGCATGAGGCAACGGTAATTGACTTTCTGTGACTCAGTAGCATTATGTCGTGGTGTTGTGTGACTATTTTATCCACTCTGTAGTCATCTGTAATGTTACCTGTGGTTCGTGCTGATATCAACTATAGGCTTACCTGCTACTCTCTCTCTCTTATTCTGCATCAGGCAGGATGATTGTATTGGGTTTATACGTCTGTACTTGTATTAATATTGTTTAAGGGTGCCTTTATTGTGATGTTACTCTTCTATGCCCTGTATTTGTAACTGAATTTCCCCCGCGGGATCAATAAGGGTATCTACAGTATATGTATCTATCTATCTATGCCTTGTCTTTATGCCACTGGGTCTTCGGTGAGGCTGTCACTCCAAATACCTGGGCAGGACGTTGGATAAGTGTGTTTAATGAGCCAATTAGAGTGTTAGGTGTTAAAGGTGCTGTAAGTCAAGGATTCCAAAGGTTTTCAGACTCTGACCCCCCCAAAATAATCATATGTGAACTGGGGACCCCCCAAAATAATCATATTTAAACTAGGGACCCCCTACCCTGGCCCGACAAACACCTGGAATTGTAGGCATTACATTTAGTTTGACTCGGCTCCACAGATAAATATTGTGAACATAGCCGATCTACAAGCGGCGTTGTGAACTTGTAGATCGGCTATTTTCACAATGCTTGCCTCTTTCTTACGTAATATTTGACAATTTGGCCAATGTGGTCTTAAAAAGATTTTAAAAGTCATTAAATTGTAACTTTAGAAATGTGCAGATACCCTGTATACTATTATGCGGTATGTTGGTTTGTTTACTGTTGAGTGACAAAACAATGTTGCACATTAAGCTAATCATATCTTGGGATCCTCCACAATTATTTAGGGACCCCCAGTTTGGGAACCACTGCTGTGTTATAAGTGATATAAGTGAAAAAGTATTTTGTAAAAAAAAAAAAAAAAAGCCTTTTAATTCTGATATAATCATTGCTATGGCTCTTTGGTAAACACAAAGTCTTTTTTTTAGGTCAGACATGACTTTCATCCAATCATTTATCAGCTTCAATTGTATAATGCTACAGTTACAATTGTGTCTGCACATTTTCACTTGCTTATCCTGCATACTGTGTGGGTTCTCCCTCCTGATCCTGAATTGGTCTCCTGACCCGAGGGTAGACCCCTGTTACGGAACAAACATCTCTATATAGCAATGACTACTATTGGGAACATACTCATTTTAACAAAACAAAACAAAAATCACTTACAGCACCATTTAACACACAAATCCAGTCCCTAGTCAAATCAAGCACACAATATTTGTTCTAAGCAAGAGGAGACAGCAAGGGGAGAGAGGGAGATACACCAACGGGAAAGACCTTGAATAAAGGCTGAGAGAGGGAATAAAAGAGAATGGGCATATAATGGAGTGCAGAAATGAAGTTGACAGAAGAGAAGAGCATAATATAGAGAGAGAAAGGTTTAGACAGAGTGTTGTAGATAGAGGGTTCAGGGTGGGGTTGTGTCTGTCAGCACTCCGGGACACATGGATGAGGCACTCGTCAGATCTTCAGCCATTCCTATTTTAATAATGTGGAAACTAAGAGGAATGCATGCTGGGAAGCTGGTTGGAAGGTCAATGTTCTCTGTCCTGTGGGGGAGAGAAAGGAAGGTGGCACATGGCAGAATACAGCTAATTTCTTCTCTTCTCTGCTTTAGATTCCTTTGTTTTCCATCATTAGCCTACATTGGTTAGAGAAGGGCAGTTGTGGATTAACCACTTAACCTTGGTCCCCCCCTGGGGTCTATCCTTGGCTCCTTGCGTTGTAGAATCGGCAAGCTTTTCACATTGCTGTTGGTCTGTTTTGGCACGCCCACAACACGGACGCTAGGGTTCCTGTGGTTAAGGGTTGCAGCTACTTCTGTCGAGGTGCCCTTCAGAGAGACACTGTCTGAACTCTCGTGTGCTCCAGTGAAGCTACTCATTGGCCGACAGTAAAAGGCAGCTGCCAAGTGTGAATGTGAGTAACTGTAGGGGTGTGAAGAAAGTTCATCATCCATGCCCTGTCAGCTTGCACTGTTGAAGTTACGGTTGAATTAAAAAAAACGTATCTGCAGTCCAACGTGACTCCCTTCACTAGTGTCCTGCTCCCCCCCCCCCCTTCCTCTCTCTCTCTCTCTCTCTTGTTTGTTTGATGTGAGCCACTGTTTGGCGTGAGGTGCAGGCCACTGCTGTAGGTTGCAGGGGTGTTTGTTTGTGGTCCAGCAGCGTGCGTGACACCGCATGCTGCTCTGTGCTCAAAGACAGCTGGCCAGCCTGGCAGGCCGGGCAGGAGGTTATGAGATACATATCAGGGAATTAGAACATTCACACATACAGTTGGCACACCCATATCCCTTTTTTATTATTTAAAAAAAACAAAACAGAAAAAAACAATTTTCAAAAGAATTCCAGAAAAAAAGTAAAGAATAAATAAAAGACAAATTCTATACAAAAAAAACTTTAAATAAGTAGTGAAAAGAGCAGCCCCACAAGCTCACAACGGGTCCCGATGCGACGCGTTGTGAGCTTGTACGTGAGCTTGTATGTCATAGTTTGAGTCCCGGGGAAACATAAAAACACATTTTTGGGTCTCGAGCTAAAATGTTTGGGAACGCTGGTACACATTATTATACTGTATACACACAAGCATGCTGCAGGGCTCATACATGATCTTCTATCTATGTAACTGGTAATGACTACTAGTAAGTGTCAAATACGTTTGGTAGAAAATGTTAGGGACACTTTTCTCCTGCCTCCCTCTCTGAGTACAGACTGAGGCATTATGGGGTTACACACACACACACACACACACACACACACACGCATACACACACACACGCACACACGCGCGCACACACACACACACACACACACACAGTACATACAAGCATACATACAAGCATGCATGCATGTGACACGGGTATGTATTACGCCTGGTGGTTGGGGGTGGAGGGATTGCGTGTGTGTGGGTTTAGGGGTGTGTGCGGGGGGGGGGGGGGGGGTCCTGTCCTTCAGTGTTTTCTTTGGTGGGCCATGTGCTACTGAGGCCACTCAGGCTCACACACAACTGTCACGTCAGCTGCTGGATGCATAAACATGTGAGCAAACTCTTGCCTGGCTTCAGCAGACCAGAGGGGCAGACAGAAAGAATCGCAAAACAAGACGACATGTGTCTTACTTTTCTGCATCCCCAAAAAACGATACAAGGATGTGCAAGGTTTAAGAAATGTGGAGAGAATGAGGAAAGGTGAGGAAGAGAAATGTACACCCAGAGAAGACGAATAATGTTATCTACAAATTCCAGAAGGTAAGAGCAGACAGCACTCTCAACTAGAGAAGAGATGAGATGAGAGAAAGACGGGAAGGACAGAAAAAAGAAAGATGAGAAAGTTGTAGTCTGGAGCTCAAAGGTACACAGTAAAATCCCAAGTATTATTTTAGCTATGAGAGTGTATAAATGTAACCAAATTGACCCGTAAGGGGAGTAATTACAAATGGATACATTTCCACCTAGGATTTTACTGTGTAGGTGCAACATTTTCCTCTGTTTTAATTAAGAAAGGTCAGTTTCACAAAGACAAAATCACTGTGTATACAGGAAGACATAATAAAAGAAAAATATCTTGCATTCTTGACATTTCAAACGATGCAAAAGGACTAGGGTGAAGTCCTGATTTCATTCTGTCATGAGACCTAAGAGAGGACAAGAAAGACCAAAATACATAAATATCACTTTAGAGCTCCTAAGCGATACGGTATTTTAGGAGGAGTTTATGACACTCGGGTTTTATTGGCCTCATAACTGTCACTGACAGACCAAAAGAGGAAGTGTGGTAAATGAGCTAATACTGCGGTTGGCCAGTCCGTTACAAAGAGCGCCTGTCAACCCGCCTGGCTGCCTTATCAGCCGGCCTCAGAGGGACCGTTTTTCCTTTTATTCCTCCTCTTATCCTCTCCTCCTGTCCAGGAACTTAGTTCACAGCACTGATTCACTGGAAAAAGGGGTGAAAAAGGGAGAGAGATAGAGACAGACTGAGTGAATGGTAGAAGGAGAAACAAAAGAAAAGAAAGAGAAACACAAAAAAGGAAGAGATTTGCAGAAAGGTAAAAAGGTTAACAACACAGAATCAGAGAGAGGCAGAAGGCATGGGAGAAGTAGTGTTTAGACAGAAGAGAAGGAGGGAGGAACAGAGGAACGGAGGAGAGGGAGGGACAGAGGAGAAGAGAGGCTGAACCAGAGAGAGAGAGAGAGAGAGAGACAGAGAGGGGTTGGTTCCCCACACAGATGTGAAACATTAACAGTCTCCTACAGTTTTCCCTAAAGCTTCAGCCCAAAGCTTCAGGCTGCTCTGGACTCTATATGATTCGTCAGGACTTTCACGCGTTGGATTCTACCCTTCTTTTCCCCAAAAAGGAGTGGGAACCCCAGTCCCCTTCCTATTTGTATCTTTGTTGAGACAGACAGTTTGGAACGCTGAACAGGGAGACGGTGTATAAGGGGTTTCAGGAAAGAGCTGGCCGGGACTCGACTCTAGCGCGACCCTGGGGTGCAGCGCGCACACACACACATACACGGGCCCAGAGGCACACCACGCTGTTAAGGGATACAGGTTTTAACATTCTGCGGTGTGGATTTTGGAGTTTGGTGGAACGATGTACGAGAGACACAAGCGGAGATACAGTTTGTGTGCAAAGGGAGAGAGGCCTGTGGATGTGGTCCTTATCAAGGTATGGATGGTTTGGACTGACTGTATGTCTTCCTCTGCTGCTGTACCATGTCCTACTTCACTAGGAATGTTGGTCCTGCTTTATCACCTATCTATTATGTGGAACTGTTCCCGTTTTAGTAAAGCATGTCATTTTGTACCCCACACATTTTCTTTTTAAATACTTAAACCTTTTATACTTTGCTGACCGTGGTCCCAGAGGGCTCTTTGGTTGATTTTTTCCTCCAAATGTCATTGCTGAAAAGAGCTGGTCCACAAGCTCGCAACGCATTGTGACACATTGTGAGCTTGTTGATCTATTTCTTTCGTCAAATGTTCACCTATTATGACATGTGCCGAGAATAGGGACGCTAGGGTTCATGTGGTTAAGCTTACATGCATGCAGAGGTGTCATGTTTGGGCTAACCTGCCCTACAAAGAGATGGAAATGACTGGGGGGTGAAACTGGAAAGACATCCCTTCTTTATTTGCTAGTCCTGCCATAAGTATTTTTGTTGCAGAATATTTAGTTGCAGTAGTTATGAGACTTTTTTTCTGTAGATGAATTATAGACCATAGTCATGGCCTGTAATCTCATGGTTTTAGAGAATGTCATGTAAACATGAAGAGAAAAAGTTGTTGGTCTTTTTAAGGCAGTGTGGACTGACACATTTTTTAAAAAGAAAAAGTTGCCTTGTGGGATGTCTCCATTTTCTCTTTGCATTAGTGAACTCAATATCCCAAAACTTCATTCCCTACAGTGAAAACACAGACATGCTGACTGAAGCAAGTCGCAAATGTAACTTGAGACTGAAGTTTCTTCCTGAAGCGGCCACAGCTCCTCCTTTTAGAAAAAAAAAACTTTTAAGTGTGTGTCTAGGTGGTTGTTGTGATGATTTTCTGTAAATTTGGGTCTTTTCCTATAGAGCAGGGCTGTAGTTGGTGTGTTTCACCCTGGGAGATGATTGCACGGTTGTTGATGGTCACACACACACACACACACACACACACACACACACACACACACACACACACACACACACACACACACACACACAGAATGGAGAGCGATGATTACCTTGGGTGGAGTTTTGTGTTGTGTACACAGTATAGATCCCAACTCATGCCAGAGTCCTACTGTAGATCACTGATTACCGATGTTTTGACTAACACTTAAGCCCCATTCAAAATGTTTCAACAATAGCCAGTCTACAAGCACACAATTGCGATGCTTTGTAAGCTTGTATATCTGCTATTTTATCTACAGTATATAGATTTCGCCTAGAATGACATGCCCAAAATAGCAACGCCAGGTTGAAAATGGTAAAAAATCGGGACACATGGCTCTATATTTGCAGATACGGATGTCGTCAGAAAAGTCAAATAATGGCCACTGTATCGACCAAACCGATATACAGTATCAGTCAGGCTCTAAATAAATCGTCTGAAGTTGTAGTCATGGTTCTGCTGTTGTGGTGAGAGTGGGAGGATAGCGGAATCGAGCGTGATGAACCACACTTTAGCTCCAGTTATTTGGATGCTTCTCGGAGTGTTGAGGTACTAAAATCTTCTGCTGAAAAGATGCAAAGCATGAAAGACACCTTTTATGTTTGACGCTTTGGAAATTTAGCTGACACTCTCGTTTACAGTGGGTGACAGTAAGTGAGAATGTAAATGAAAATAAACGCTGCCGAGAGGGATGGATGTTTACTCTCGACACCTGTTCTAGTTTGAGTAAATACACATCACAAACACCTTCGCTGTCATTTCACTACAGGGGTATTTACACCGGACATGATTAGTTTTATCGTGTCCAGTGGGAATGCATCATAGACTCTTCTCCAGCGAGAACGCAGATAGGGTTGGTACTGTAGGTAGGTAGCATCTTGAGCAAGAACACTTTGTCAAAACCCATGACACTTTTTTTGTATTCGTGCTGTGTTTTATAAGTTGTACTGCCATGACAACTGCATTTCCCCCTTGGGAACAATACAGGTCTATCTATCTGTTGGATCAGAGCTGCGATATCCCGTTTACATGATCGCCTGCAGGCAATTAACCACTTAAACCATATACTTGACCGGGTTACCCTAGGGGTCTGTAACTGGTCCCCTCCTTTCTTCCCCTTTACACAAAATCTCTTCTTTGAAAATAACCGATCTAAAACAAGAAAGAATGACATAGATGTCATGATGGACAGCGCAGGACCCCCCCCCCCCCAAAAAAAAGAAAATAGTTTTGGGGGTACAAAAGCATGGGATGAAAAAAAAAAAAAAAAAAAAAAAAGGAGGTCCGCGGTCGTCCCCCCCCCTTAGGGGTCCCTGGAGACCCTTGGGGGTCCCTGGGGGTGACCTACAGACACGGCGAAGGAAAACTGTAAAGCCACAGCCATGCGATGTTGCACATGAACTCTGCAGCCGCACTGAGCAGAGATGCTCATAGGCCTGCGTCCTGCGTCGCTGACGCACAATATTGTGAAAGGACGCATTCATGACACCGTCGTGCCGTCGTGGCGTCGCACTAGAGTTGTCACCAACAACAGAGAAAAATATAAAAACCAGAAAAAGTGCTCCTCGGAGCACAGGTCTCCGCCAGGTCAGGTAGGTTATTGTGGGCCAGCAATTTTCGGAATTCGCCAATCAGGATGGAATATAAAAAATTTGACAGATCCATCTTGATCACTTGACTATAGAGATCATGTGTACTGATTTGCATGTTTGGACAAAATTAAAAGTAATATAAAAAAGAAACATCTGCCTCCTGGTGGCGCTATAATAGGGCAATGTTAAAAGGGTGGCGTTTGTTCTTCAACGTAGTGCAAATGTGCGTGCAAAGTTCCACCACAATTGGACGCTGTGTTCATGATTTGCGGCATTTTGTTCAAAGCGGGCCACTCCTGCAAACTTTAGATGTCAATGTTAGCCAATCACGATGGAATATGAAATATCAAACAGATGCATCTTGATCACATGACTATAGAGATCATGTGTACCGATTTGCGTGAAATTTGGAAAAAATGTGAAGGCTTAATCTAAAAAAAAAAAAGTTTTACATAAGTCGGCCTCCTGGTGGCGCTATAAAAGGCTAATGTGAAAAATGCAGGGCAGATATTTTTCCTTGGCCTCTAGGGAGTATGTGTGCAAAGTTTCACGCAGATCGGTGCAGATAGTTAAAAACACAAATCTGCCTTTTATAGCGCCACCATGAGGCTGATTTGAACATTTTCAAATGGCATTTCTTCCTCGGCCTAGTGGGAACATGCGTGTTAAATTTCACATAAATCACAAGCTGCGTTCATGATTTGAGGCATTTAGTTCAAAATGGACCAATCCTGCAAACTTTGGAAGCCAACCTTAGCCAATCAGGATGGAATATGGAAAATCAGGCAGATCTGTGTTGATCACATGACTATAGAGATACTGTGCACCGATTTGCGTGATGTTTGGATAAAATCTGTAGGAGTACTGTCCAAAAATGTCTTTTGCACAAATCAGCCTCCTGGTGGCGCTATAAAAGGCCCATGTGAAAAATTTGGGGCAGAGGTTCTGCTCTGGCATCCAGGGAGTGTGTGTGCACAGTTTCACTGCGATCAAGCCAACGGTGCCAGAGATTAGCTGTTCACAGACACACGGACACACACACACACAGACACACGGACGGACAGGGGGTAAAACATACTCTCTCGCCATGCCTTCGGCCTGGCGGAGACAATAATTTGCGATAAAATTATTAGTGCACGATAAGTATCGGCCCGATAATTATCGGTTCGATATCAGGAATTATGACGTCATCACGATAAAACCGATAACATTAATAATAGCTCCGATAATATATAATATTTGTCAACTGTGATCTGCATGGACTCTCAGTTAGACACCGTTGTACTGGAGAAGTATAACTCTCGGTTAGACACCGTTGTACTGGAGAAGTATAACTCTCGGTTAGACACCGTTGTACTGGAGAAGTATAACTCTCGGTTAGACACCGTTGTACTGGAGAAGTATAACTCTCGGTTAGACACCGTTGTACTGGAGAAGTATAACTCTCGGTTAGACACCGTTGTAGTGTTGTGCTAGTGGTGTGCTAGTTACTGAAAACCAGTGACTAGTTACCATTACTAGTTACTTGTCATGTAAAAGTAACTCAGTTACTTTACTAGTTACTTACACCAAAAAGTAATGCGTTACTGTGAAAAGTAACTTTGAAGTTACTTTAAAAAAGAAAGGGCTCCCATTATTGCCCTTATAGCCTTCATTTCAGTACTGTTATTGCATTGGAGAATAATACAATCTGTTGATCAACTTGACATGCATTTGCATCACTGAACTCTGCTAAGCAATGTGGTCAATACCAGGGGTTACGATATAGGATTGTAACCTGCTGGTCCCAATGTCCGGAATGAATCAAATGTATCAGACATCTGATAAAAAATACCGGTCATAACTATATTTAAGCATTAATTACAATTAAGCAGGTGCGTAAATACAGCCTAACACTTAGGCCTACAGCATTATATTTTGGATTGAGCTATTTGAACATGAACCATGATGAACGAGTAATATACACATTTTATATACAGTAGCAGGGTCATCTTGCACAAATACATTAATTACCTACACTTGTGCCTGGCAATGTCCTTCTCACCCATTGACTTGCATGTTAAATGATGGCGTTTCCCCTTAAAAAATAATCGATCATTTCAGGAGCAAGAGCTTAAAAATCTATTCTAAATCTAGTCAACAAGGCCTGCAGTAGGCTATGCACTGGACAAATATGCATGACATTATTTCAATACACTAAAAACCAGTGGTGGAAAGTAACTAAGTACATTTACTCAAGTACTGTACTTATAAGTACAATTTTGAGGTATCTGTACTTTACTTGAGTATTTCCAATTTCCAATACTTTTACTACTACTCCACTACATCTCAGAGGCAACTATTGTACTTTTACTCCACTACATGTATTTGAAAACTTTAGTTACTAGTTACTTTTCAGATATAAATTATGATATAATGAAACATACATTAACCACTTTAACCCTATTTTATACCTAGCCGGTCTACAAGCTCACAACGCGTCGCATCGCGACCCGTTGTGAGCTTGAAGATCTGCTATTTTCAAATATTTAGTACTTTTACTTTTGGTACTTTAAGTGCATTTTGATGCCAATACTTTTGTACTTTTACTCAAGTAAATTTTGAATTCTGGACTTTTACTTGTAACAAGAGTATTTCTATATTGCAGTATTGGTACTTTTACTTAAGTAAAGAATTTGAGTACTTTTTCCACCACTGCTAAAAACATGGGAAATGTTAGAGGGAGTAATAGCCACGGATACACGACGGTCGACTGTCACGACCGTCATGGATGAACTTCAACCTAGTGTTTGCACTTTCTCCATTTATGACCCGTACATCTACATAAACGTTCATATTTCAAAGATAAAGTGCTTATCCCATGGCGACGGAGGTTACATGTATATATGGGCTCTCAAAAGTACCTGTATCATCCGTATTGTTCAATAAAAAGCATTTTAATCTGATCGGTGGCCATATGCTTTTAACAGAGTGACCCTATCGGTTGGTAGGTGTATTGCACTCGAATACATTATGAAAAAATGGCCACTAATCGGATTACAATGCTTTTCATTGAACAATAGTATAGTTCAGCTTGGGAAAAGCAGCCTTTAACGGGTTTGGGTACGTGGTTCATAATCACCATTGCGTTATCGTGGTTATCTCTCTCTCTCTCTCTCTCTCTCTCTCTCTCTCTCTCTCTCTCTCTCTCTCTCTCTCTCTCTCTCTCTCTCTCTCTCTCTGGACCTCACTGTCCATGAAAAGAATGTCGGGGACTCGGGGCTCCCGAAAATTATCTCGCAGAATCGCTGCTGCGCTGAAAATAGCAGATCTACAAGCTCACAACGCGTAGTGATGGGACCTGTTGTGAGCTTGTAGATCTGCTATTTTCAAATAGCCAACGCAGCCATGCAGATCTGCAAGCCTAACCGAATGACTGTTAAAGCAGTTTGTTTAAATTACTTTATAAAATGTTATATTTTCACAGGGATTATTTATTAGTGTAGATATACATTTTGGAGTGGATATATGTGTCCAGATGCCTGTCAGACCGTCTGCTCCGCAGGTCTAGAATGGAATAAACGGGCGCAGCCAACGTCAACAATTGGTCTCGACCAGACGTGAGATCTCAGCGTAAAGTAGGATGAAGCCCACGTCAGGATATATTGATAAATGCCGAAAGGTGCGGTGATATCGCCGTACGTTCATTATTCGGGCTACACCGCGTTGATAAATGAGGGCCACTGTGCCTTAACTCCGCCAGACAGCTTTTTGTGTATTTACTATGAATATCGCCCCTATACTTAAGGCTGACAAATAACGTAATACACATCCATTCTCTCTCTACGTCCTGCGTGTCTGGAGGATGTTGGGTCTTTTGAGCAATTGAGCCAATGTGTATTCTCAGAATCCCATTTCACACTCGAGTGTGAAATGTGTCTGTCTGTGTCCCTCATTCACAGAACCGGTTTATTGACATAAGCGCACAATATAAACACCACACACATGTCCTGGCCTGAGTGGCCTCGTTCTCTTCATGTTTGATTCTTGAGACAGCAGAGAGGCAGCAATGGCACCAGCGTAAAAAAAAAAGTTTGTCCAGAGCAAACTCAGCGACGCGAGGACGCCTAAACGAACGGTCGCCTAAACCACTTTCAGGGCAAGCTGCTTCAGGCTGCAGCATCAGTCCTGCTTGGTAAAATAAAGGCTGAACTCAGTGGACATTGGACAATATTTTGCAATAGGCCTACTCGCGTATAAAGATTTCCCGCTTTCCAAACGGGAACTAGTTGCAGTTTGTATTCGATTCATGGAGGATGGAGGACTCATCAAAGAGCGGGCAGTGGAATTTATTGACACCGCGGATTTGACTGCACGGTGCATCACAAAGCGCTCCTAAAATAAACCTTTCCGAGCGCACTTTATGTACACTGCAATTCTCACTGGCTAAATGTAGTGCTTTGCACTCTGTAGCCTAACAAAGCATCCCTGGATATTAGCAATACATTGCCAGCTTTGTTTTTGTGTATCAAGTGGTCCCCCCCCCTTTTTCTCTCTCATGTAGCCTACTGGTGCAGCGATATGCTTGTGGTTCAAGAAAGTACAAAATAAAAGTCTTTGAGTCGTTGTCATGGTTAATAATTTACCAATCATCTACCAACTATTGTAGGCTACCCGTGTCTAAGCTAAAACATAAACATGTAGGTCGCCTACATAGGCTACTTTGGTAAATAAATCTGGTTATTTGAAGAGGAGGTTATTCAACTCTCCAGCTGTCTATCTGCGACTCTCTCCCCCCCGCCGCCCCTTGCGCTTCAACTACATGCAAAAAGGCCGTTCGCAGCTCGCGATGCTTAAATGAAGAAATGTGCACAGAAAATCATCTAAAACTATGCTAAATAACCCCCAAATAAAAATCAAAAATAAAAGCGGGGCTTTATTGTGGCTTAAATAGATTCAAGTCAACACTTATTAATGTTTTGGTGCATTCTATAATTTAATACAAAATTCTGATGCCTCCATAGTCTATAGTCTACATGTCTACTCAGTGGTGGAAAGTAACTAAGTACATTTACTAAAGTACTGTACTTGAGTACAGTTTTGAGGTATTTGTACTTTACTTGAGTATTTCCAATTTACAATACTTTTACTTCTACTCCACTACATCTCAGAGGCAAATATTGCACTTTTACTCTACATTTAGTTGAAAACTTTAGTTACTAGTTACTTTTCAGATATAAACTATGATATAATGAAATATACATTAACCACTTTAGCCCTATTTCATACCTATAGGCTATTTGAAAATAGCAGATCTACAAGCTCACAACGCGTCGCATCGCGACGCCTTGTGAGCTTGTAGATCGGCTATTTTCAAATATTTGTAGATCGGCTATTTTCAAATATTTAGTACTTTTACTTTTGGTACTTTAAGTACATTTTGATGCCAATACTTTTGTACTTTTACTCAAGTACATTTTTAATTCTGGACTTTTACTTGTAACGGAGTATTTTTATATTGCAGTATTGGTACTTTTACTTAAGTAAAGAATTTGAGTACTTTTTCCACCACTGTGTCTACTTCTCTGCAGTGCCTGAGTGCCTGTGACAACAGGCAGCCGTTCCAAATTTTTCGGAGCAAAGAGGGGGCGTCTCCCTGCATGAATCCAAGTTGCAGCAACCAATCGGTGTTTGGAGCAAAGAGGGGGCGTCTCCCTGCATGAATCCAAGTTGCAGCAACCAATCGGTGGCAACCAGACCCTTTTTTAGCAAGCCGGCCCACTTTTTCCCACAAACAGAGAGTCCCTGACCAAATCACGCCCCGTTACGCCCCTTTTTCGCCTAAGCCACCTCCTCTCTTTATAAGCCTGCAGAGGTTACATCCCACATACCTCAGACGCCTTTCATCTCTCTCCATAGAGGACAGCTCGCTTCGCTTGAGCTGTCCTAAAAATAGGAATCCTACGGTTCATGTGGATAACAGTAGGCAAGAGTAAAGTGCAGTTAACGGCAGAGCCATCACTGACTTAATCTGTTCCACTGACACTGACTGCTGTAATCTATCATATTAATACTAATACTACTCCATTCCACTCTGTTTTACTGTCATCTAATTGTACAGTACTCTACTCTACTATACTACTAATATGCTATTATGCAACCCTATACTGTGTGCTATGATAGGACATAGTACTATGATACACAACAACACCATTGTCTGAAATGGTGTCATGTATTCTCTCATGGCTGATGTCTGAGATCTGCATTAAGTTCCTGGAATGCCTGGAAGTATTGTTGAGAAAAGATATAGCATGAAGTGTCTCTGTCTGGGTTGTGTATCAGCTAACAGACAAGGCCAAGGGCCCTGGTGACAGCAGCAGAACCGGCCCCTGGGTCCCACAAGTTCTCTCCAAACAACCACACCCCTCTGTTCTCTACCACGTCATGTCCAAAAAACGTGGCCCACGGTGAGATGGAAAAAAAACAGCCACCATGTCCTCTGAGAGAGAGGGGTAGGGTGGGGGGGGGGGGCAAGAATGGAATAAATGCAAACTGCGATGAGATACTGAGCGAGAATGAAAGAGAGAGACAAACTTTAATTAGCTGTCAGTTCACAGGTTTACTGGTGTAAACAAAGTGGGTGAAATTATTCATCATACAAGCTCCTATCATTTGCAGTTTTCGAGAAAGGTGAAAAGACATGTGACCAGGAAAACTGGTCACATGTCAAGTGTAAGCAGAGTAAAAATGTAAGGTGCATGGTTAAAAAGACACAAGGCAATGGAATGAGGCAGTTAAAACAGCAACAGTTATAGTAACAGATGCATAAGGTGCAGAGAGAGAGAGAGAGAGAGAGAGAGAGAGAGATGACAGAAATACAGAGTGAGAACTGAACGACCAGTTTGATTCTGGTGATTGTCTGGGAAAAATCACAGCTCTCGTCTCTCCCAACGGTTTCCTTTGGCCGATAGCCCAGTCTGTCTGTCTGCATGTGTGTGTGTGTGTGTGTGTGTGTGTGTGTGTGTGTGTGTGTGTGTGTGTGTGTGTGTGTGTGTGTGTGTGTGTGTGTGTGTGTGTGTGTGTGTGTGTGTGTGTGTGTGTGTGTGTGTGTGTGTGACTGTCTGTCTGTCTGTCTGTCTGTCTGTCTGTCTGTCTGTCTGTCTGTCTGGTAGGAACTCAGGCTCAGTGATGTCATCAATAGGGAGCTAAGCTGTATGTCTTTTCAGAGTGGGCGTTAGCATAGCTCTATTACAGTATACAACAGGAAGTGATCTGACTGGGATCCCTTGTGCTGTTTAGAATGAACACCCCAGGACATAATGACCGCTACCATCCCTATTTTGGGCATGTCATAATAGGTGAATATTTGTTGAAAAAGGTCGACATTCTCTGAGAATAGCCCATCTAAAGGGTTACGACAACAGTTTTTTTTTAGATTGGCTGTTTTTAGCAAACTTGTTGCCGCCATTCATTCATGTCCATGTGTGTATTGCGCTATACACTTTGCCATGATGAGTACAGTGCAATTTCATTAAGTGACTTGAAGACCAATCAAGTATATAGTGTTTAAAGTGGTTAACCCATTCAAGCCGGGAACACATCTGTGTCACTTTAGATTTCTTTGGCTATGAGCTTGTAGATATGCAATTCTTTTGAAAAATCTGTTGTGTATTCTTTTAAAGCGAACATTTGTAACTCAAATCTTTGCTTCTGGGGGTCCCTGGAACAAAACATTTTGAGATGGGGCTCCGCGGTCAAATATATATCTAAAAATGTTTAAAAATACAGTATGTTTCTATATCAGTGGTGCTCCAACTTTTCCATGTCAAGGACCACCCAAAATGATATGTATTTGGCCGCTGACCCCCATCTCAAAATATGTTGTTCCAGGGACCCTCCCCAGAATCACAGATCGAAGTAAAGAATGTTCGCTTTAAAACATATATATATATATTCAAAGATTTGCACACATTTTCCACTATTTTTCAAAAAATAGCAGATGCGCTATGAGCTTGTATATCTGCTATTTTTGAATAGCCAAAGAAATCTTAAAATGACACAGATGCGTTCCCGGTCCTAAAAGATGAATGTGAAAGGAAAAGTGTGATTGAAGAGAAGGGATTTGTCGATGTACTGTAGGTTATGAAGTGGCCGTCTGCTTCAACTGTTAGGGATGGCGGTGGATGAATGCACACAAAAACCTCCATACACATAAATGGTCTGCATTTCTGTAGCACCTTTATCCAAAGAGCTTTACAATGTGTGTCACATTCACACACCCATGTAGGCCACCATACAAGGCCACCAACCTGCTCACCAGGAACACTTGGGGGTTCAGTGTCTTTTCTACACAAAGCCAAAAGTAGCGGGGTCTCGACGGCCGCTCGACCCCCTGAGCCCGTGCCACCCTATGTGTATACATAAAGAATGAAATGTATACATATTCATTCTCTGTACCGGCTATATCCAATTCATGGGATATTCAGTGTCTTTGATACAACTGAACTGGCCATGACTGAGGAGGCACGCACGCACGCACGCACGCACGCACACACGCACGCACACACTCTCACACACACACACACACACACACACACACACACACACACACACACCATGCCTCTTTCTTTCATACCAGAGAGATGTAACCCATTCAATCCGGGAACGCATCTGTGTCATTTTAGATTTTTTGGGCTATTAAAGAATAGCAGATATACAAGCTCATGGCGTGGCACCGAGTGGGGGGCAAATACATATCATTTTGGGGGCCCTTGACATGAAAAAGTTTGAGAACTACTGATAGCAACATAATATTTTTTCTTTTTTTTTTACTGTTACGATTTAGAAGACATTTGTAGAATCCCCAGAAGCAAAGATTTGAGTTAAAAATGTTAAATTAAAAATATGTATATATTTATTTTATATAAAATGTTCACAATATCCAAGCTATGAGCTTTTACATCTGCTATTTTTGAATAGTATAAAAAGTATAACATTATGAAATGAAAAGTATAAAATAATGGTTAAAGTGGTTACACAGATGCATTCCCGGTTTTAATGGGTTAAGCTCTTTGCTAGAGAGATTTAGAATGAGGACGACCGTTGAATAGGCTTCAATTCCATCAATAGTGATCTTACAGTCAGCCAAAGGATCAGCATTGTAGTGGCCAGATAATACTCAAGTGATCCTAGAAAGATCATGTAAGGAGGAAGTGCCAGTACCAGAATAGAGACGAGAGCTAAGAAGAGCCAATAGAAGGCTTGTTTTTGTTGTTTTTAAATTAACCACTTAAACCCTATAATACTTAGTTGACCAGGGTCCCCCAGGGCTTTATACTTGGTCCCCTCCTTTTTTTCCTCTATACCAAATCTCTAAGCCAAAGGTTTTTCGATCTGATATTTTTCGCTGAATGATCGGCCCCAGAATATGGACGCTAGGGTTCATGTGGTTAAATTAATATATCCTCATCTCATGAACTGTAGACACACACACACACACACACACACACACACACACACACACACACACACACACACACACACACACACACACACACACACACACACACACACACACAATCCGTGAGGCTGTGTTCGGGGCAGTCTTATATTTTTAAAGCAGATGTGTTTTTATTGGGTACAGTTTAGAATGCTGTGCTTCCGACCCAAACCCACTGGCATTCCTTCCCTTTTCCAGCCGTTTCCCCAATCCCAGCCTCAACAAATATGTGCTGGGAACGTCTAGCCTGCCAGCAATCAGGGTGACTGCTCTCTCACTTTGGCTGGTCAGGCTGACCGGCCAGTTGGTTTGCTGGCTACCTGAATGATTGGCTAGCTTGCTGGTTGACTGGAGGGCTGGTTAACTCTCCTGTTGGCTAATTGGCTAGTCATTTTTTTTTAAATGTATTTCTTAGACTGGCTAATTCACTGGCTGACTGGTAACCCAACCTCTTGACTGGCTTTAAGGCCAGATGGATGTTTTTCTAACTGGCTACCTGGTTCAATGGATGACTGGTTGACTGGCTGTGTTCATGACTGAGTAGGTGACTGTCTGGTCAGTTAACCACTGTATACTTAGTTGACTGATGTCCCCCATACCTGGTCCCCTAATTCTTTCCCTCTATACCAAATCTCTTCACTGAGAATAGCCAATTTACAAGCTCACAACGTGCCACGATGCGTTGTGAGCTTGTAGATTGGCGCAGCAGCACTCTTTACGGCATATCTGGAACTTCTAGTTTGAGATTCACAATTTTTACTTTAGTAAAAGTATCAATACTGCACTGTATAAATACTCAAGTAAATATCCAGAATAAATAATTTACTCGAGTAAAAGTACAAAAGTATTGGTATCAAAATGGACTTAAAGTACCAAAAGTAGAAAGTAGCCTACTCATTTTGCACAATGTCCCATTTCACAAGTTTTCAAATGTGAAAAATGTATAAAAATCCTTTGAAAATAGCAGATCTACAAGCTCACAATGTGTCGCTATGTGACGCATTGTGAGCTTGTAGATCAGCTATTTTCACATTTACAAAATGTAAGTATGGTTGAAGTGGTTATTTTACGTTTTGTAATAATAATCTAAATCTACAAAGTAACTAGTGACTAAAGTTTTCAAATAATTGTAGTGGAGTAAAAGTATAATATTTGCTTCTGAGATGTAGTGGAGTGGAAGTAAAAGTACTGAAGATTGGAAATACTCCAGTAAAGTAAAAAATACCTCAAAATTGTACTTAAGTACAGTACTTGAGTAAGTGTACTTAATTACTTAACACCACTGGAGATGGACTTGTACTTTGAGGTCACTTTATCCTGCACTGCAGCTCACTGCTCTATAGCTGACTCTAATCACGCACAGCTCATTAGAATCTCAGCTGGGCGTTTTAGTCAAAGTGGTTTTGCCCCCTGAATGCACACAGCCATGTACCCAGTAATGTCTGTAAACAAGAAACCCATCTATATATATACACAGTATATGAGTGCTGAGCTCAAAACGCAACGAAAGCCAACTACTATACTGTATGTGCTTATATTGAGTTTGTGCTTTTGTGTTCCCATTGTTTTTTTTTTGTTTTGTTTTCTTTTAAAGAATATTTTTAGGTCCACAGCGGTAGTGTTAGATTTGCGGTGCTACCACTACAGTATGGCTCTGTCCCTCATGTTTATTGTTCATTGCTTGTAATGGTGACTCCACAGTTAAC
This sequence comes from Gymnoscopelus microlampas, assembly GCF_963454915.1. Taxonomy (NCBI): domain Eukaryota; kingdom Metazoa; phylum Chordata; class Actinopteri; order Myctophiformes; family Myctophidae; genus Gymnoscopelus; species Gymnoscopelus microlampas. The sequence goes on from NC_139962.1 coordinate 47,830,934, forward strand.
CACAGGAACCCTAGTGTCCATCTTCTGGGCATGTACAGGCAAACATTCAGGCAAAATGACAGAATGAGCTTGTAGATCGGCTATTTTTGGCGAAGAGATGGGGATAAAAGAAGGGGACCAAGTACAGACCTCATAGGGGTCCCCAGTCAACAAGGCATAAGTTGTTAATGGTTTATTCCAATGTTACGCTAAATGCGCACACTGTGCTGCAACATGGGAAAGTAGCATGTAATCATCGCTGACTCATCCAGGAAATTATGGTGTAGTCACTGTAAGTCACTGTAAGTCACTGTAAGGCACTGCGGTTAAAAGCGTCAAATGACTAAAATGTAAAGGTAATCTGAGTGGAGGGATCCTGGCTCAAGATTAATTTGAGACAGATGGAGAGAAACGTTCTAAATACACAACATTCTAATCAAAACTGTACCCTGTGTGTGTGTGTGTGTGTGTGTGTGTGTGTGTGTGTGTGTGTGTGTGTGTGTGTGTGTGTGTGTGCGT
>NC_139962.1:47836431-47871431 GCF_963454915.1 Gymnoscopelus microlampas
TTTTTCAACCCTAAAACCTGATCATAAGGTATTATTATTATGTAAGGATTTTTTTCAAAAAAAAAGTGTACAGAAATTGTTTTAAAAAATGTTTTTATGTGGACACGCCTCCAGTTCATTAAGTATGCCTGGTTCTCACCTTAGCACCTCCTCCACCACCTTAGCACCACCCACCTGTCCTAGTCCCTCCTCCTCCTCATGCCCACACCTGTTGTGTTATGATAATGAGGGGGAGGGTATGTTTTTTGGGGGCTCTGTGATGTCACTATGCCCCTGTTTTTGGATTGGCACGTTTGACTCTCAAGGTTTCAGCCTCCAGGAAAAAAACTCCAAATAGTCAGAGAAGACATGAAACACCATAAAACCACCAGCGGGGGCCTTAATGAAGTTCTATCAACCTCATAGACACATGAAAAACAGAAAAAGTGCAAAAACATGGCACCACCTCTTTAAACATCTGAATTACTTAATTTACGATTGTGTTCTGGCTTGGATCAGTGGAACTAATGTGGTATACTTTAAGCTATAGACCCCTTAACAGACGACGTCACACTGATAAGAACCAGTATGCGTGCAACCAGTATGCGCGCAATTAAACCCATTCTGTCAGGTCTCGCTAGGACGCACCTCACTAGCCAACACTCAAGAGGGGGTTAGGGTGTGCTGAAACCAGCGCACCCCGAAACAACAGGTTGAGAATTGATTGCATGAAACAATCACCTGTGCGTCCAGTCTCAATGTTAGTAAACAAATAATTGGTCTATTTAGCGGTATCACAATGTAAACAGACTTTTCAAGGTTTTAAAGGTATTGTAGGCAACATTAAGCCTAAATTTAAAAAATATTTATATATATATTTTGCATTTTCTCCCCTCTATCAGCCACTATATAATGATGCTGGGGTGTTTTCCTGCATTGAAACACAGTCCTCTTTCTGAAATCCGTATTTTCCCTATTGTTTATGTTTGTCCGGGACGTAAATTAACGCACGCATGTGCGCGTCCGTGTCCGTTTGACTCTATGGAAGTCTATGGAAGCATCACCCCCTGGTGGCCGGGGAAACGAACTGCACAAACATAAACAATACAGGGAAAATACGGTTTTCAGAAAGAGGACTGTGTTTCAATGCAGGAAATCACCCCAGCATCATTATATAGTGGCTGATAGAGGGGAAAAAATGCAATATATATATATATACATATTTTTAAAATTTAGGCTTAATGTTGCCTACAATACCTTTAAAGAAAAAATACCATGATTATTCTTATATTTAATATAGTCATTAATTTAACTTTTAAATTAATGATATATTCATCATTAAATCCACGTGCAATATCCTCACGGCCCGACAGGTTGAGAACGACTGCAGTATTGAGAGATAAGCATGACAATGTCAATGCAGCCACGTGTCATGTATTTGAACCCCTACCCGCACACACCCACACTGTAAACTGCTCTGCACCAACTCCATGGCTAGATTGCAGTACAAAGATGTCACTCTGGACACATCAAATGATGATGTGGGCAGGGGTCCAGTGAGGTGAGGCCAGTGGGTGGGGTTTAGTTTGGGGGTTGGGGCACCACAATAACAAGGAACTGCATAGAGGGGGAACTAAATGACAGGCTCGCTAAAACAAAACAACAAACAGGCAAACTACTACAATTTGACTGCTAGCACATGCGTGTAATTGTGTATGTACATGCAGGTTGTTTGATGTGGTAGTGATGTTGTACTGCCCAGTCCTACACACTGACTCCCCTGCACTGACTGATGGGCAGATGTGTGCCGAAGGATGCTGAGAAGGAGCTATAGAATCTGAGACATTTCAACTGACCCATGGGTGTGTTTGCACATTGTGTATTATCGTCGCTGTCGTGGCAGACACCTTGTATCTCCGTGTTTTTTTTTAGGTTTTCTAGTTTTTTTTCATAAATGGATGTCCTATTTTATTCTTCATTGTATGATAGTGTCGTGCAAATAGACGATCTACATCTACAAGGTCACAACCCGTCACATTTTTTTTTTTAAAGAAAGAAAAACAAACATTGTATATTATTTTCACTTGTAACGATATATCCAAAATCCAACCAGGTTTAAAGTGATTACTGTAAGTCTATCGGTGGGTTTTTTATAAATATTTAACCAATGAAAAGTGTTACTAAGAGCTTGTTACTATAATAATGATAATAGGCAAGACTGAGAGAAAATATCAAATAATAGTCTATTAACAATGATTGTCAATTATGCAATCCTTACCAAACTCCTTACCAAACTCCTCCTTCAACATCAAATGGACCGTTAACGGTCCAGTTGGTATGAATTTAGGGAATGAATGATGGTTGTCCAGTATGTGGCTCCGCCCCCTTTTTCACAGTCCCACCCTTTCACACCCTTCCAGAAAAACTAGCAGAGAACTGTTAGGCTAGGCAGCTGTCTCTCACACACACACACACACACACACACACACACACACACACACACACACACACACACACACACACACACACACACACACAGAGGCAGGATAGCATAGACAAACCCAACAAACACTAGAGTATACTATGCATAAACATACAGAGCGAGAAGAACACACACACACACACACACACACACACACACACACACACACACACACACACACACACACACACACACACACACACACACACACACACACACACACAAAGAGAGAGATGGCACAGGTGTAAGACTGGCATGAGTTGGTGTTTTTTTTGTGGGAGGACTCAGGTCTCTGGTGTTTATGTTAAACCACACAACACACATGGTAGCCTGCCTCTCTCTCTACACACACACACACACACACACACACACACACACACACACACACACACACTCGCACACACACACACACACACACACACACACACACACACACACACACACACACACACACACACACACACACACACAAACACACACACACACACACACACACACACACACACACACACACACACACACACACACACACACACACACAGTATTTTTTACTTTTTGTTGTGTGAGCAGAGAGAACAGCTTATCTTGTATACAATATGTGATGTTACTGGTTGCAATAAAGCTTCACTGTTAAAGTTTAAATAGCTATGCTTCCATTTCCAAAATGGTGCATTTAGATGGCTCCTTTTTCCAAAGCACTTGAAAATGTGCATTACATTCACCCATTCACACACCGATGACTCGGACACTTCGACAGCAATGCAGGCGGAGCCCGTGCAGGATTGAACCGGGAACCTTCCCTTTCCAACACGACCGCTCTGCCTTCTGAACCACTGTATTCATCTGATTGATCTCATTAGAAAAGCTCACTAGAATAGCACATTTCAACTGGATGTACCTTAGAATTCATGGTCATTCTTTATTTATTGAAAAAAATCACCGGTGGTGGTATTTGAACCGGCGACCTTGGGAACGTGGGGCTAACACATAGAGGTATAATATAACTAGAGGGCGGATTGCCCCGCCCCCAGCTATCATTTCAATGAATGTGCTCAGTGGCGTTTTGAAGTAAGCATAGGAACCAATATGGAACCAATATGAACCAATGGAATGGATCCATTGGTCGTGACGCGTCGTGAGCATGCGCACAAAACGGGAGACGCATGCGCAGTAGCATTTAAGTGCATTCTCAGATTTGACCACCAGGCTTGGCCGCTTCAATGTTCTACCGTAGTTCTGGGGGCTTGGGCTAACATCTTAACACATTGAGCCACTGGGCTCAATGCTCTGTTCACTTCCTGGATGTTATTTGAAGCGCTAACCAATGATAGCGCTTCATTTGACCACGCCCCCTATGCCCAGAACATGACGTGGCTCATGAATTGCTGTGAATAGCAAGTGATTATTTTGCTAGTTTAAGCACTTTCAACCTGGCATCCCTATTTTGCTTGGCATGGCATGTTATGTCAACAATAAGTCAACAGGTTAGCCAAACCCTAACCCTAAGTCAACAGGTTTTCCAAAAATGTTGGGATGGGACCGCGCATTGTGATGCGTTCAACTTTCATTCTCATGAAAAGATTTGTTAAGTTGTTTTGTGTGTGTTTTTGTGTGCGTGCGTGCATGTGCGGGCGCGTGTGTGCATGTGTGTGTGCATGTGTGTGTGTGTGTGTGTGTGTGTGTGTGTGTGTGTGTGTGTGTGTGTGTGCGCGCGTGTGTATGTGTTCCACAGGTTCCTCCCAGTCCACAGTGTTCCCCAGTCTCAGTCTGAGCAGCAGCGTTGGGTCTTCAGCCCACAGAGACTCAGGCAGTGACTCAGAGAGCCTCCTCAGTGCAGAGCCTGGAGACGACAACGTCTTCAGAAAGGTCTGTTGGCACATTCACACTCTTCCACCATTGGCCACTGCCAGTTGCCTTAACCCATTTAGACCCGCCTTCTAAATCTTAACAGTTTTCAGACAAACGTCCTATTTTTATTACGAAAAAAATGATAATCACGTTTCTATCAAGGTAAATAAATAGGTCTCATACTTGGACATAATAACTCGATGTCCGGGTTACAAACCGACTCCCTCACAGTGAATTGAGAGCACCATTTTCCGTTTATGATTGTGAACCCCTGCTTGGCTCTTACCCGAGTCAGTGGGTGTGTGGTTTTTTTGCCGTCATTGACAGTCACAGTGTAGAGAGACAGGAAACAGGGAGAGAGAGACATGCAGGTAATCGAACCTTGAAGAGCCAATCATCACCAAAGTCTGTGTCATGCAGAGAGTCAATATTTTTTTTAATGAAATGGTCAAAGTTGTCACATTGCCATTTAAAGTGTGCTGAGTAATTTACAGCGGCAACTCATGCGTCAAGTAATTATGCAAGAAAACATTCCACAGCGCCAGTATCCTTTGTAGTGAATGTGAAGTCTCCAGTCTATAGTAAAGTTAAAAAGGCAGCAAAACATCCTTTCGTTATTTGGAACAGCTAAAAAGGGTTTGGGAGAGAACATCTCTCCATGTGCCGAGAGGCTTGAGGGAGAGCGCTACTGTCAAAGCACCCCAAGAAAACACTCACTCTGACACTCAATACAGACAGTCTTAGAAAAACAACACACATCCAACAGACAGAAAGAAACGAAGTAGCGTATGAAATAGTTACAATTACCTGGGACCACTACAGAAAATTCAGATGAACATTTCATATCCAGCAGGAATTCACATTATTGACATTACCACTGACTAACCCACTAACAGAATTGCCCATAATTTAACACATCGTGTGCCAGAGGTTTATTAAAATAGGGTACGTTCAGTGCCAGCATATCTTCCATCCATTACGTTGATATGTTTCGTGCTGTAGAAGCCCCGACGCGGAAGTGCATGTAAACAAAGCCTGCGTGCGAGACGGCGGAGCGTCCCGACTAACGCCTGGAACAATAATATTTCTAACGCGATCCTCCATTGCAGAGTGATCGCTGATCGAAAACGGCTCACTTCCACCACGTTAAAAAGAAATAGAGATATTAAGCTTTTAGTCAAGGAGTTAACTTTGCAGCGGCCGACCGGAAATATTTTGACATGGATCGACATCCGGCCTCTCCTTCTCAGAGACTCCTTGGATGATCCCAAAGTTTCGTTAGAGCGCCCCACGTGGGCCCCACGTATAAAAAAATAAATGGGTGCCATAAACGGTCCGGACCGTTTATGGCACATGACGCATGGCTTCTCAAAAACGGTCCGGACCGTTTATGGCACATGACGCATGGCTTCTCAAAAACGGTCCGGACCGTTTATGGCACTCAATGTGTTAACTGCACATTGCGATTTACAATGTAGGCATTTAGCAGACGTGCTTATACAGAGCGACTTAACAAGTGTGAAATCTGAGTAAATAGCATGAACCCTAGTCAGCAAACAACAGGGTAAATACTATAGTCACATAATTAGAGTGCATTTCCCACACGTTTTCCATACGAGTTTCAGCCATACATACTGTATATACTGCGGTTGGCTCCAGTATTGTTTAGGCTGCACTCTCCCCAGGATAAATGTTTACCCATTCAATCCGGGAACGCATCTGTGTCATTTTAGATTTGAGTTATAACCATTATTTTATACTTTGGCTATTTTAGAAAAATCGTGAAAATTTGTGCAAATCTTTGAATATAATATATTTTTAAAGCGAACTTTTGTACACACATCTTTGCTTCTGGGGGTCCCTGGAACAAAATATTTTGAAATGGGGGTCAAATGTGTGTGTGTGTGTGTGTGTGTGTGTGTGTGTGTGTGTGTGTGTGTGTGTGTGTGTGTGTGTGTGTGTGTGTGTGTGTGTGTGTGTCTGTGTCTGTGTCTGTGTGTGTGTGTGTGTGTGTGTGTGTGTGTGTGTGTGTGTGTGCGTGTGCGTGGCCAAATACATATAATTTTGGGGTTCCTTGACATGAAAAGGTTTGAGAACCGCTCATATAGCAGCATAGGGGTTTTCAGAAAACTGTTAGGATTTAGAAGACATTTGTAGATTCCCCAGAAGCTTTGAGTTACAAATGTTCACTTAAAAAAACATATATTCAAAGATTTGCACCCATTTTCAAGATTTTTCAGAAACCAATAGCAGATCGACAAGCTCGCAGCGCAGCACTCGGTGGCGCGCTATGATATGATATCTGCTATTTTTGAATAGCCAAAGAAATCTAAAATGACATGCGTTCACGGATTGAATGGGTTAGCTTCCATGTAGTCTTCATTACAACCCATTCTGCTCTGCACCACGTCGTGCAATGGCCTGGATGTCTATTCTCATGCGTGTCCAAAAATAATACTAAATAATGCAAATGAGGAGCTGACCCGCTGGCACAATGTGTGCTCTGTCTGTGAATTGTAAAATGTTTTCTTTTCTTTGTCATTTTTAGCCGCATGCTGAAAAGCATAGCGGCTCTATATTCAGTCTGACTCTGACCCAACAGATTTCCGACATGTATTCATGTTTGCAACACTTTTTTTGCGTGATTGGCTGTCGTTTAAGCCAATGGGCGCCCTCGTCCTCCCAAGCTATGGGACTAGACACGCCTCTCTCAGTGGATTCGTCTGAGCGCTAGCCGAATTTGGCTAATAGTTAGCTTGTATGCTTGTATGATGTTACTAACTGTTTTTAGCCAAACGCGGTAATGTCCACTCTCCATTAGTTCTCGACGCAAGTTGCGTTATTAATCCCGTAATTTTCATGTATTGTACATCCCAAAATCAAATGTATTAACCATGCGAGAGAGAGTAAAAAAAAAAGCGATTCTGGGCGAGGTAAACAGAACACTCGCCCCAAAACACACTCACCCCCATTCATTTCGCAGACAGAGGCCGCCGGATTAGACCCGGGCGAGTGTGTTTGGGCACGAGCGTTCTTGTAATCCCTTGCCGCATATGTAGCCATGGTTCACATTCATGTTTCAGGGCTACTACCTACCGCATGATGCATCCATATCAAGGGCCCTTTTAATACAAAAACCCACGGCAATTTCGGTCTACAGTACACCAGCCTTCAACAATAGTGTACATTCAGTGGTCAGGTTCGTTCAGAAATCAATTGAAGAACGCAGGAGCGAGTTTTCCATATATAGCAAGCCACGCGCGAGAACGTGCATACACGCAGTACACTACACATGTGTCGTTTTCAGATGGTTTTAATTTGAAGGTATAACAGGCTGTTCAATGTGTTTTTGTGAGTTACGAGAACTGACCGGCGTGCTCTATGCCGTCGTGTTGTGTTAAGTTACACAAGTGGCAGAAACGGTGCTTTCTGATTTTCACAATACAATGTAATCCACCCGCGTTTAGTTCAGTATTATAAAAGTGTTCACCCAACGCGTGTAAACTTAAGCTAATAGGTTAACAACAGTCTCGAGTCGGTCTCAAACAGTCAGGGGGGGGGGGGGCGGGGGAGACAAAGACTCGGTCGAGAGAGGCAGAGAAATGCAGACGATGCATCTCATTGCACAGAGGTGCGTGAGCAAGATAAGGATTTAACTTCATTTAAATCAGCACAGTGTAAGCACAGTGTAAGTTAATGTCCGCTGCCGTCAGCGCCATCTTCATAATAGATAAATATATATTCAGAACAGAATAATAATATTAAAAATATTTAATAAAACAAAAAATTGAAAATCTTCTTTTCTTTTTTTTCGGGTTTTGGGCCTAACATGATGGCAATAGTCAGGTTCGGGCCGAGCCCCGGGCCGGCCCAGTCGGGCCCAGTTAGGGCCGAGCCTTCATTTTCAGGCCCGTTGAGAACTCTATAAATGATTAGTAGCCTTAAAGCTACTATTTGAATACTATTATTATTTTGCCTATACTATGTGGCTAACTGTGCATCACTCTGATTGCATCTTTCATTCATTCTGCAACGTGTTAATTGTCCATCACCTGACAACCATTAGCTGTCTTTTGTCATCTTCATTTCTTTATAGTTAAATGTTGTGTTGTTGACAAGATTGGGGCCAAAAAAGCCTGCCGCATGCGGCTTTATTATGACTTGTCATTCTTGTTTTTTTTTCATGGGAAACTCGCTGTTATCGGCTGATCTTTGCCTTACAACATTCGAGCCCTACTGTACTACAACCACACTGTCATAACCCCAACCCCCTTCTGCATTCATTCTGTTCCCGTAGTACGGCTAGAAGTACAAACTTCTAGCCATTGTAGAAGTTTGTCAATAATTTATCCAACATCTTTGTTTCCAAACAATTCCTTGGTAAAGTGAAAAGGGAACAAAATCTAACTTATCTGAAACGCTTCCTCTTGAGATTGACACAAAAGTGCAGCATTAATACAGCAGCACATTTTTTTGTTACAAGGCTGAGAGAGAGCAATGGTTCTAAAACGTTTTCATTTGAAGGACCAACAATTTGCTACAGTATGCATTAAGCCACGGATCCCCATAACTCTGAGAGTGTACAAATGAGGTTCATTTGTACCCTGACCCCATTTTTAGAACCACTTAGAGATTCCATCCAGGCTGAAACCAGTATTTTTGTGACTCTGAGTTTTGTGTTTTATTTGTTTTGCACCCTGTAGGTGTTTCAGTAGCCAGCAAGCTCTTTCAGTGAGCAGTCAGCTCAACAGCTGTTTGTGGAAGTCGAAACCGTGGTTTGTTTCTGTGTGTTACAGCTGTAGCGTTGTGCCCTTTAGCTCAAGGTAAAATACTGTTAGCTGCCAGTATTTATTGTGCTGAACACTGAAAACATGATCTTAGTGATATGTTGCATAATGCCCGCTGTAAATAAATACATAAACACACACACACACACACACACACACACACACACACACACACACACACACACACACACACACACACACACACACACACACACACACACACACACACACACACACACACACACACACACACACATGCACTCACCCTCCCACACCGCTCCCAGTTCAATTTAACACACGGGTGCGCACACACACACACACACACACACACACACACACACACACACACACACACACACACACACACACACACACACACACACACACACACACACACAGACAGCACAAAGCACATACATTATGCACACAGTGACACTCACACATGTTATGGAGTAGCATTTTATCCAGGGACAATTCCGCTGCGCATGCAGTCTTTTCTACTCACACTCTCACCTGAGACCTGCAAAGTATAATACTATAATGCGGAGTGGGGCATACCATGCACCTGTACATATTATATTTTATGTACAGTAGATTATAAAACACATAATGTAATGGAGGCAGTGTATTGTAGAGCAGCTCGATGTGACGAGCTTCACTCGCGACGTACTGTGTTGCTGAGGTCATAGAATTAACTCACTTCCTCCTCAACAGACCTGGGTGCAATCTTTGACCAAAACTTGAACTTGGACATAAACAAGCCTGCTTTTTCCAGCTCCAGCACATTGCAAAAGTCTAATTAATGCTATCAATTACTAATCCATACCTTAATTATTTTCAGGCCGCGACTCTTTTCTCCCCTCTCAGTTAAGTACCCTGTCCAACCTGCAAAAAACAATCCTTCCATCCCTTCACTGGTTTGCCCGTAAAGTACTGCTTATCACATACAAGGCCCTGCATGGTCTTGTCACTTCATACAAATGTGTACTTTTGCATCCGTACTCCACCTCTAGGCCACTCAGATCTTCTGACTACGGTCTCTTATTTATACCCCGCAACACTCCGCAAATTGCGATTGCGCTTTGTGATTGCGCTTTGGCATTGGGGCTCCGTCCCTCTGGAACAGACGCACCCCACCCCCAGATCAGTCTTTTGAAGAAAAAAAACTTCTCGACACACATACACACACATAAACTTGCACATTCTCTCAGTCAGTCAGTGGAAATCCTGTCTATAGTATAAAGGAGATCTTTGAAGCCACTCTGTGCATCTAACAGGAGCAGCTCTGTGTTTCCACTCTTTCTGCACGGCTCTCACACTCTGCAGCTGCCCTGCACAATGGACCCCGTTCAACCTCACACCTACTAATTAGCCATAAAGTGACCGCCCTAAGGTCTGTGTGTGTGTGTGTGTGTGTGTGTGTGTGTGTGTGTGTGTGTGTGTGTGTGTGTGTGTGTGTGTGTGTGTGTGTGTGTGTGTGTGTGTGTGTGTGTGTGTGTGTGTGTGTGTGTGTGTGTGAGAGAAGAGAAAGTGCATGAGAGGGTGAGAGAATGTGTGTTTTTGTGTTTGCATGTTCCCAATATGTGTTCCCACCAGTGTTGTTCCAGAGCCTGTCGGTTTGTTTTATCATACCTTATGTGTCAGAGGGGAGGGGTCTGTCTCATAGCACAACACATTGAACAGTAAGTAGAAAATGTGGCCCCACCTGGAGTCATGCCAGTGGGAAACTCTAGCACGCACTACCTGTACTTAACATTATGAATAATGAAACTACATTATGCAAGTGTCATTAGCTCACCACTAAGCTATGAGTATATTCTTCTGTCAAATCAATACACATTCACCATGGGGGCATTATTGCCAGGCAGCCCCACCCCAATGTTTAACACGGTGGGCCATCGATATACCTGATGACTATGGGATGAATATGAAATGGTGGAGCACGAAATAACTTATGGGACATCTTTTCCCCTGAGAGATGTTGGTTTTGATGAGGTCGTGGAGGTTTATTGGTGTGTTTTGAATGTCAGAGTGCCCATAAAGCAGCCCTGGTCCATTATCTCTAAACGCTGCCATTTGGTCTTGATTACAGCCCATTCCACTGACTGCTCCAACACTGCCAGGCGGCACAATGTCCTGTTGAGTCACCTCGCGCTGCACTTGTTTTTCACATTTATTTAAACAGGAGTACGTTGACCGGTCACGCAGGAGTACGTTGACCGGTCACGCACACTCCTTTTAATGCAACACCTTGCTTTATTTTATTTATTATATGCACACCATTACACACGCTCACACCAGGGACCTGCCCAGTGCAACTCCTCATATGCACCACACTGTGCAATCCAGAGTGTTAATTTAACTCTGAGAGTGTACATAGCCGGGTCCATTTGGTTACATTTGTGCACTCAAGTGTAACCAAGAGTGACAAATGGATACATTGACACTGAGTATTTTAGTGTGTACAACCCCACATGTCAGTTAATGACCTTAGCATTGATCTCTGCAGCAGGCTAATGGGACAGTTGACCCCATTAGCCTGACCATACCTGTATGTCCTGTTTTTTGACCTCGAACAGCAGTCACGTAAGGCTGAGCGTGCAGACATAAGGTAGAGACAGCCTGAAGAACGGTAGAAATATCAGCCCACCTTTGTCACAAAATGACTTACACTATGGTCTTGTTTTGGTGGTTTCTTATGGCAGGGCTCTCCATGAGTCTAGCCGTCTATAAGATAAGAGTGTGTGTGTGTGTGTGTGTGTGTGTGTGTGTGTGTGTGTGTGTGTGTGTGTGTGTGTGTGTGTGTGTGTGTGTGTGTGTGTGTGTGTGTGTGTGTGTGTGTGTGTGTGTGTGTGTGTGTGTGTGTGTGTGTGTGTGTGTGTGTGTGTGTGTTTGTGTCTGTCGCTAATCTGCCAGTGCCAATTTTCTTATGCACACTGGCAGTTAGCCAATGAAGTACCTCCACTCATTAATGTGGTTGCCCGAAAGGGCTACCCACTATAGTACTTGGCCGACTTTATATATTATTAATAATATTATTATAGATAAACTGAAGTTTGTCCGGCTACTACTCCCCAGTTTTGGCGGCACACACTCGAGCCATATGTCAAATCGACGGCTTCATCGGGAATCGTGTGCTTCCATTTTGCTCAGCGATATAAATGTATTAGTAAATACATGTTTGGGGAAATTCATTAATTTCAGTAGCCACGTAGAAATGACAGCAAGGAGAGTAAATTAATACAACAGACAATTCACAGAAATAAAAAAGCTAAGAAATCATAGCTTAAAGCATATTTCTCAGAAACTCAGCCAAGCAAGTAAAGTAAGAGCGAATAAATAAATGCATAATACTTAGGATTTTAAAACATATACCCTTGGAGTCATACTGTATGGAAACTCCTGAAGTTTGAATGCCCCTGTACAGTATGTGCATGATGCATCTAATCATCAAAATCAATGAAATGAATGAATGAATCAATCAATCAATCAATGTACATATCTAACTGTTGGCTCTGTGTTTCTATCCCTCCAGTGTGATGACGTGGTGACGTGTGGAGACAGTACCAGTGAGGTGTCGGTGTCCTGCTCCTCTACAGACGACACAGCCAGCGTAGGTCCTCCCAGCTCCAGCCCCGACAGCTGTCTGGAGGGACAGACCCAGGCCCTCGGCACCTGGACCCCAGAGGAGAGCACTCGAACTGGGGTTAATACCGTGCCAGGGCTCGGCTTTGGTGGTGAAGCTGGAGGTAAAACGTTTGGGTGACATTGTTTTTATGGCATTTGTCATCTTAACCCATTAAAACCGGGAAAGCATCTGTCACTTTAACCATATTTTATACTTAGCAGATATGCAAGCCCATAGCACGTGGCGCGCTATGAACTTGTAGATCTGCTATTTTTGAAAAATCTTGACAATTTTTGCAAATCTTTGAATATGCATTTTTAAAAGCAATTTATTTTTACTCAAATCTTTGCTTCTGGGGGTCCCTGGAACAAAATATTTTGAGATGGGGGTCGGCGGCCAAATGCATAACATTTTGGGGGTCCTTGACATGAAAACATTTTTTGAACCACTAATATAACAACATAAGTTTTTCAGAAAACTGTTAAGGATTTAGAAGACATTTATATAATCGGGTCCTCAGGTCTTAATGGGTTAATTGGCTTTGTTTGTAGCTTTGTTTCGACTCTCCGCTCCTCTGGTTTACACTACTGTATTTGACTGCAGGTGCAGGAGAAACAGAAGAGGAAGCTAAAGACAGGGTGACTGAGGTGGTACCTACCCGACGATCAGCTCTCCTGCTGCGGTCGAGCCTCCGCTCCTTGTCCCCTCTACGACGACACAGCTGGGGCCCCGGCAAGAACGCTACAGGAGGAGGAGGAGGGGGAGACGCAGACATGAACCAAAGGAGGTGGGTTCAGGTGTCAGGGCTGTCCCTTTGAGCAAACAAAAGCATGATGAACTGGTTATTACTGATTCACAAATTGTGTTTCTATCAGCTACCACTACAGATTTATGTAATCTTCCCTTGTGCTATGTTGTACGTCTACTTATGTAGAAACCTACGGCAGAGTAGAAGAGAGAGGATTATGTCACTGGGGTCCTCAATACCTCCCAGCAAATAGAATAGCAAAATATGTGTATTAAACATGGATGTCAGCCACGGAATGGCTGAATGAACCAACTCAACACCTACACACTGTTCTCTCCAAGTGCCTGTAGGCTTTCATTGCAGGACTGTATGGAATATCATTTATTGATTTGCTTGTGCTGTATTGGCTCACACATAGACATCATTAAGAACCTGTCCTGTACCCATGCAGTCTCAGCCTTAAGCCTCAAGTTTGATTGCTGACTTCTGTCAAATCAATGCAAGTTACAGTGTACATATCAATGCTATGCTACAGTATTATGACTCTATGCCTTTAGAATAGAATAGTGTGGATTAATAGGAGGTTCTATAAACATTTTACCAACAGGAGTAGTGTGACATAACGCTATGAGAGCATCATGGTAGATTGTTTTTGGATTATAAAAATGGTTTAATGTCTCAGCTTTACAGTTTATAGCAGCTGTGGTTGTGCATGTTCAGCATCATTGTGTTATGGGCCTGGGTTAGGTTTACTCAGGATATAAAGCTTGCATCATATTTCAAGTGGCCTGGCCTGTCGAGCATACTGTACGCACACGCACGCACACTCACACAGCACAACACAACACAACACAATTAAAAGCGCTTAAGTGGCTTAATGACAAAAAAGCCGTAGCTTTTTTGTGGTCCGCATACAAAACAAACAACACCCAACAGACTATACAAACGACGTACAAAAACACAATGATAAATAAATATGAAAATAGAACATGGCTGCGTGCGTGCACACACACACACGCACGCACGCACGCACGCACGCACGCACGCACGCACGCACACACACACACACACACACACACACACACACACACACAGAAAAATGTAAGACCTCAACAACTATTTGAAATGAAGAAGTGAAGAAGACTTAGTGTTTTGATCAGCGCTTGTAGGTCTTCATCCCGAACTGCATAGTTTCATCACATCCTGTATTAGGGGTGGGACGATATGGGTATCTCACGATACGATATCTGTGGCGATATTAGGCCCTCGATAACGATAATATCACGATATTCGATATATTGCGATATATTGCGATATCACGATATATTGCATGAAATTTCACCAACGATATATCACGATAGTCCTTGTATTCAATTAATAAACACTTAAAATAGCACCAAACAGTTCAAAATCATCATTACGTCGGAAAAACAACGTATCACAAAACTAACTAACTTTTTTTCGGCATTATATCGATTATTTATCGCGGGAGAAAGTATCGCGATATATCCCGATATCGATATATCGTCCCACCCCTATCCTGTGGACAAATGATTAATATAGTGTACCAGTCTTTTTTGTCTTTTTCTCCCATCACACTAATCTTTCTGATCGTCACCCATCTCATCCTGTCTTACCTACTCAGCACCCTTCGGAGTCCTGGAGAGGGAAAGCCAACCTTTCACAGGAGAAGGTACTAACACAACAAGACATTTTACTAACTCATTTTACTGACTGTTTCTGCTCCTGGTTGTTGCCTTATATATACCATGTTTTCCCCATGCAGACAAACAGCGTTAACTACTTCTTGCCATTAAAAAAAGCTCAAACTAAAAATCAATATTCTACTTCAAATTCTTGTCACTTAGCTCTTGCTCTTACCCAGAGTGACTTACAGTGTATAGAAGGGCACTTCAGCTCAGGGCACACTGGCTTTGGCAGTGACATTTTGCAAGGTTTAAAGGTACAGTAACAGATGATATAAAAAGATCAGAATCATCTTTAATGTCACATCACAGGTTTGCAGGTGTAAAACAGTGGGTGAAATTAGTTTTTCTGCAAGCTCCATCGTTTTTGTTGTTTCCAGAAACAAAAACAAAAAGAAGGGGGAGCAAGGGGGGAAAGAAATAATAAAAAAAACAAAGGTTTCTACATACATACATAATACAGTACTTAACAATTTACTTTTCCTTGTGTATGCAAACATACCTGTCCAATAAGATGACTGTGATCCTCAGTCACTGTGATATAATTGTGATTGAAGAAAAAGCTGCTAAACTGATAAAAGATGTTCTGTACTGTGCTGTACACGGTACAGTACGACCCTCCTCTGTACCAGCAGTACCTTTGATGATGTTTTTGTACAATTTATTTGATTGTATGCACCTTAATACTAGCGTTTTTATATATATATATAAGTCGATCTGGATAAGAGCATGGCTACATGGGAATGTAGATAGTGCTGTTTGGCTTCACAGGGCAGCATATATGACATTAACTTTAGTACTGTAGATGTCTGTCTGTCTGTCTGTCTGTCTGTCTGTCTGTCTGTCTGTCTGTCTGTCTGTCTGTCTATCTATCTATCTATCTATCTATCTATCTATCTATCTATCTATCTATCTATCTATCTATCTATCTATCTATCTATCTATCTATCTATCTATCTATCTATCTATCTATCTATCTATCTATCTACAGTATCTATCTATCTATCTATCTATCTATCTATCTATCTCTTCCTCCTCTGTTAAAAAGACACTGCAGCTAATTTGAATACCACTCTAAGATTTACATGCTAGCTGATTTGCATGTTTGTGTGTCAGAGTGTCTGTGTGTGAGTTTGTGTGCGCACACAGTACATGCATTCATTTCTTCAGTCAGTAGTGTGTGTGTGCGCGTGCGTGCGTGCGTGCGTGCGTGCGTGCGTGCGTGCGTGCGTGCGTGTGTGTGTGTGTGTGTGTGTGTATGTGTGTGTGCGCGTCTGTGTGTGTGTGTGTGTGTGTGTAAATTATTTGGGTGGATGTGGGTGTAGTTGTTTGCATGAATCTCTCTGTCATCGTGTTTCTGTCTGCTTGTGTGTGTGCGCATGCGTGTGTGTGTTTGTTTTTTGTGTTTGTGTTCTGCTCCATTGTTCATAACTTCTCATCATTGCCCTCCACAGGTGTCAGTCAGTCAATCAGTCAGTCAGTCAGTCAGTCAGTCAGAATGACAGGTAATTAATTATTCTACTATGGAATACATGAGCAACCACTGACCTTCATCGTAGCACACAGATATAATACTATGACAGAAACACTCATCTATATTCACTCGCCCCCGGGCAGGTGAGTGCTGTTTTTTACGCCACATGTCATTATTAAACTTTGTTTACCTTTATAGTTTACATGATAGCTTTGCGCTATGCTGTGCTCTATCTACACTGTCTCCCTCTCAGCTTCTTACGGTAGACAGTGATTGGATTGCACAGTTCTTCCTCTGGGGAGAGGAAAAGATGGCACTATTGTCATTTCGACTTTTTACTATCCTACAGTTTGAAGAAAATAATTTAGCTGTCTTATTCAGTGGGACTTACAATGAGTGAGCAGGTATAGTAGGACGTTGGGTGTCGTGCTCAAGGACACGTTGGCTGCGGTGGAGATTACTGAACTCATGACTTTTCAATTATGGAACATAAATCTCTATAACGGCCAATTGCTTTAGTTTTAGTGATGTTTGAGCGTGCTGGACAGATGTATGGGTCGGGCTCTGATCGTTGAAAAGCTGTGTGTGTGTGTGTGTGTGTGTGTGTGTGTGTGTGTGTGTGTGTGTGTGCCCGTGTGTCTGTGGTGTCCTGTGTGCATCCATGTGTGTGACTGTACAACCGTTCAGACAGCTGTGTGTGTGAGTGGTACTATAATGCATCATAAGCCTGTCCATAAAGCAGTGATCCCAGGCACACACACACAGTTCAGTGTGAATAGACCTGTCCTGTCTCCACTCATAATCACTGCTCTGCCTACAGTCAAGGCTGTGTTATTTACAGCAGTAGGATACGTGTAATTGTGTTAGTAAATCACACAGCTAGCTGCTGCACTCAGGACACTCAGGGGCGTTGAGGATATGCGTCTTGCTCAAGTGTGAAGGCTCTCTCTCTCTCCGTACCACAGGCACAGGCACACGCACGCACGCACGCACGCACGCACGCACGCACGCACGCACGCACGCACGCACGCACGCACGCACGCACGCACGCACGCACGCACACACGCACACACACACACACACACACACACACACACACACACACACACACACACACACACACACACACACACACACACACACAGAGACATAGATATTCAGAAGGTTCCCGGTTTGATCCCTGCTCCTTCTGGCATCATGACAAAGTGTCCTTGAGCAATACATTGAACCTTTTAACTGGACCTGACTAGCAGGTTGGTTCCTTGCATGGCTGCCTCCACTGTCAGTGTGTGAATGGTTGAGTGTGACACATACATTGCTTTAATGCAGAGCATTTCTAAACAGCACAGACAGATGGTTAAACTCATAGAGATATTTGAACAGAATCACACGCACAAAGCATAGTCAAACAGACAAACACACAGATGCTGCATAGATGCATGTACTGACACAGACATGCACAGCCTATTTTCGGGGCAGATGGTTTACGCTAATATGCGGATTAAACATTAAGCAGCCACCTTCCTTCAAGCTGGAGAACATGTTTTGGCATGTTTTTTATATGTATGTTCTAACCCACATGTGACAAAGGCTAAATACTTGGATCCAACAAAACTGTAGCAGATTGAAGGCATAATATCCATATTGGGTGGGTTTTCCTTCATGAAAGCCTTCTTGATTGGTGAACTACCTACAGATATATTATTACACATAATGCCACGTTCTGTTTGGCTCATCGTCGCTGGACATGCTTTAAGCAATTCTTAAAGTGCTTATATAGTTACTTATACACATACGGTACATGAATGTACAGTTAAAGCATGGTCAGAGCGTACTAGCCTTGATACAAGAGTCTTGGTGTTAGCTCAAAATAGTCTTTAGGGTTCCGCACTTGGGGTCCGTACATCTACAGTACATAAACGTTCCGATGACGATGAGCGTACCAGCCCCATTTTAGAGACAACATTTCTCATGCACACGTCACATGCGTATACATGCACGTGAAAAATTACTGCTGTGCAGATCTCTAGATGGACGTCTGCTCAGGGTCTACTATAATGTACATCCGCGTGGACTGCTTAAACTGGACTTTCACACTGAGAAACGCTCCTCATAGGACAATGCCAGACATGTTAACTGCATTTGTTATTTCCTTCCAAGATGATTTTACATCTTGGCAGTCTGTTGAGGTGCCATAGATTTGCTTTTTTGATGACTCTGCACCACATCCGTTTTCTCTTGGGAGAAATTATGTTTCCAAGGGTTTTCTTCCATGACACTATGAAACTTACCAGTAGACCACTGTGCTGAGCACAGCACACTGTTCTTAAAAGGTAATGAAAAGTGATCATTTGATTGGTCATGATTGAATGCACCTGCAACACACCCACTGACAATACATTCAGTGTAATCTGACGCACCTCTCCAGGGACTCCGCCCGTGTGTTGCCACGCCCCACCTGTCACGCCGTTGAATGTGCTTCATGTCGGTTCGCCTGTTTCCCCAAAATAGGGCCCTTAAACAGAATCAGACACACACAAACTGCCCACCTGACTCCAAGATCAGTCCCTTTATACACACACACAGATGCCTGCTGCTGTAGCACAGTGCTTTATGAAGAACAGAGCGGTGATTTCTCAGCTGCTTAAACACCAGCTGTCCACACTGTGTGTGTGTGTGTGTGTGTGTGTGTGTGTGTGTGTGTGTGTGTGTGTGTGTGTGTGTGTGTGCGTGTGCGTGTGCGTGTGCGTGCGTGCGTGCGTGCGCTAGTGTACTGTGTACACATACAGTACCTAGCTGTGTGTTTGTGGAGGGACTAGGGAAGTGTGTGTCTGTGTGTTTCTGTGCATGTCTGCATGTGTGCTTTTGTGCTTGTGGAATAAGTGTGCACGTGTGTTAAAATTTGAACTGGGAATGGAGTGGGAAGGTATATGCATAATGTATATGTATGTGTGTGCACTGTGCACATGCTTGTGTGTATGCAAGTCCTTTTTTAACAGGACTTTGGGTACAATATGGTGTGTGTGTGTGTGTGTGTGTGTGTGTGTGTGTGTGTGTGTGTGTGTGTGTGTGTGTGTGTGTGTGTGTGTGTGTGTGTGTGTGTGTGTGTGTGTGTGTGTGTGTGTGTGCGTGCGTGCGTGCGTGTGTTTGTGCGTGCGTGTGTGTGTGCGCGTGTGCGTTTGCACGCGCACACATACGTCTGCTAGTTACTCTACAAGGTGATGGTTGTTTTCAATATAGAGTTAGATACTGACACCCTGCTCCTCATAAATAATCCTCTAATATCTACTGTTGTTCTCTGTTTCTGACTCTCCATCTCTCTCTCTCTCTGTAGTTACAGTCTGGAAGGCCTCAGTGGAGAACAGGATACTGTGAAGGGCCCATGCTCCCGGGGCTCCCAACGGGGGACCATGCTGAACAACGAGGAGGAGAGGGGAGGAGGTTCCCTGGTGTCTCTCACTGAGGAGCAGGAAGACGCGGGGGAGCATGGAAACATGGAGGAGCAGGTTCGGCTCTAACACATATGAAATATATTTGGCCATATACTGTACGTGTATGTTACTGTATGTTATCTAGTGGATATAAGTAGCAGATATATTTGGGCTAGGTTATATCAAAAATAAAACAGAAATGCCAAAAAATAATCAGTCTCAGTCAAAATCCATGCAAGGTTATAATTGGAGTTACCAGGAATCCTTGTAAATACTTATTGATTATGTTTAGTTTTTATATAGTTATTATATAGTTTCGGTTCCAACTTACATAACCTTATTTGATCACTATCTATGATATATCATTATGGACTGTCATCTCAAAATGATAGTGGCTTGTCCACTCCACTTTTGTTTCATTTAGTTTCATTTGTACACTCAGCGTGTTATCAACACTGGGGACTTGATCCTAGTCAAGTCCACCTGCAGGGTTCAAATGTGTTCATAAGTCTTAACCACTACAACATTGACAGACACACGCATCATAAAGTTTGCTGATATTGATCTGTTGATAATTTGATGCAGCTAGCCTGCAGGCAGATTGAGTTGCTGCAGTCCCTCAGACCCATGGACAGACCCATGTATTTAAATAAAAAATGTAAAGGTGTGTGTGTGTGTGTGTGTGTGTGTGTGTGTGTGTGTGTGTGTGCGCACACGGCTGCGTGCATGTGCGTGTGGAGATGATTGAATTAAGTTAGTGCTCAAGGGCATGTGTGTGGCTGTATATCGAGTGTGTGTGTGTGTGTGTGTGTGTGTGTGTGTGTGTGTGTGTGTGTGTGTGTGTGTGTGTGTGTGTGTGTGTGTGTGTGTGTGTGTGTGTGTGTGTGTGTGTGTGTGTGTGTGTGTGTGTGTGTGTGTGTGTGTGTGTGTGTGTGTGTTTGCATATGCTTGTACTGTATGTGCATGTATTTCAATTCATTAGCAACACACCTGAGATTAACTAATAGGTCTTTTGGAAGGTCAAAGGAAGAGTTATTAACATCCAACCTTATTAGCACTCAGGGGAAAACACAATGTTTGTCAGATCGGCAATAAATCAGATTTGATGAGAATGTTTTTCACACAGATCAGCTTCCTGCTGATCCCACCAACTGTGTCCTGCATCATTTCCCTCATTTCCATCAACGCTGTCATCCTAAATCTTTCATTCCAGTCTTCAATTACTGTGGATGTGCGTGTACTGTTTAGCAGTTTGATTCTGTTCACCACTTAAACCCTATATACTTTGTTGACCGGGATCTGTTCTTGGTTGGCGCCCTCCTTTTTCACTCAACACCTCTGCCGAAAATAGTCGATGTACAAGCTCTACAATGCGTCTTAACTATGTGAGCATACCCAGAATAGGGATGCTTTAAAAAGCCATACTGTGTATTTGTATTTAATAGTGTTTAGAGAAGTTGTCAAAAACCCATTTATCTGGAATAGTTATTAATAGTTATGAATATATCAAAAATAACTTTTGGTTATATATGATACATACACACATGTATAACATGACATGTCTGCCTGTTGCAGAGGACCAGGAGGTATCGTCCATTGAGACACAGCTGTCCTCCATTGTCCCTGCCTCTCACCAAGTCTGTGTCCATGCTCACCATCAGCCAGAAAGACATAGAAGGTAAGAGCATGGATGGATGGATGGATGGATACACACACACACACACACACACACACACACACACACACACACACACACACACACACACACACACACACACACACACACACACACACACACACACACACACACACACACACACACACACACACACACACACACACACACACACAGTACATATGCATACATACAGTACACAGACTACACACACTTCTTTATAGTTAATTAACTTAATCTTGGTGTGGACGGCCGTTTATTCTGTCCTGACTCTAACCTGATTACTTACTTTTATTAAGTTGAAACTTCAGGACTATTGTTTTTTATCCCAGGGGGATTGGGAAGAAATGATCCACATTACCCCACTCTGCTCTGTTCCTCACCTGCCACCTGACCTTACACAGTGTGTCTGTTCCAATGACCATACACTGTGTGACTGTCCTTAAACTGTCTGTCTTCTCCAATGACCTTACACTGTCTGACTGTACTTTTAACTGTCTGTCTGCTCCAATGACCTTACACTGTCTGACTGTACTTTTAACTGTCTGTCTTCTCCAATGACCTTACACTGTCTGACTGTACTTTTAACTGTCTGTCTGCTCCAATGACCTTACACTGTCTGAATGTCCTTAAACTGTCTGTCTGCCACTCATATCACTGGAGAGATGTAGTGTATAATCACTAAACATCAGGTCTTTCACAATTAATACATTGTACATGTAAATCTCTTAGATTTGATAATCAATTAAGTGTAATTTTGATCATTAATACGTTTGTACTAAGATTCATTAGATGAAGATATCATTTTTGATCATCGACGCACTACGCCTTTGTGAGATTGAGTTAATGATGAGTTCATGCTCTGGTTCTTTCCTGCCCCCTTGCATCGCTCCAGCCTCTGGACAACAGCATCGTAAGAGGAGAGTCTCCTTCTCTTTCAACCTGTCCCCCAGCCTCCTGACCAAAGTTAAATCTCACTTTCATGTCGACTCTCCTTCTAGTGATGATGAGGATAGTTTGAGTAAGTATAGCTAATGGTAGCAGCCATCCTAAACTAGCAGAGAACCAGAACAGCCCCAACATCACAACTCTAGCTGCTTCTTAGTTGTCAACTCTGTTATTAGACTGCAGAATCTGTCTTTGTGTGTGTGTGTGTGTGTGTGTGTGTGTGTGTGTGTGTGTGTGTGTGTGTGTGTGTGTGTGTGTGTGTGTGTGTGTGTGTGTGTGTGTGTGTGTGTGTGTGTGTGTGTGTGTGTGTGTGTGTGTGTGTGTGTGTGTGTGTGTGTGTACATGTTTGTGTGTGTGTGTGTGTGTGTGTACATGTTTGTGCATGTGTGTTCACTCCTCAAGCAACAGGAACAGCCAGGAACTGATCATCCCTGGCTGTTTGATTTGCTACATTGTAATGTCACCTCGCTGAAATATAGTCAATGTCGAGTCAAATTGTACACCGGGAAAATCCATATGCTTCACAGGAAATGCATACAGTACAGTACTGTATAAAGAGGCACACAAAATGTCCAGATAGATGAAATGAAAGGATACAGTACAGTATGTAACGTTAAGTATAAAGAACCTGCAGTTGACATAAACTGTATAGAGGTGAGGGTTGGGGTAGACATAAGAGCCTAGGTTAGGGTGAGGGCTGGGCAGTGGAGAAGTGGGTATACTGTTCTTCATTCGGCTAATTCCCGTTAGGCCACATTATCCATCTGTTTCTATTCTCTGCATCTTCCTAGGTCACTCCAACCACCTGTATGTCTCTCTCTCTCTCACCACATCAATAAACCTCCTCTTTGGCCTTCCTCTTCTCCTCTTGCCTGGAGGGCATAATCTAACGTTGCATACTCTAATTACGTAAATTGAGAACATTATAAATAGAGATTTTGAAATAAAAGATAAGGGTATGTCTAACAGCCTATATAATAACTGAAATTATTTTTGTATAGTTATCTTGAGGTATGATGGATGATATATTGTATTCATTCCTAAAGGGGAAAGTCACAACAGGGGGCTGCCTTGTGCTTTAAAAAGTGTATCATCATCATCATCATTCTCCTGGTTCAAAGTACTGCAACAAATGTGCTATATTAACACCCTTGGTTGGCACTGCTCTGTGGCATTGTTTGCATGTGGCCTTGCTGGCCTCCTTGTTATTCACCTGGAATACCATGCACTTGTGCTGTTTAAAAGTTCATCCAAATTACACTGAGGAGAGAGTAAGGAGAGCTGAATTATTTAACCTTTGTTCAGAATGTCTTATAATCTGTCACTCAGAACCATTTGAAGAGGCTCATGCACACTTGTCATCTTTAACAAGTTTACACCCGCAAACTACTAGCCTCGCGTGGCCAGACAATATCACACTGCGTGTATTAAAATGCAATGCAATTTTGCAATGGCAGATTTGTCTGGCACAAGGCTAGCAAACTACTGTAATAACACTGACAAGACCCGCAAACAATAACACTGTGACAAGACCCGCAAACTATAACACTGTGACAGCTATTTTCAAGTGGAGAAGATGAGACGAGACAAGCTTAGAGAGCTGAGAGCAGCTCTGTGAGCGAGAGGCGGGGCTGTTTCAAATATTCAGAATCAATATGTATTGAAAAATATCTATTTGTGACAATGCTAAAACTGATTTCTAACTAGAAGTTATATGCAATGCCCATTGAAAAAGAAGTGGGTATATGGCATAGAACTTTGTATACCTTGCACTACACCACTGGGTCACTGTAAAGTCAAGTCATTTTCCATTGAAAATACTGTCTCTGTCTTTAATGGCAGTGGGTCAAGGTTTTGGAAATGGATGCGCTGAAGCGTGTTTGTGCAATCTGAAATACGTTGGAGGAGAAATTGAAGAGAAACAGGCAGCGGTTTGAGGCAGAACGGTGCACGGACGTTAGATGTCACACCCCTGTGCCATCCTGTCAGCTGGGCCTATTATGCAGACGTGGATTCGGCTCTGTGCCTACCTCCGCTGTCGGCTCAAAGAGACAGCACCACAATGACCCCCCGATTCTGTGTCTGTACCTTTTATACGAAACAGCGAGGCGGAATAACAGTGCAACATTCCCTTTGAATGGGCTGTGTGAAAGGGGCTACAGACCACTTAAAATACAGATGCACCCTTATCTCAACTAAAACACACACCGAAAACACCTTCTCTTGCTCTTCTTGGCTCTTTCATGGATCTACTACTGATCTCCGTTCTCTGTAAGAGCATTTTACTGTTGTACAGCTTTCATAAGGCTCCTTTTTTCTGTAAAACACACAACCAAAAAGCACCAACTACTCATCCTTTTTGATCCTTGTAAACAACACAGTGCACTTCCTCCCTGTTGTTGTAGCCGCATGTTAACTTTCTATTTTAACCACTTAAGCCATATGTTTTTCAAATAGTGCAAATAACCGCATTGTGGCGAGTTGTGAGCTTATATATCAGCTGTTTTCACTGTAATGACATGCCCAAAATAGGGAAGCCAGGATGAA
This sequence comes from Gymnoscopelus microlampas, assembly GCF_963454915.1. Taxonomy (NCBI): domain Eukaryota; kingdom Metazoa; phylum Chordata; class Actinopteri; order Myctophiformes; family Myctophidae; genus Gymnoscopelus; species Gymnoscopelus microlampas. The sequence continues at coordinate 47,861,685 of NC_139962.1, forward strand.
AGTGGTTGATTGTCTGAATGTGTTGTTGCATACCAACACAGACCAGCCACCATCTTTTGAATATGCTGTTCTAAATCAGTGCAGCTGAGCCAAATTACATATTTGTGTGGATTTGATAGAAATGGTTCTTCGGGTGGAATGAGGCTTTTGTTTGCAATAAATGTTTGATTTGGCTTAAATGGGGTATTTCTTTTTACCCATAATCCATTTGAACTGCATTTTGTCCCAGCCTTTATACTGTTTCTCCATTTTCATATTTGGTGGAAACATTTTGTCTAGATTTTAATTCCCCAAAACAGCTATTTTTATTACACTGAATATTGAAAACTATTTTCCCAGCAGTATCCCTCAGTGATTTGTTTTTGTTTTGTTTTCATAATTTCACTGAGCTCTATTTATTGCTACATGGAATTGGCATTGTGATAACATAGCTGCGAGTACAGAATTCAGACTAATCAAACCAAAACCATTTCAGGTAATTCAGGGCAATAATAAGTCTTAATGAATGAATTGTTTATTTTGATTAATTACATTATTGTGTCCAGTCCCTGTCTCAACAGTATATTGATCATCAGTATGTAGTATATCTGGATGTCCCACAGAAACATTGTATTTCCATGTTTTTTTCATAAATGAATGTCCTATTTTAGATTTATTTGTAGTGTCATGGAAAAGTTGCAAGACTAGCCGGACATCAGTTCATCAGAGATGCAGTCATTCAACAGCAGCCCCACACGCACGCACGCACGCACGCACGCACGCACGCACGCACGCACGCACGCACGCACGCACGCACGCACGCACGCACGCACGCACGCACGCACGCACACACACACTCAGTAGAGTCAGCCTGAAGTTTCTCATTGTCTCCTTTTCCTGCTGGTTTCCAGGTATGAGGTCACTCTCCAGCACCACAGGATCACTGGACTACAGGTGAGTCATTCTGGGAGTGTGGTGTGTGTGTGTGTGTGTGTGTGTGTGTGTGTGTGTGTGTGTGTGTGTGTGTGTGTGTGTGTGTGTGTGTGTGTGTGTGTGTGTGTGTGTGTGTGCGTGCGTGCGTGCGTGCGTGCGTGCACAATGTTTAAGATGTTCTTGTATTTACAATACTGTATAATGTGTGTGTTCATGAGTTCATTACTCTCGCTCCTGTGTGTGTGTGTGTGTGTGTGTGTGTGTTGCAGTATATCTGAGGAGGAGCCAGGCCCTCTCAGAACTGACTTTGACGGGAAGAGCAGCACCAAAGTGGGCCGAACATTCAGCTACCTCAAGAGTAAAATGTACAAGAAAACCAGGGTAAGCAACCAGACAGCACTGTCTGTAAATCACTGCTTCTTACTCTTACCAGACAACACACTGTCTGCACAGTATATCACTGCCTGGCGTTCAAATGCAACAGTTTGACTCAGCTTTTACTAGGGTTGTACAAAAGAAATAACTGGGTGTAGAGTAGACCATGACCACTCTAGGACATGCACATAAGCAGCCAGGCTGTTACTTACTAGATGGATAGCTAGACTGGGCTGGGAGACCGTGCTTGTGTTTATTTAAACTGCGGTTGCAAAGTGTCTCATGCAGGATGCGAGTCAGCTTCTATCATTTCGTAATGCGGTTTATGCCAAGCCTAAAGGTTATTGCAGACACCTCCTCTGCACTGACAGTTACTTCCTCATCACAGTTTCCTGTGTAATGTGTTCTCTGAGTTCTGACTGAGATCCGGTGTTTTAAATACAGACAAGCAGCCACACAGTAGGTCAGAAACACATAAACAGACGATGTTACGATTCATGGAGAATCACAGCTTCTCGTTCAGGTGGAAGGCCTGGCAAGAGGTAACTGCAACTTTCTAATGCTTAAACCTATGCTCTGTCAAATGACTGTGTTGCATGCCAAAAGTAGCAGATTTACGAGCTCCACGACGCGCCGTGAGCCTGTAGGCTGGCTTTTTTCGGCGTGGGACACCGTCGTACGACAAAGTACAGTATAAATCGGGATTAAGGCGGTTTTGTTCTGTCTCAAATCTTTGGTCTGAACTAATAGTCTTAAAGTGTTGAGATTCTCTCAGAGATTCTACTGCGTTATTCCTCAGTGTTCAGTGTGAGTTCTGTCTTGTCTAATGTCCACAGGCCAGAAGACACTGCCTCTTACTGTATGTCTCTGTAGTCTGTCTTCTCTGTTTTAGATGGTTATAACTTATAAATCATTTCATGATTTTTAATAAGATTCTAAATACTGTATTTCAGCACTGGTATTCCAGGAAACTGAGCTAGATGTTTCAAATATTCTTAAACTGACACTGTGCTCCAGTTCTGCTTTGTGTGCAGACAAGCGGACAATGTTTCTGTATTCTGATTCTGTGTCTCAACATTGTGTCTCAACATGATTCTGATTCTGCTTTGAATTTGTAGTTCTTTTGTAGTCATTGCTGCACGAGGTAAGATCAAAATGTAAAAAATGCACTTACAGTATATACTGTACCAGTAAGCCAAAGTGGTTCTTTCAAACATTCTTAGGCACAATTGTGAGAATAGTGTTGTATGGGCTTTTTAATCCGTAGAGGTGTCCCACTGTTTTCTCACGTTACTACTGCAGGAAGTGAGATTAAAAAGATAAATGCAACTGTTCCTTTTATGTTCTATTACGTTGTATGTATTTATCTAAATCTTTTGTGCATGAGGCTTTTCTTCATTGCTTAGAAGCTTATTGTTGTCTTCTCATATTCCTGTAAATTGTTTAGTATATTCTGAAGCATGTCAGAATAAGCTCTACAGAATAATGTTTAATCCATAGAACATTATCATCTTTACGGAAAGTGAGAGTCCATTTTATGAATTATACTTATAGTCCATTATGTTGCACTCAATTTATTTTATCATGATAGCCAGATTTTTTTCCCAAAGGGGCTTCTTAAAAGTTTCTCTTTTATATGAAGTTATTTTTGCAGGAAGTTGAAATAAATGCTAAGATGTGAGCATCTTAAATGAGACTCGACGCTGCTTCAGTATGTAAAGTATTTGCTGAAGGGCTTGTTTTTGGCAAGCTTACTCTTGGTTTCTCTACTCCTTAGAAGCCTGTTGTCACAGAAAGTGGGAATAATCTGTACGAATTGTGCTGAAATTGCACAGATGGTTGTGAGTACTACTAGTTGCATAAATCGTACTAGCTTCTGCAGTTACTGGCGGTTTTCAATTCCACTAGACAGAACGTGGTCAGGTTGGCTAATAATTCCTTTTGCTTTCGAGGTCACCTGTTTCTCCCAGAGGGAGCACTCGTCTCTTTGCTGGGCTCCAATTATCTGGGAGCTGACTTTCACAATACCATTTAGGCTGTTCTTGTCCTTCACAGACAACCCATTGATCCAGAAAATAAAGTTAGAAAGCTTGAATGCTTGAAACAGATTGCATAACAGTATCACAGACATGAAAAGAGTATAGGTTCTGCATTAAGTTAACCTCGTGAACTCCTACAGTATATACTTTGGTGCCTGGGGTTCTCCGGGGCTCTAAACTTTGTCCGCCCCTTTATTCCCTCTACACCACATTTCCTTGCCAAAAGTAGCCTATCTACGAGCTTGTAGATCTGCCATTGTCGCCGAAATGTTCGCCCCCAGAATAGGGACGCTAGGGTTCATGTCGTTATTTCTTTGTTGTGATATTTGTCTTTGTCTTCATTGTTTCTACCGTTTGACTGTTTCTTCATTGCTATTCACAAGTACTGCGAGTTATGTAACTGGCAGTTTCTTGAGAATAAATCTTAAGAGTTTTAATGCTTGTATAATCATATGTGGGCCTTCCTGTGGTGAAGTACCTTGTGGTAACCTGGAGGCTGTTGAATGAAATGAAATGAGCACTAATTTGTTTGAGCACTGCAGTCCTGTCAAGCTGAGAGGCCCAGGGCTGGCTCTCCATTAAAAAAATATGGAAACTCCATTTTACTCATTTCCGCTGGGTTTGGGTGGAGTGCGTCTGTGAGAATAGGAGCTCTGTTCCCTGTACTGTACAGTACAGTACAGTACATCACTCTATAGTTCTCTATAGTTTTTTTTGCTGTAGTTTTGCTGAACTTTGATGCAGCTTAGAGCAGAGAGAGAGGGAGGGAGCAAACAGACAAACCTCCATATTCCATTTGTTTACCAGATTATCAGTGTCACTTTTCTACATAGTATCTAACTACAATCTGATCAAAGCAATCATTTGATATCAATCCCTCGGGAGGAGAGCGGCCTTATCACTTTTCTGAGTGTTTCTTCATTCAAACTAGAAAGGTAGAGTGGAAATCTCCCCCCGGGAGGCATTCCCTAATAATAGTGATGTATGTTATGTATGATAATAGGCATGTTATTACCAGTTGTACATCATCTCTACTGTCTTCCTCCCTTTCTCTCTCATACACGTTATTTGGCTGCCTCTCTCCACTTTCTTTCTGTCTGGGACATGTGATGAAAATGTATTGGGGTGGTGTGCGAGTATGAAGAGGCGCATAGCAATGGGGGGAAGGGATATAGTACAGGATTCTGATTCCATTATAACGGTGCAACCAGAGTAGATGAGCTATATGGAGACAAGCGCAACACGGGCTGCACTCAAGACAAGGCACAATCTAGTGATAATGATAATTAACTTCATTTATATAGCACTTTTCATACAGCTCAAAGTGCTGTACAGTACAGTAAAAAAAGAAAGAAAGATAGAACAGATAAAGAACTAAACCATCAGCAATGTGCTAATGTACTAAAAAAAAGAGCAATAAATTAAAAACTAAAACATAATTTTTCCATACAATGGAATCTTATAAGATGGTAATTAAAAGCGATGGGTTTTCAACTGCCGATTTAAAGATGTTGATTGAGCTTGGTTCATTTCTTGAGGGAATGTGTTCCACAGATTAGGGGCATAATTAATAAATAAAGTAGCGTCACCAATTTCCTTCCGGGTTTTGATTGTAACCTGCAGTAATCCACCTGCAGAGGACCTGAGTGATCTTAGGGGCACTGACATATACTGTATGTCAGTGGGTCAGTGAGTTAGACTGGTCAAAGCCCATTGAGTGCTTTAAACATAAGTAGAAAGACGTTGAAGTCAACTCTAAATGACACAGGAAGCCAGTGCAAAGCAGCCAAGACTGGAATGATATGCGCTCGCCTCCCAGTTGTTGTCAGTAGTCTAGCAGCAGAATTTTGAATTAGTTACAGCTTCTTGGAGAGGCCAGTAAATAGTGCAATGCAGTAGTCAAGTAGACTTGAAATTAAAAGCATTAATCAGTTTTTCAGCATCCTGCTGAGATAAATAATGACTGCACCTGTTTCTGAGATGAAAGAAGGCTGTGATATTTAATGACATTCTTCCACATAACTAAAGGACTTGTGTCATCATAGAAATAGGCCATTCTGAAGACAAGGTTACTGTCCTAGTTAAATCTAACTTGTGTCAATTATTTCTTTGCATTCCCATTATCCTTTGAAGACCTCAGATGCTAATACATTCCTTAAGCAAAGCTTCGAGAAGTCTTTTTCATTCAGAATTTTTAAACAATACCGTTTAACAAACTTTCATATAATATAATACAGTGCGTAGCGACTGATCTTCTCACTCCTCTCCTCAAACAGAGCATCCATGTTTCTGCTCTAGCCCATGTGCAGTCAGTGTACTTATATGCACATTTTGTACTCCCTCTCAGATTTCTAATAAGCCTTTAAATAAAGAATAAATACAGTGGGGGTCACTTCGACAAATAGACTGGTATCCCTGAGCAAGACACTTAACCCCTAACTGCTCCCCGGGTGCAGTATTAATGGCACCCACTGATCCTAATAGTTAGGATGAATACATTCAGAAGACACATTTCATGTAATGTATGTGCAAATGTACAATGGCACAAAATAACCTGAAGGAGTGGATGACTGACTCTCATAAAAATGAAAAATGAAAATAAAATAAAAACCCTTGGGTCTCTTCGATATAAAAAAAAACATCGGAATTCCACATTCTCTGGCAAACAGGCAGCAAAGATGGGCTTAAACTCAAGAATACAGCATACTGGGCAAAAACAACAACAACAGCCTTTAACATCCTGAGTGAAACAATTGGTTGTGCAACATTAACACAAACCAGTTACAGCCATTAGATACTAGTCAAGCAATTAACTCTCGATTAAATCACATGAAGTAAACGAGGCATCTCTTTATAAAATGATGCTTCCTGCAGTGCAGTATTCTTCTGCAGAAGTTATATCATTTCATTCTGTTGCGTTCCTAATGGTAAATCACAGACAGACAGTTAGTGCTCAGTTCTGACTACACTGCCAACCTTCCTTTCTTTTCAGCTTTCAATACATGGTCTAGTTTTCCTGGTAGGTCAGTCTAGCAGCCACTTTGGCAGGTAACCAACCATCATTCAGATGTCCTATTCTATTTTACTATCTGGCTATGGCTAGTATGTTAGTTAATCACATGAACCCTAGTGTCCCTATTCTGGGGGGGGACATTTTATGAAAATAGCCAATCTACAAGCTCATATCTTGACGTGTTGTGATTTGGTGTTGGGGGGAGGGGGGGGGGGGGGGGGGGGGGTCAGCTAAGTATAGGGTTGCGTACTCTACCAACCACTTTGTCAGAAAGCCAATTATTTCATGGTCAATTTTACCCATGAAACAAGTGCGATTGGCTGGTAAACGCTGATTATTTGATGCACTCCACCAGAAACTTTGGCAGCCAGGTAGCCGGTGATATTTTAGAGGTTCTTCTTCAAGTCATATTTGTTTGGTAAAAGACAATAGATGGTGATTTACTAGCCTGGCGTAGACAGACTATATCACTGCGTGGATATGAGTCTGGTGCTTCCATGTCGACGTTTTTTTCCCCAAGGGGCGGGAGCAAAACAACGACCATGAATTGGTTAGACCTACAACCAACTACCAATTACAGTCTCCCATATTCGAATACTGGGACCTGATTGGTCACACACGTCTTCTGGAGCAGGAAATGGATTCTCTATGGAGCGGTGCCAGACCCAAATCGCAGAGTGCAATTTTTTTTTTCACTTGCAGATTCGTCTGGTCCCAGGCTAGTGATTTACAGCCGTGAGGTCCTGTTGTATTTTATATGTTAAAATAGTCAGTGGTGAGAGTGATGTGTTGGGTTGAGCTCCTAACCCCCTTACTACGTCCCCTCTCTCCCCAAACAGGAGAAGGACAAAGAGACTAAGGACAAGAAGTCGGTGAATGGACACCTGTTTACAGCCGTCAGCTCTGGACAAGCAGCACACTGCACCCACTGCAACAAAGCCTTCAACAATAAAGATGCATTCCACTGCACACGTAAGTACAATACAATAGAACATTGGGTCTTCAGAGTTGCTACTGGGGGGGCTGCCAAATTGTGTTGTGATAGGAACTTTTTTTTTTTTTTTTTTGACCAAATTTGACTGGGAGACAGTCATCTAGCATTTTTTCATTTTCATTCTTTCATATCATATGAAAGCAGCAAATCATTGCAAAATGATGATATATTGGTTAATAAGATTGAGTGAATAGTTTTGAAACTACAGCTTATAGAACTGAAGTCAAGTTAAAACTCTTCAGTAGAGAAAAGACCAGTTGAATGGATCTCATTCAAAGATAGTGAACAGGGCTATCAATCCAATCATGCATAGCAGGATTTACATATCCTTTATCCGGGGATCCGGTGTGGAATTTTTAGGTACATTCAAAGATGTTTTAATTACAGTTATCCAGAGTGTCCTGCAATGATTTCAGTTCTTAGATTACCAACAATACAAGCAACAAACATTTAGAAGTTACAGGGGCCAGACAATATGCATGTGATTGTACAAAGACCCATGTAGGGGGAAGTGACGACATGCACTATGCGGTACGTGCTGGAACACAAACGACTGTTCCAGTAATAACAAGGCATTTAGCCAGGCATAAACCAGCCATTTGTTATAGACAGCAAACTGGCAGGACAGATTCCCCTAGGATTTGGCGTGCAACAGTTAATCAAACTAATCAATTTAATTGATTAAAAACAAGAAAAGAAAAAAAAAAACATTTTAATAAAATAATCAGTTTTGGAGGAACATTTGGATTTGAATGTTTTTTCCCCCCGAAAGGTTTTTGGGAAGAGCAAAAAACTTTGACACTCCTAGTAGGTCAAGGAAGAACCTACACCCCAAACTTTTCAAATCGGCCTCATGGTGGCGCTATAACAGCCTGCTTCACTGTTGAACCATAGGTTGTGCAATCCAAATATGTAGTTGTTTATAAAAAAATTAAAAATAAAATGTGCTTAAAATAACCTTGTTACTCTATCAATGAGTGAACCCCTACCTGTATGTCTATATCAGTGTCACATCAATGAATGAATCTTATAATGTCAGATAAATGTCTAACATTTCAAACCCAAGAATAGCTCTGTTTTTTTCCAATGAAACAACAGCCGCTGCAAAAAAAAGGGGATGTAGTTGATTGCTCAATGCCCCCCCCCCCTCACCGCCCCCCCAAAACACTTGCAAAGGGGGAAGAAAAGAAAAAAAGCGTCTCTCCTCACTTCCTCCCCTGGCTGGTCACTCATTGCCATGAACTCAGACGTTGAGTAAAATGGTTTTCATTGTTTTGCAGAGTCAATCTGTTTCAGATTGTGTGCAGGGCGTCAAACACCCGCTCTGGGGGAGGATTTTGGAGATTTGGATCTGAGAGCCTTCTAGCTCTATTGTGGTAGCAGATGTTTGGGCTATTGTCAACACTGCCAGATAGATAATAGCCATCCTGTGTCGGAGAGTTATCTTTGTACTTCTCTCTGCTGTTAATCCCACAGTTACTTTTAGAAGGAGTAGAAGGCCACAATGCCCAGACAATGTGCCTGTTCTCCTACAAGTAGCATGTGAAGTTCAAGTTACTGTGCCAGACACTAGCTACCTCAGATTACTTGGATTTCTTTGTCCCCTTTCTTGGGGGGGTTTCAAGGGGTCTTCAGCTACATTGATTTCACTATTCTTTCATGGGCGTAGAAGTTAGCCAATGACAGAATGTATAAGAGTGACTAGTAAGATCATATATTAACTGGAGGTCCTTGGCCTGATATACATATCAGTTTGGGGGTCTGTGATGTGAAAATCTTTGAGAACCACTGATGCTGTGATCCAGAGTGACTTGGAGTATGTAACCATAGAACAGCCTCCAAGGTGACCAATAGTAAGAAGTACAATGATGACGTTGTGATGAAAATATATAAATAGAAAAAGGTACTTATTTTGGAGATGATTAATTGTTTAATATGCTGTTCATTAGCAAGTAAATTACAATCAGTGTTTTATTATGTACTGTAGCTGTTAAATTCAAATCTCCTCTTAATGTGCTCTATTATAATAGTTCTAAAAGCCTAAAATGAAGCTATGACCCCTGGAGGGAAAGGTAATGAGATGTTCTGGATGCACAACACTTCTAAAAATGTTTCTCTTTCAATGTCTCAACATCTGCTGGTCATTATATCTGGGGGAACAAAACACATTTGGGTTATTTTCTCCTCTCCCTCCTCCTTTTAATAGACACATCAAATATTCCTGAAATGCAGTCAGAAAGGTTTTAACGTCTGTTATGTTTGCTGCAGCACTAGTTCCTGCCTCAGTTTCTGCACTGTGTGTGTGTGTGTGTGTGTGTGTGTGTGTGTGTGTGTGTGTGTGTGTGTGTGTGTGTGTGTGTGTGTGTGTGTGTGTGTGTGTGTGTGTGTGTGTGTGTGTGTGTGTGTGTGTGTGT